>NC_080190.1:49157500-49468750 GCF_030028045.1 Hippopotamus amphibius kiboko
AATTATGAGAACAGAAACAGATCAGTGGATGCCAGGTGCCAGGTTTGAAGGAAAAAGTTGACCACAAAGGCACAGGAGAATTTTGGTGGATGATGGAACTGTTCTATATCTTGATCCTGGTGGTAGTTACATGACAGTAATGTTTGTCAATAATGATAGAAACACATACTAGTTATAGGTTGAACTGTGTCCTCCAAGAGTTCATATGTTTAAATCCTAACCCTCAGTACGTCAGCATCTGACCTTATTTGGAGAGTCTTCATAAATTAATCAAGTTAACATGAGGTCATTAGAGATGGCTCTAATCCAATATGACTGATGTCCTTATAAAATGGGGAAATTTGGAGATAGACACAGACATACACAGAGAGATGTAAGAAGACTGGGGTGATACTTCTACAAACTAAGGAACAAGAAAGACTGCCAGAAAACCACCAGACGCTTAGGCAAAAGGCATGGTATGCATTTTCTCTAAGAGCTCGCAATAGGAACCAATAATGCCAACACCTTAATCTTGAACTTTCAGTCTCTTAAACTGTAAGACAATAAATTTCTGCTTTTTAAGCCACTCAGTTTGTGGTACTTTGTTATGGCAGCCCTAGAAAACAAATATAATACTAAAAATGGTGAATTTTACAATATGTAAATTATATCGTCATTAAAAAATGGGGTGAATCAGCTGTATTTATACATATATCCCCATATCCCTTCCCTCCTGCAACTCCTTCCCACTATCCCTATCCCACCCTTCTAAGTCATCACCAGTCATCAAGCTGATCTCCCTGTTATGCAGCAGCTTCCCAGTAGCTATCTGTTTTACATTTGGTAGTGTATACATGTCAATGCTACTCTCTCCTCTCTCACTTCGTCCCAGCTTCCCCTTCACCCCACCCCATGTCCTCAAGTCCCTTCTCTATATGTGCATCTTTATTCTTGCCCTGTCACTGAGTTCATCAGTACCATTTTTTTAGATTCCATATATATGAGTTAACATATGGTATTTGCTTTTCTCTTTCTGGCTTACTTTGCTCTGCATGACAGACTCTAGGTCTATCCACCTCACTACAAATATCTCAATTTCATTCATTCATATGGCTGAGTAATATTCCATTGTATATATGCGCCACATCTTCTTTATCCATTGATATGTTGATGGGCATTTAGGTTGCTTTCATGTCCTGGCTATTGTAAATAGTGCTGCAATGAACATTATGGTACATGTTTCTTTTGGGATTATGGTGTTCTCAGGGTATATGCCCAGTAGTGGGATTGCTGGGTCATAAGGTAGTTCTATTTTTAGTTTTCTAAGGAACCTCCATACCATTTTCCATAGTGGCTGTACCAATTTACATTCCCACTAACAGTGCAGGAGGGTTCCCTTTTCTCTGCACCCTCTCCAACATTTATTGTTTCTAGATTTTTTGATGATGGCCATTCTGACCGGTGTGAGGTGATACCTCATTGTGGCTTTGACTTGCATTTCTCTAATGATTAGTGATGTTGAGCATCTTTTCATGTGTTTGTTAGCCATCTGCACGTCTTTTACCTCAGTTATTATTACCTGACACATTATACCCAGCTTTCAAACAAGAAATTATAAGGCATGCTAAAAGATAAGAAAAAAACACAGTCTGAAGAGACAAAACAAATATTAGAACCAGACTCAGAAATAACAGATATTTCTGAATTATCAGATGGGGAAATTTAAATAATTATGATTAATATGATAGGAAATTTAATGGAAAAGCAGATAACATGAAAAAATGTGTAATGTAGGTAGACAAATTGAAACTATAAGAAAGAATAAAAAATAAAAAACACTAACAGAAATAAAGAATGCCTTTGATGGGCTCACTCAGCAGACTGGACATGGCAAGGGAAAGATCAGTGAGCTGAAAGAAATGTTGACAGAAACTTCTCAAATTAAAATGCAAAGAGAAAAAAGAATTTTTAAAAAATGGAACATCAAAGAATTATGGAAATTTTTCAAAAGGTATCACTAGAAGAAAGAGAAAATGGAACAGAAGAAATAGTTTAATAATGACTCAGAAGTTTCCAAAATTTCTGAGATAAACCAAAGCACAGATCGGGAAGCTCAGAGAATACTAAACACGATAAAAATTTTAAAATCTATACCTAGGCACGTTATACCAAACTGTGGAAAACCAAAGACAAAGAGAAAATCTTTACAGAAGCAAGAGGAAAAACCACGTGATTAATAATTACTGGAAACTTCTCATCCAAAATCCTATAAGCAAGAAGAGAATGGAGTAAAATAAAATGTTGAAAGAAAAAGACCACCAACCTAGAATTCTGTACCCTATGAAATTATCCTTCAAAAGTGAAGGAGAAATAGAGTTTTTCAGATAAACAAAATTTGAGATAATTTGTTGCCAGTACACCTGCCTTGCAGGAAATGAAGTTTTTCAGAGAAAAGGAAAATGATATAGATCAGGAACTAGTATCGACATTAAAAAAAGGAGCATTAAAGAAGGAACAAAGAATAAGGGCAATGAATAGAAAACAGAAACAAATATGGTAGTTATTAATTCAACAATATCAGTAATCATTTTAAACATCAATTGCCTCAATAAACCAATTAAAAGACAGTCAGATGGATCAAAAAACAATACCCAACTATATGTTGTCTATAAGAAATATACTTTAAATATCTTTATATTTATATATAGATTAAAAGTACAGGGTGTGGTGTGCTCCAAGGACAAACAACAAGATAAACTCAAAGGGCCAATATTGCTGGAACAAACAGCTACAGGACTCCTATCACTCTGTACAATGCAACAATTGCAATCTCCCAAAACTTTCCCAAGCAGCATGCCATGTCCCTTGCCCATCCCATATAAGGAAAGATATTTGCCCCATTTTCCTCCCACTCAGCACACTAAAAGTATGCATACTCTGCCCGGTCAGCAGATAACTGAAGGTTCCCTGGCTATAAAAATAGGCAAGCAACCCACGCTCAGGGTCAACTTTCCCTGGCTACCTGGAAGTTGGCGGGCTATTCTTGCAGCATCCCTTCTCTCTAAAAAACTCTATTTTCCTTGCATTCTGCCTTGTGTCTGCAAATTCTTTTGCAGCCTGCGCCTGGACCACGACATTTGGTGGCCTGTACAGGGAACTTCTCCTGGGGTAAGATCTCCTTCCCCATCTCCTCTCATCATTCCTTGGGACCCTCTGTGAACAGGCAAGTGGCTCTGGAAGCAACAGAGGAACTCTGGCCAGGGCCACACCCTTGCGTGTTTCAAAGGCTCCACAGTTCACTTCGCCCCAGTAACTGCCACCCAGAACAGGTGAGGGTCCTTCTGTCTTCCTTCACTGAGGACTAGGCCAACTGATATTGTATGAGCATGGGTCAGGCATTTAAAAGCCATTAGGGTGCCTGCTGCTTGAAGACTCCCATGAAAGGATAAGGGGGTCACAGAACAGGCCAGGCTATTAGAGCGTCTGCCCCCATCAAGACAACTTCCGTGCAACGTGAGGCACAGAGCGGTTGAAGCAAAACATAAAGCCCACAGTCCCTTGGCCACTGCCTCCTCGGTAGGGTTAAAAGGCGGGATCCTCTCTCCTCTTTTCCTATTATCTGCACTTCCTCTCCTCCAGCCCAGACTGCCTCCAAAGGACCTGGCCACCTCTAAGACCATCCTGAAAACTCTTCCCGTCCCTGAGGATCTTCTAACTGTGAGTCAATGCCTGGCTAACCATCGGGAACTCCCATCTTTGCTTTCACTGGTGCCACAGATGCACAGTTTCCCACAGGTGCCTCAGACGCACAGTTCTCACTGGTGCCACAGACACATGGAGACATTACTGAGACAAGGAGGGATGCCTTTTTGCCTGTCAGTGATTCTCAATACCCCCTTCCCCATTCTACAGCATCAGGGCTAAGAATGGGCTCAAACATGTCTATCCCCTTAGATTCACCTCTCGGTTGTATTCTCATGAAATGGAAGAAGTTTGACCCAGACAATCTCAAAAAGAAAAGGCTCATTTTCTTTTGTAACAAGGCTTGGCCCCAATATAAACTGGGAGACCAAGAACAATGGCCTCTTAACAGGACACTAAATTATATCACAATCCTCCAACTTAATCTCTATTGTCGGAAACTAGGAAAAGATTCTGAGGTTCCATACATCCAAGGCTTCTTGGCCCTCAGTCAGAAACCGAGCCTGAGAGACAGCAGTATCAAGCAGTATCAGCAGTATTTCCTTCTGTGGAACTGAAAACCACAGCAACAGAAAGACAGAGAAAATGAAAAAGCAGAGGACTTTGTACCAGATGGAGGGACAGGATAAAACCCCAGAAAAACAACTAAATGAAGAGGAGATAGGCACCCTTACAGAAAAAGAATTCAGAATAACGATGGTGAAAATGATCCAGGACTTTGAAAAAAGACTGGATGCAAAGATCAAAAAGTTTACCAAAGTCCTAGAAGAATTAAAGAGCAGAGATATGCAACACAATAACTGAAATGAAAAATACACTAGAAGGAACCAATAGCAGATTAATGGAGGCAGAAGGGCGAATAAGTGACCTGGAAGACAGAATGGTGATAATCACTGATGGGGAAAAGAATGAAGAAAAAAGAATGAAAAGAACTGAAGACAGCCTAAGAGACCTCTGGGACAATGTTAAACACACCAACATTCGCATTATAGGGGTCCCAGAAGGAGAAGAGAGAGAGAAAGGACCCGAGAAAATATTGGAAGAGATTATAGCTGAAAACTTCCCTAACATGGGAAAGGAAATAGCTCCCCAAGTGCAGGAAGCACAGAGAGTCCCAGGCAGCATAAACCCAAGGAGAAACACGCCAAGACATATAGCAGTCAAATTGACAAAAATTAAAGACAGAGAAAAGTTATTAAAAGCAACAAGGGAAAAACGACACATAACATACAAGGGAACTCCCATAAGGGTAACAGCTGATTTCTCAGCACAAACTCTACAAGCCAGAAGGGAGTGGCATGATATATTTAAAGTGATGAAAGGGAAGAACCTACAACCAAGAATATTCTACCCAGCAAAGATCTCATTCAGATTCGACAGAGAAATCAAAAGCTTTCCAGACAAGCAACAGCTAAGAGAATTCAGCACCACCAAACCAGCCCTACAACAAATGCTAAAGGAACTTCTCTAAGCGGAAAACACAAGAGAAGAAAAGGACCAACAGAAACAAACACAAAACAATTAAGAAAACGGTAATAGGAACATACATATGAATAATGACCTTGAATGTAAATGGACTAAATGCACCAACCAAAAGACACAGACTGGCTGAATGGATACAAAAACAAGACCCATATATATGGTATCTACAAGAGACCCACTTCAGCCCTAGGGATACATACAGACTGAAAGTGAGGAGATAGAAAAAGATATCCCATGCAAATGGAAATAAAAAAAAAGCTGGAATAGCAATACTCATATCAAATAAAATAGACTTTAAAAAAAAAAAGAATCCGAGCCTGAGGGGCTCCTGTCACATGTGTCTCTCCACCACCACTCTATTGCCTCGTCCTCCCCCTTCTTTCCCATCAGCTCCACTACCCTCCCCCTCTCTCCCACCACCAGATATTTTAGATGACTCTTCCTGTCCCTGGTCGCATTCACCTCCTCCTCAACCTTCTGCTCCCCAACCCCCACCCCCTTACCCAGACGCAAGTGACCCCTCCCCTCCCCAGGCTTGGTCATGGGTAGCCCAGTGCTCTACATCAGGCTCCAGTGTGCTTCCCTTACGAGAGGTCGCTAATGGAGATCTAGGTACCATCAAAGTTCATGTCCCCTTCCCCATGTCTGATCTCTCTCATATCCAGGGTAAACCAGACTCCTTTAGCCAGGACCCTTCCACTTTTATCAGGGAATTTCATGCCCTTACCACAGCCTCTGACCTAACCTGGCAAGATATTCACATAGTCCTAACTACCTGCTGTACACATGAAGAAGGAACCAGGATCTGGGCCTTGGCTCAGGCCTAGGCAGACGAGGCACACGCTCGAAATCCTAATGAGCACCAAACAGGGGCAGAAGGAGTCCCACAGGCAGACCCAGGGTGGAAATATCAAGCAAATGAAAATGGGCCAACAGGAGGGCTCACTAGGAGAAATTACATGATTACCTGTCTACCAGACGATATGAAAAAGGTAATCATCAAACCTGTCAATTATAATAAACTCAGAGAAGTTACACAAGAACGCTCTGAGAATCCAGCCCTTTTTCAGGGCCGATCAGCAGAGGCTATGAGAAAATACACCAAACTAGACCCTGAGACCCCTGAAGGTCAGACTATACTTGCAGTTCACTTTATAAGCCAGGCATCCCCTGACATAAGACAAAAATTACAGAAATTAGAACAGGACCCACAGAACCCATTCTCTGTCCTACTTGGCACGGCCTTTAAGGTCTTTAACGACAGGGAGGAGGTTTCCAGGAACAGGCGAGAACTAAGAGAGGAAGAAAAACTAAAAAGACATGCTCAATATATGGCCCTTGCCATTACTCAGTGCCTCCCACGACAGGGACCCATGGGCATCCCTCCCTCTTCTCAGAGACCACCACTGACCTGCTATCAGTGTGGTCAGCAGGGGCATACTGTCAGGAACTGCTGCACCCCGCCACCTGATACCCCATGCCCTTACTGTCATCAAAAGGGCCACTGGAAAAGGAGTTGTCCCTCCCGCCCTCAAGTGGGTAGGCCAACACCTAAATCATCCAGCACCTGGGGTACTCCAGGGCCCGGTCCCCTGGGCCAAAATCAAGGCCAATTGCCCCAGCAGTGGTAACTGACTATCAGAAGCAGGAACCAGATTGTGCTTTAGAGCTGGGACTCCTGGATGTGGTTGAACAAAGGTGCCCAGGGCTCTATCTACAGGCCCCTATGTTCCCCATAAGAATGGAGGAGCCCCAGGTAACCCTGGATATGGCAGGGGCCACTATAACCTTTCTGATTGACACTGCAGCTACTTATTCAGCCCTGACTTCCTTCTCTGGTCCCACTTGCCATTCCTCAATTCTCCTAACAGGAATAGAAGGACAACCCTCTTATGGCCATTTTACACAACCCTTACCTTATTTTCTTGAAAATACTCTATTCACACATTCTTTCCTAGTTCTCCTGGCCTATCCTACACCTCTGTTATGCCAAGACCTTTTAAAAAAACTTAAAGCTACTTTATCATTTACTCCAGTAAATATGGCCTTAACAACAACCACGAAGCCTACTCTAACCACACGTAACACCCCAATCAAGCATGGAACAAAAATCCTGGACCTATTAGAGGCCATAAAATCCCCTAAGGAAATAGCTATCATTCACTGCAGGGCACACCAAAAGGACCTATCAGACATAATTAAAGGAAATAATATGGCAGATAGAGAGGCCAAAAGGGCCACCCAAAATGTCCTACAGACCCCCTTGATTCCAAGTTTAGAGTCTTCGCCCCCACAGTACTCACCACCAGAACTTAAAGAGGGACAAAACCATAGGTTCACTCTAACCCCTGAAGGGTGGCTACAAAGCCCAGACACCAAACTTCTTCTACCAGAAGCTTCCCAATGGAAGATTCTGAACCACCTTCATGAGGCTACCCCTTAGGACCCAAGTCCCTTTACAAACTGGTAGGGACAATATTCTCCGGTGACTCTTCTCCATCCTCCATTCTATATGCCAGGCCAACCCAGAGGTGGCTATGAAACGTCCCCTGCTATCCCATCCGATCCAAAGGTGGTGGAACCAACTAGGAGAAGATTGGCAGATAGATTTCACCCACATGCCCTCTTGTAAAGCCTTCAAATATCTTCTAGTCATGGTGCACACCTTTACGGAATGGATAGAGGCCTTCCCTACTAAAACCAAGAGAGCATCCAAGATTACCACTACTCTCATGGAACATATCATATCCCAGTTTGGGCTACCACGCTCTTTACAATCAGACAAGAGCCCCACCTTTATTTCAAGTCTAACCCAAGGGGTCAGTGAGGCCCTCCAAATCAGCTATTATCTTCATTCAGCATGGTGTCCTCAGGTGTCAAGCAAGAGGGAAATAGCCAATCAAGCCCTCAAGAAATATCTGACCAAGTTAGCAATAGAGACACATGGAACATGGGTTTCCCATGTGACCAATGACAAAACAAACCATCCCCATACTTACTATTTTGATTCCCCTTTCTACATTTACTTCCCCAAATCTCCAAATATCACCACGAGTTGGACACAAACTAGCTATTTTGGGACCTCCATCTGCCCCACCCCATCCCCAAACTGTCCCTATTAGAACCACAATTTTTGGTTCCAACCCTCTAATATTAAACAAGAAGACTGCAGAAAACTCAAGACACCCAAGGACTATGACATAGGGTGGAACCCTACTATTCCTTCTTTTAATTGGGTTCACAACTTTTCTTCCCATCCCTCAAAGACTTCTTGCCTCTCCCCTTTAGCTGGGATGACTTTAGCTACCACCTATGAGGGCATATAACATTCCCGTACCCGTTTAGGGAAACCCTACTTCAATATCAGTTTAGACATCTGCTTGGACCGCAAAAACCACACCTATTTCCTCTGTGGATCTAATGCATATTTATGTCTTCCAGCCAACTGGATGGAGACTTGTACCCTCACATACATTATTCCTAATCTTACCCTTATAATTGACAGTATCCCAGTTCCTTCATAAACTCAATCACATAGACGGAAACAAGAAGCCCTCACTGTAATATCAATCCTAGGGATGCTCACTGGGATGGGAACAGGCTCAACAGGCCTCTTAAACTCTATTTTTACTGCCCGACAGCTCTCTCTTGAGCTCATGCAACAGATTACTAACCTAGCAGCTCAAATTAACACTCTACAAGAACAAATAAATTCTCTAGCAGCAGTGGTTTTACAGAATAGGAGAGCTTTAGACTTACTAACAGCTAACCAAGGTGGGACCTGTGCTATGTTAAAGGAAGAATGCTGTTTTTTTGTCAACCAATTGGGCAAATTCAAACTAACCTTCAGGATATTATTAAAAGAGGTAGTGGGTTTTATATGAAAGGAGCCTCAGGGGGATTCGACTGGTGGGACTTCAAGACTAACATCTGGTCCCGGCTAGCCCTTTCCTAGGTCCTATAGCAGCCTTCATACTTCTACTGATCTTCAGGCCATGTATTTTTTTTAATTAATTAATATATTTTATTGGCTGTGTTGGATCTTCGTTGCTGCACACGGGCTTTCTCTAGTTGAGGCGAGCGGGGGCTACTCTTTGTTGTGGTGCGCGGGCCTCTCATTGCGGTGGTGTCTCTTGTTGCAGAGCACGGGCTCTAGGTGTGCAGGCTTCAGTAGTTGAGGCACATGGGCTCAATAGTTGTGGCTCATGGGCTCCAGAGCGCAGGCTCAATAGTTGTGGAGCACGGGCTTAGTTGCTCTGCGGCATGTGGGATCTTCCTGGGGCAGGGATCAAACCTATGTCCCCTGCATTGGCAGGCGGATTCTTACCCACTGCACCACCTAGGAAGTCCAGGCCATGTATTTTTAACCTCATTGTTAAGTTTGTCTCTTCTAGGATACAACAAATAAACCTCCAAATGGTAATGCAACGGGAATATCAGCCAGACAAAGCTTAAAGAAGCTGCCATCATGTTCCATGGAGCCCCCACCCCTCCCTAAGCATACCCTGACAGAGAGCAGATAATGGGAACACAGGGCCCTACAAAGCCCCCCCCAGCAGGAAGCAGCTAGAGAGATCGTCTCCCCTTTCCCTTACAAAAGGGATTCCTGAACACCTGAGAGGGAGCTAGGCAGATAGACAGACATGAGCAAGGTGTCCAATAGGGCCAAAGAACTGGCCCTTTAAATAAAGAGAGGGGGAAATGTGGTGTGCTCCAAGGACAAAGAACAAGATAAACTCAAAGGGCCAATATTGCTGGAACAAACAGCTACAGGACTCCTATCACT
This sequence comes from Hippopotamus amphibius kiboko, assembly GCF_030028045.1. NCBI lineage: Eukaryota > Metazoa > Chordata > Mammalia > Artiodactyla > Hippopotamidae > Hippopotamus > Hippopotamus amphibius. Next base: position 49,167,453 of record NC_080190.1, read on the forward strand.
CTGTACAATGCAACAATTGCAATCTCCCAAAACTTTCCCAAGCAGCATGCCATGTCCCTTGCCCATCCCATATAAGGAAAGATATTTGCCCCATTTTCCTCCCACTCAGCACACTAAAAGTATGCATACTCTGCCCGGTCAGCAGATAACTGAAGGTTCCCTGGCTATAAAAATAGGCAAGCAACCCATGCTCAGGGTCGACTTTCCCTGGCTACCAGGAAGTTGGCCTGCTGTTCTTGCAGTATCCCTTCTCTCTAATAAACTCTATCTTCCTTGCATTCTGCCTTGTGTCTGGAAATTCCTTTCCAACCTGTGATCAGACCACAACACAGGGATGCATAAAATTTTGTCAATTATACCTCAATAAAGCTGGAGGAAAAAGAAGTAAAGGGATGGAAAAATATATTATGCTAATACTAATTTTAGAAAAGCTAGAGTAGCTATATTAATTGCAGACAGAGCAGGCTACAGAGCAAGCAAAGTTATCCGAGATAAAGAGGGGCATTTACATAATGATAAAGGGGTCAATTCTCCAAGATAACATAATCCTTAATATGTATGGACACAACCCGCTATCAGAACTTATAAATAGTATTACAGTAAGTAAAATAGTATAATATTGGCATAGGGAGACACATCAGGTGATTAAGAGCAGTGTGTATATATAAATGTAATGCATGACAGATATGAAATTACTTTAATAAGAAAAGACCACTAATTCAATAAGTGGTACTTAGATATATTACTTATAAAGTGAAAAAAAATGAATCCCTAATTTGATACTGCATCAGGCAAAATAAAGTAGGTTATACTGAACTTACCCCAAACCATCCCCAAAATGCCACTGGCTTACGACAAAGATTTATTTCTCGCTCAAGTTATACGTCTACTGCATGTCAGGAGGAGGACTCTGCTCACTACAGTCATTCAGGGACTCGGGCTGATGGAGACTTCCATTCATAGCTCCCTGGCCAGAACTAACATGGTCACACCTACTCACAAAGTTGGCCAGGAAAACAAGCCTATCCCATGTACAGAAGAGAAATCTTTACTATGGAGGTGTAATGCCAATGACTTGATGGCAAGTCCAGGGAATCCACTGCCCATGGCAATAAAGAAGCAGCTGACAATAATCCCTTACATTTCTTGGCACATTTTTTCTTTCCAAATTCCTATCCTCTGAGTACTATGTACTCTTCTTTCCAGACCACTACTCTAGGTAATGATAAGCTCCAAAGAATTTTCCTTCTCTGGAAACTCAAGAGAACTAAATTACATCTCCTCCCAAGGGCATAGTTCTTATATTCTTTGGTACATATTGCACTATCTCCACAGACTAACCATTTTTCCCTGATAAAGAGCACAGATGCTCTGCTAAATGCTTTTCATTTAATTTATTTAATCCTGAAAACAACTCTTTGAACTAGGTACTATTATTATTCCCATTGTAAATTAGCACAATGAGATAAAGAGAGGTTAAGTAATTTACTCAATTGGTAATCTGAAATCAGGCAGTCTGGCTTCAGTGCTCCTGTCCTTTCAAGGCCCATTTAAAGTCCCCTTGTAGGTACTACAGCCTCATCATTCCTAATCCAGCACACTCCTTCAACCCCTTCTCTGAAGTCTCCTCCATCTACCCTCTGTGAGGGTAATAACTGTGAGAAAATAAATTTTTGTTGTTTAAGCCTTCCAGTCTATGGCATTTTGTTATGACAGCCCGAGCAGACAAAAGACTGTAGAGGTTTTACCTATTACCTCATTTGATCTCCCAATAAGTATATTTGTTTTATAAATGTCTAAACTAGAATTCAACTGATAACTACAAAGTCACTGCTTTTACCCTGACAATGTCTCCTCCTACAGAGGACAAGAAGCCTGTATCTTGGCTCTGGTCCAACTCTGTCAGTAAATATAACCCTTGGACAAGTCGTTAATCTTCCCTAAGCCCAAATCTACCCCTCTGACATTAAGAGAACTAAACAGAATGCCCTCTAGAGTGCTTTTGCTGCACAGAGATTATTCAAAATGCATGAAAGCAGGAGAAATGCAGAGATTATTTAGAACACAAGAAGGTTTTTTTTTTTTAATCATCCTGCTCCTAAAAAGGTATCATTATACCATCATATAAATAAAAAAGCAGGAAAAGTCAAAATAAACTATTCTGACTCCGTTAATTCACCAAATCATTTGGGGAGACAAAAGCTTCATGTGCCATTAATGGGTGTATTGATATAGTCATTGAACTCAGCTGGTCGCTAACTTCAAACAGACCTTAGTTACTGGAGGAACAGCAAGTATTCAGAAGCTCAGATACCAGGATCCTTGACTTGACAAAGATAAAAAAATTCCAAACCTCCTCATCCTTCTATAATTCTGAACTTAAACTGGGCTGGAGGGCAATGCTAGTTTCTACCTTATATTACAAGCAAGTTTCAGCTGGCTCAAAAAGCAAAGATCTATTTAGTGCTATATGGAAAACTTTCTAGTCTTTCCTGGATTTTAACAACTATAAATGGTGAATACCACTTATTTCAGAAATCTGCCAAATACAAAGACTAATTTAACACTTTTCACAAATATACCAACCATAAAAGAGATATTATACAATATTCAGTATCCCTGCTATACTGAGGAAACTTCAAATCTATTGAATGTAGACCAAAAACTCCTCTCAGAAAATCTCCACATTAAAAAAAGGAATACTATTCGCAAAGCACTGTAAAAATGTAAACAGGGTCAATAAAGGGAATTCAATTATTACTGTAAAGTAGTTACGGCAGAATCCGCACATCATCATAACCTGTTGAAAAACTATTTTAAAATATTATTTCATGCCATTAACATAATGCCAGGGATTTGCTTCAAAAGAATCTGGTAGAAAGGGAACAAAGTGGGAGAAATGCAGGAATGGAAACAAGATAGTTCATGAATTGATAACTGTTGAAGCTGAGCAGGGCATATATAAGGATTCATTACCCATTTCTTTCTAATTCCATGTATGTTTGACATTTTTCTGTAAGAAAAGCTAAAAAGTTATTACACATTCTTGAAGAACAATTTAAACCTCATATCCTAAAAATTAAAGACTAGTACCTTCCAATCTTTGAATTTTTGCTTTCACAGAAATAACAGCTTCAAAGGGTGAAACTCTCAGCTCAAAACATGTTCCAGTCAGTGTTTCAATGAAGAGCTCCATGGTATCATAGAAATGAAGTTTGTAGTAAAATGGTCCCACGTTATCTTCATTGAAGAATGGAGGATCTTTTCTGTTATCCATTACTTTGACTTTTCTAATTCCTCTGGAATATGTTGTTGGCAACTGTATTCCAGTTCTAGCCAAATCAGCTTTGAACATTGGTAATATATATCGTTGTTCATGTTTTGAGTTTTGTACCTAAAAAACAAGAATAATATTTTTTTTAACAAGCCTATGTGAAAGTCTCATTCCTCCGCAAAGATTTTCTCAATTCTGTCCAGACAGCCCAGAATTCATTTTAGTGCTTACTATATCTAATCCTGAACTTCTCACAAGTGTCTTTGAAATCACTCTTCCAGTTAGAATGTAAGATTATTAAGAACAGGTATATTTGCTATACTTTATCTTACTAGAGCTCATCAATTACTTATACATATATATACTACATGCTCAACAAATATCTGTTTTGGTAATGATATTTAAACCAATGAACTCAACATGTAGGTATACATTTGCAAGACTTTGAATAAGTTATGCACATTCTTTCCTAAAACACATTACGTTTTACAACCCATACAAAGTATAATGTTATAGCCATTGTACATCTGAATCACACTGAATAAAAGGAATAGCAACCATCTTAAGAGTAGGACTCACTAAATAATCAATGAGCATTTGGGTTTCCAGAGGTTATACATCAGTATAGCATTGAGATGAGGTTAATATTGGTAACAGACATTACACATAATCTCTACACATAAACATACAATGGCTACTGAATAGGAGAGGCAAACGCAACCAACAGAAGTAGTACGATAAATTACAAGTGTATAATTAGAATAGGAATAATCAAACTGATAACTTGCTATTAATCAGTGAAAACTTTGAAAAGGCAGGGGTGGGGCTCAAACTTAAACTAAAAGGACAAATGATACACATTCTTTCTGGAGAAGTAGGTAAATCTTTTTAATACCTTCATGGAGATATAATTTATATACCATAAAATTCACCCATTTAAAGCCTAAAATTTACTGGGTTTTGGTATGGTTACAGAATCATACAACCATCACCACAATCATTTTTAGAACATTTTCATCAAACCAAAAAGAAACTTCTTATTCTTTAGATACACTCTAAATTCTCTCTTTCTCTCTCAGCCCTAGGCAATCACTAATCTACTTTGTCTCTTTAATTTTGCCTATTCTGGATAGTTCACATAAATAGAATCAGATAATATGTAAATTTTTGTGAATGGCTTCTTTCACTTAGCATAATGTTTTCAGAGTTAATCCACGTTCTAGGATGTATCAGTATTTCATTCATTTCTATCATTGAATAATAGTCCATAACAAGGATATACCATGTTACTTATCCAGCCATCAGTTGATGGACATTCTGGGTTGTTTACAACTTTTGCTTATTATGAATAATGCTATGAGAACTTTCAATTACAAGTCTGTGATAGACATATGTTTTCCTTTTTCTTCCACATATATCTAGGAATGGAACTGATGGGTTGTGTGGTAACCCTGTGTTTAGCAATTTGTGGGACTACCAAACCGTTCTCAAAAGTGGTCTGAACCATTTTACATTCCCACCAACAATGAACAAGGGTGCTAATCCTGAACTTCTCACAACTGTCTTTGAAATCACTCCCCCAATTAGAATGTAAGATTATTAAAAACAGGTATATTTGCTATACTTTATCTTACTAGAACTCAGCAGTTACTTATATACTACATGCTCAACAAATATGTTTTGTTGTTTATGATATTTAAACCAATGAACCCAACACGTAGGTATACATTTCCAAGACTCTGAATAAGCTATGCACATCCCTGCCAATACATTTTATTGTCTTTTTAATTAAAGCCATCCTAGTGGGTATGCAGTAGTGTCTCATGTGGTTGTGATTTGCCTTTCTTAATGAGTAATGATGTTAAGAATCTTTTTATGTGCTTATTGCCCATTTGCACATCTTCTTTACAGAAATGTCTATTCAGAAAGTTCATTCAGATACTTGTCCATTGAGTTATTTTTTTCTAACGCTTTCTAGATACAAGCTGTTTAACGGATGTATGATTCACAAACATTTCCTCCAATTTTGTGGGTTGTCTTTTAACTTTCTTGATAGTCCTTTGAAGCACAAAAGTTTTTAATTTTAATGAAGCCCAATTTGACTATTTTTCTTCTGTTGCTTATACTTTTGGTGTCATATTTTAAAAGCTTTGCCTAATTCAAGGTAATAACAATTGACTTGTATGTATTTTTCTAAGAATTGTATAGTTGTAGCCCTTATATTTAGGTCTGTAGTCTATTTTGAATTTATTTTTGTGGATGTTGTGCAATAGGAGTCCAGCTCTATTCTTTTCCAGGTAAATAACCAGCTGTCTCAGCACCATTTGTTAGAAAGACTACACTATCTCCACTGAATTGTCTTGGCACCCTTGCTGAAAAACAACAGACTATAACCTCAGTTCTGTTCCATTGATCTATACGTCTATCTTTATGTCAGTAGCACACTGTCTTTGTAGCTTTGCAATAAGTTTTAAGATCACGAAGTGTGAGTCTTCTAATTTGTTCTTCTCTTTCCAGATTGTTGGCTATTCTGGTCCTTTGAATTTCCATAGGAATTATAGGATCAGCTTATATATTTTGCAAAAACACCAGTTGAGATTTTGATAAGGACTCTGTTGAGTGCACAGATTAATTTGGAGAGCATTACCATCTTGACAATATTAAGTCATAATCCATCAACATGCAATATCTTTCAGTTTATTGATAACTTCTTTCATTGCTTTCAACGTTTTATAGTTTTCAGATTATAAATTTTGTATTTTAAAAACATTTTGAAGAATTTTGTTCTTTTTAATGCCACTGTCAATGAAATTGTCCTTAGTTTCACTGTTCATTGCTAGTGTGTAGAAATACAATTGATTTTAACATACTGGTCTTGTTCACTGCAATCTTGCTGAACTCAATAGTTCTAGTAGTTTTTTTAGTGGATTTCTTAGGATTTTCTACATACGAGATCATGTCAACTCCAAAAAAATATTTACTTCTTCTTTTCCAATCTAGATTATCTTTATTTCCTTTTCTTACCTAATTGCCCTGCTTAGAATTTCCAATACAGGCTGAATAGAAGTGGTGAAAGCAAACATTCTTGTCTTTTTTCCTGACTGTAGGGAAAAGTATTCGGTCTTTCACCATAAGGTAGGATTTTAGCTGTGGGGTTTTCACAGATAATCTTTATCAGATGGAGAACGTTCCCTTCTATTCCTTTGTTTCAGTGTCAGTTGTCTTTTTTAAATCATGGTGTTAGATTTTGTCAAATGCTTTTCTTTACAGTGTCTGAGATGATCGTTTGGTTTTTGTCTCATATTCTCTTAATATGGTGTATTATATTGACTGCTTTTCAATATTTTGAACCAACCCTGCATTACTGGGATAAATCCATTTGTATATGGCCTATAATCCTTTATATATGTTACTAGATTTGGTTTGTTAGTGTTTTTTGAAGATTTTTATGTCTATATTTATAAAAATTACTGATCTAGTTTTCTTTCTATGTCTTTGTCTGGTTTGATATCAAGGTAATACTGGTCTCATAAAATCAGTTGAGAAGTATTCCCTAAAGGTATGTAAATTCTTGAATGTATTTCAGAATGGGTAAAGCCTCAGAGTGGGGGAAGAATATCTGTAAGACTAGGTGAACAGAATGTGAACACTAGGGCAGTGCAAGAATTAAGAATAAAAATGGGTGATAAATTTTTTTACTTTTTTTTTTTGCCAAAGGATGTATCACTGAAGTCACTGTGATTTTCATAACAATGTGATTAAAGAAGCTGTTATTTTTTTAAATTTGTGGTTTGATTAATAACCTACATCTCCATTCTACAGATATGATTTCCATAGGCATCTAAAATTTGGATACTAGACAGACACCTGAAATCCAACATATCCAAAACTAATCATCTTTCCTACAAACCTCCTTCTTGTTCTACTGTCTCCATCTTGGTAAAGGGTACCACCATTAACCTAGACACTCAGGCAAGAAATCTAGGAATCATTTTAGATTTTTCCACCATCCCCAATGCATCTAGAAGTGACCAGTCCTAACAGTAAAACTTAATATTTCTATAATCTGTGACCCTCTCCAGGCACCCTAATTAGGACTTAGTTCAGGCTTTCATTCACTCTTAACTGAGAAACTTTGATAGCCTAGCTCTAAGTCTTGACTCCTGTCCTTCACCCTTCTAATCCATTCTCTAGGATGTCAACAGTTATCTTTTTTCAAAAAAGAATGTTTAATAAAAACTGGATTAGGGTATCATATGATATAGTTTAGAAATTATCTTACTCTTACTTATCTATGTTTAAGCAGGGGGAAAGGTCACACAAAGTTCTAAAATTACTTAGTATCTGACTTTAGAATGCACTACAGTGAAACCACCAATTCAAACTAAATGAGGGAAATGAATCTAAGTTAGCCTAAAGCCTGAATCTTTTTCCCTTTTTTTTTTTATAAACAACTTTGCTCAGCAATTCTTTTTTTATTTAATTTAATTTAATTTTATTTATTTATTGGCTGCGTTGGGTCTTCGTTGCTGCACGTGGGCTTTCTCTAGTTGCTGCAAGCAGGGGCTACTCTTCATTGTGGTGTGCAGGCTCCTTGTTGTAGTGGCTTCTCTTGTTGTGGAGCACGGGCCCTAGGTGCGTGGGCTTCAATAGTCGTGGCACATGCGCTCAGTAGTTGTGGCTCATGGGCTCTAGAGCACAGGCTCAATAGTTGTGGCGCACGGGCTTAGTTGCTCCGTGGCATGTGGAATCTTCCCAGGGCAGGGCTCGAACCCGTGTCCCCTGCATTGGCAGGCGGATTCTTTACCACTGCGCCACCTAGGAAGTCCTCTTTTTCCCTTTTAAATAAACTATTTTTTAGAGCAGTTTTAGGTTCACAGCAAAATTAAGCAGCAAGTACAGAAAGTTCCCATACACTCCCTGTCCCCACACATGCACAACCTCTTCCACTATCAAGAACCTATAACAGAGTGATGTATTTGTTACAATCGATAAACCTACACTGACACATCATTATCACTCAAAGGTCACAGTTCACATTAGGGTTCATTCTTGGTGATGCAAATTCTATTGGTTTTCACAAATGTATAATAATATACCCATCATTATAGTATCACACAGGATAGTTTATGAATAGAGCCGCTATAAACATCCATGTGCAGGTTTTTGTGTGGACGTAAATTATGCTTTCAACTTACCGGAGTAAACGCCAATGAGTACAACTGCTAGATCTTACAGCAAGAGTATGTTTAGTTTTGTAAGAAACTGCCAAAGTTTCGTAGTTCTGTAAGAAACTGCCAAAGCCACTACAAAAGTGGCTGTTCTGTATTGCATTCCCACCAGCAATGAATAAGAGCTCCTACTGCTCCACATCCTCACCAGCATTTGATGTTGTCAGTGTTCTGGATTTTGGCCATTCTAATAGACGTACAATGGCATCTTATTGTTTTAATTTGCATTTCCCTAATTACATATGATGTGGAGCACAGTTATCTTTTTAAAATGTAGAACTGATCATGTTATTTCTTAGCTCAAGGCCCCACAATGGCTTCCCACTGTCTACAGAATTCAGACTCCTTTGAAAGGCTCCTAAGACCATGCATCTCACCTTCCAGCCATATTTTACTTATACACATACCTCATCCCATCCTGCAATATATCTGGTACTTCTATCCTCTAATCATTTGCACCTGCAGCTTCAGAACACATTGGTCTCTATATCGTTGCTCCTGCTTTCCTCTACTCACCGCCATTCCCACACTTGGCTACCTGACAAGCACCTATGATCTTTCAAGACTCAAGTCAAACAGGAACTATTCCACAAAGCCTTTTATGGTTACTCCCCTTCACATCCTGACCTCTATCACATACTGCACCCATTACAATCAGTTTCATTTTTTACATGGCTTTCTTACTCTACTAAACTGTAATGTACTTAAGGGAAGGACATCTGATTTACTGCCCCATCACCTAGCACAGCACTTTGTACATACTGGTGCTCCTTAAAGATTTGTTCCATGAAAGAGTAAATATTCATCTTCTCAACTGATTTTTAGAGCAAACCTGTAATATAGGTAAGGTATTATCCTTGTTTTACAGATGAAGAAATGTTTAGTTATGCTACAAAAGCTTGTTTGGAGAAATGTTGGTTTCCCATGGTGATCATTACTCACTCCAAAGTAACTCCACTGACGTTTACTTAACTGATAACATACAAAGATGTCTGCTACGATGAATTTTTACAACTCAATTATAAAATTCATTAATTAATTAGGGAGTGTATTTAATATAATTAAGTATAATTAATTAAGTAATTAGGAAACCTGAATTGCATTGTGCAGACTGCTAATGGTCCTGAAGATATGACATCAAAGGAGGAAAAGCTGGTGCTAGCAGCACAGCTGGTTTGAGTGCTGATATACTTGTTATCAAAATAATGAGTAATAAATATAACAACACAAAGTAATGTGCTAATAACACTGCTGGTGACAGTGGTAAAAGATCATTACTTTCAAGTAAAGGCCAAATAAATGGCTGTATTGCTCAGGCTCTCACTTATATAAGTGTCTCCTATATCCTTAATATGCTGACATGCCTGTAGGAATAATGACTGTATGAAGCTAACCCCTAATCCCTTTTTCCACCTCACTAAAATGACTGCTTTTATAATACAATTTTGATTAATATGTGGATTCTTAAGAACATACTTATCATGTTATAGCAAATAAGAATGTACTATAGAATGATTAGAGTCTGTTCCCCTAAAGCCAAGAGCACTCGTATCTACATAGCAAGAGATCTAGCAACAGAGGCCGGGGTCAGGAATACTGAATCGAACAATACAGAAATAAAGCCATGGGTGACCAGTGCCTGCCCAAGGAATTTAGATACAGAAAATACAAAGATCATTTCTGTCACCACAGCAGTCTTCCACAGCAATAACCTGAATATAATAAACAAGTGGTGGGAGAAGGTAACATAAAGACAGATTTGGAAGTCCTTCATCTACAATGAGAATGGACACAGTAATTATGGGCTAAAAGAAAAATAGCAGCCTAGAACAGCACGAATTGTACTAGAACACTACCACAAGTTTGGGCCCTAATCAATGGAGTAATTTCCAAAATCCAAAAAGAAGATTAATAACCAAATTCAAAACTGAAATGTATGCCTCTAGGAAATAATTATACTTCTCCTCAGCAGTAGAAATCACTGTAACAGAGGACAAAGTAAGTCAAGGAAATTTGGTTAAGCCAGACTGGAGGACTAGATGATGGCAGAGGGGCAAGTGGAAACTCCAGTAGGCCAAAGACCTAGCCAGGTGCTAAAAGCGGGGTGCATGGACAGCTTCTGAAAGTTGTGTGTGAGCATGCTTGACTGAGCATATTATGCAACCCTATGATGTTGGAAAATGAGGGGCAATGAAGACTCAAAAACAGGATGGAAAATGATACTAGACAGTTAAAAACCAAAAGAAGAGGAAAGAAGGCAGCAGAGAAAAAAGTACTTCCAGAATTTTTACCAATAATTTTTAAAATGTGCTTAGCTATTAAGAGTAACAGCATCAGGGGCTTCCTAGGTGGTGCACTGGTTAAGAAGAATCCACCTGCCAATGCAGGGGACACGGGTTCGATCCCTGCTCCAGGAAGATTCCCCATACCGCAGAGCAACTAAGCCCGTGCACCACAGCTATTGAGCCTGCGCTTTAGAGCCTATGAGCCACAACTATTGAGCCCATGTGCTGCAACTACTGAAGCCCACGTGCCTAGAGCCTGAGCTCAGCAACAAGAGAAGCCACAGCAATGAGGAGGCCGCGCAGCACAATGCGGAGGAGGCCCCCACTCACTGCAACCAAAGAAAGCCCGCGTACAGCAAAAAAAAGACCCAACACAGCCAATTAAATAAAATTAATTAATTAAAACAAAGAAACAAACAAAACACGTTAAAAAAAAAGAGTAAGCATCAAAAAGCATTTCTAAATCAATTTTCAAAACATTTCTCTCGTCTCTTTTGAAAAAATTCTTAAAACACAACCACTAACGATGAAAGGGAAGTTAAAGACCGGTAATGCAACAACAGTGCTGAATGACTAATTTCAGTAACTCGGAATCAGCTTTATCCTCTGTTCTAAAGAATTTGAGCCATATAAGAGCAATCCTTTTAAACTCTTCCTCCGACATAAAGAGATCCAGCATGTTATGCAGTCCTTAAAAATACCGACTTTTAACGAACTGTTTATACTAATGTCTGGAAATACACCTAAGGTTTAAATACAAGCTTCAGAATTATATCCACCACATCATGCATCTGTACCCTATCTAGCGGGGCTGGAAATCCTTCAGAGCCAACGCCTCCTCGAGCCTTCAATGTACAGACACTTGAAGAGGACGGAGTCACCTGCGCAGCCCGTGCTCCTCCAGGATAAACTCCAGCTACCCAGACGCACGGGCCAGATCGGGAGGGCAGCGGTCAGGCTCCGCGTCACAATCGGCGACTCGGAGAGCGGCACCTGTCGGGCGGGGCGGGGCGGGGCGGGGCGCCCCGCCTCACGCTCGCGGAGGGACGGAAAGTGGAGGCTGTTTCCTCCGCGAAGGCGGCCCGCCGCGCCGGTCTCCGGGCAGCGGCGGCGGAGGGGGCGCGGCCAGGAGGCCAGCGACGGCGGCGCGGCCCGGCTCAGCGGCCCGCGGTCCTGGATGCCCTCCCCATCCGGCCCGCTCGCCCTCACCGGCTCTCGTCCACTCGCTCACCCGTCCGCAGGCCCGAAGGGAGGCGCGGACCCGCGAGCGACGCCCCGGCAGGCACCGACGAGCAACGCTCCCCGGTGGCCGTGCCCCCGCCCCTTTGTGACACCGCGTACCAATCGCTCGCCGGCGCTCACGTCGCCCTCCAATCAGCGGGGGCGGGGGTGGGACCTGGCCGCCGGACGCCGGCGGTTGCTCGGGAGCCGCGGCTTCCTTTGCGTTCCGTGGTGGTTGTCAGTTAGGAGAGGCCCGGATGTTAATCCTTTATTTCTAACAGTGGCCGCCTGACTAGGGCTGAAGCGGGCGGCCTGGAGACCAGTCGCACAGGCTTCTGGGAACGGTGGGGTTGGCTGGACGTAGGTGTGGACAGCACCCTCCCTGAGACCAACCTAAGGCTCTCTTAGAGGTGCCAAACGTGCTAGTTTCCCAGCCGATGGCCTTTCCAGAGCCTGTGCACGTCTAGTGCTGCCCAGGCCGACTTGCTTTAAACAGATCACCCTTCCTGCGCTTCACTGTCCCCTAACGTTTCTGGTCTCATCTACCTCATCTGAAACATGGGGCCATTGCCATGCCTGGTTGACAGCAAGGGCGAAAGCAAGCAAACAAGCTCTTATCCATTTATTCCTAATCCAATTTACAGAGAATCGTAGAGTTGAAATTGAGCGGTACCTTGCGTTGTTAAGTCGCAGCGTCGGATATGCCTAGCAACCCTTTTTGTTTTCCCCCTCAAATTCCCAAGCTGTTGAGCTGTTACACCATAACAGACACCACAAACCTTCCAGCCTGACGTGAGTCCCCACTGCTGCTTGTTCTCCTCATTTCCCATAGGTGTTTTAAATCCAACCCTTACAGATTTTCCAACCCTACCCGCCTATTTTACTAGGTGGAATACTTAGCCGACAATGAAAAAAGTAATCTCCCTCTCACTGCAGCTTCACTCATCCTCCTCTTGTGATTCAGAGGAACCCCAGTACCTTATCTCCATCACCCTTCCTTTCTCATTCTCTTCTGAGACCCCACCCACCAATTTATCTCAATAATTCAACAAACCATTGAGTATACACTGAGGTTTATGATGAGGCACGGGGCTTTCACTCATCTTCAGACTCTCTTGCCACTGGTTCCTTCTTACACTCTATCACTGAGTAGACTGCAACCCCTTGAGGACAGAGATACGATTATTATTTTTGTATACTAAACTCTAAAATAGTGCCTGTGGACTTCCCTGGTGGCACAGTGGTTAAGAATCTGCCTGCCAATGCAGGGGACACGGGTTGGAGGCCTGCTCTGGGAAAATCCCACATGCCACGGAGCAACTAAGCCCTTGCGCTACAACTATTGAGCCTGTGCTCTAGAGTCCCGTGAGCCACAACTATTGAGCCCATGTGCCACAACTGTTGAAGCCCACACGCCTAGAGACTGTGCTCCTCAACAAGAGAAGCCACTACAATGAGAAGTCTGCACACCACAATGAAGAGTAGCCCCCACTCGCATCAACTAGAGAAAGATGGTGTGCAGCAACAAAGACCCAATGCAGCCGATAAGTTCAATAAATAAATAAATAAATTTAAATAAAATAAAATAAAAAATAAAATAGTGCCTGTGATGGAGTGAATCTTACTGAATCAAAACCTTAGTTTCTAAACCTGCCTCTCCTCTCAGTCAGGGAGAACTGAGAGAACAAACTTTGAAGTCGGGCTGACGAGCGTAAAGCCTTGTTCTTCCAACAATGGGAGTTCTGCCACCTTGGCCAATTCATTCATTCTCATCATCATCAGCTACCACGTTTCAAGTGCCAGACAGTTAACAGGGATCTTTGCATATTCTCTCCCATCACAGCCCTGCAAGGTTGGTACTGAACCCCCTACTTGACAAAGAAGGAAACAGAAGCTAACAAAGCTAAAACAACTGGCCCACACTCAAACAGCTCTAAGTGGCAGATTTAAATCTAGGTCTCAATACAAAAATCCAAACTTGTTCCACTATTCCACTCTGCTTCCAGATTTTAGCCTCATCTGTGAAATAAGGACAGTATCTGGTAGACTTACAGAAACTGAATAAAATAACATGAAAAGTGCCTACCATTGGACCAGTGAATGTTAAGTTCCCTCCCCCTTTCAAGCCTCTCAAAATAGCAATTTGCATATTTTCTAACTCTATTGTGTCCTGAATTCCCTGGAATCAGTCCCAGTGGCCGGTCAGCAGATTTGATCATTCCAAAAGAAAAACATGTTTAAGAAATGCTTACTGAGTCAGATTCCACATTGGGCTCTGACTCAGAGCAGGAAACTCTTTAACCGAGTAACCTGAGGGACAGAAAGAAGATGCACTAAATGGATAGGGAAATGGAATAAGCAACTAGTATGTACCCTCTTCTGCTACTGGGTCATTCTCACAGCAGAGCAGGACAAACAGCTGATCTGTGAGAGCTATACAAAATCTCTGAGTATAAGTAATTCCCAATTCAACCTTAAAAGTATCCAGGAAGACGTTAGTGGCTTCAGAATTGGTGAAGCCAACTGGGTGTGCTTACCAAATTGTGCCCTGGTTACAAATTGAATATTCATGAGCAAAATGGCACAGCACAGGAAAACAGACTAGAAGAAGGCTCAGCCATCCACAATGGACAACACAGTTATAGAACATTCCCATCAATGCAGAGTTCTAAGGAACAGTGGTGCTCTAGAAGCTGACATTTCATCCTCAGCACTTCTCCCTACCATTATCTGGGTTCATTCTGTCTCTTTCAAAAAATAATGCAAAGCTACAAGGAATGGAAATGGATGCCTTAGGGCAAGGGTCAGGAAACTGTTTCTATAAAGGGCCACAAAGGAAATATCTTAGACTCTGTGGGCCATCCAGTCTCTGACACACTACTAAACTCTCACTGTATTAGGGTGAAAACAGCCATAGACAATACGTAAAGGAATGGGTACGGTTGCCTTCAAATAAAACTTTTTTTTTTTTACAAAAACAGACAGTAGAGGACTATAGTTTGCCAAATCTTGCTTTAGTGGACCTGTAGAAGCATCTTCAGAATTCAGTGGAATGAGAGGAAACCTCTTCTCCTATTGCAAAGACTCGTGAAGTATATTATCTCTCATGCTCTTCCTCTATCAAGTGCCCAGGCTCTGACTAAGTTAGGGCTCCCAACCATGTAAGGAAGACTCCTGATCATCTGTCTAGATGATAGGAGATCATCTGTCTGGATGATAGCATTTGCTACCTCTGGGAGTCCCTGCCCACCCATGAAAGGAACAAATAGATTTCTTCTCTAACAGACCCTAAACCATGGCCCTACCAAGGTTAATCAAAATATGGTTAAAAAAACCAAAAACAATAACAAAACACTGTGAAACATTTATTTCTGTTTTGCAGTATTAAGCATGATTAAAACCAATACAGAAAAATACTAAGTACATTGGGTATGAGGTGAGCTAGCTCTTTCAGTATTTGCTTTTTATAATTCAGTTAAGACAATGAGCAGAGAAGACAGCATCATTAACTCAAGGATGTAGCTGAAGGATACCCTGTACACTCTACTGGCCTCCAAAGGCATTCAAGGGATCATCAAATATGTTGGACACCTTCTGTTCAGATCTTGATTCAGGCACTGTCTGTGAAGATCGACTTTTTGGTTTGACTGTCTTAGCCTGGATACCAGAGGAGAAGATATCATCTTTTGGGGGGATTGGGGGGGGGGACAAAAAGAAAGAAAAATAGTTGTTGAATAGGCAAGAAAATGAGTGCTTTTAAGACACATCTACATCAACCACCAAAGACTCAAGTCTGATAACAGTATGGGATACCAAAAAACACTAAGAGAAAGCCAAGCCTCTCAGATTCTGGTCCTGACTCTGCTACTAAGTAAGTTTTATGTTCACATACAAATCACAGTTTCTCTCTGAGTATAATTTTTTCAGCTGCAAAGCTGTGTGTATGCACAGGCAGGAGAGGAAAAGGGCAAGGATAACAGTCTCCAATGCAGCCCCTGACTTTGCCATCTGTGACATTATGCTTATTTCTACGTTCTTTTCCCACTGTATTTTAAAAGAGCACTAACAATAAGCAAAGGGAAATCCAACATAGGTCACCCTCTTTCAGAATGCAGGATCTTAGCGCTAAGAATGTAAATCTTTATGACTACATTTCTGTTTAGCACTTCACTGACTCTAGTGCTCCATGACTCATCTTACTTAGTAATGATACTAACCCAATAATGCTACTGCTAGGATTCTATCCTACCAAGATTTTAGCCTGTGTACAGAAAGACATGTACACACAAATGTTAAAGACCATGGCATCATTTGTCATCAAGAAAATGCAGCAACAATCTAGATCACCCTCAATGGCTAATGGTTAAATATAAAGCAAGCGTACACTAAAAACAAGGAAGTAGATCTCTATGTACTGACATGGGAAGACACTGAAAAAAGTATATATTTGTATGTATGCAAACTTATATTACTGTCACCATTTTTGAAAGGTACACCAAAACTCTCAATAATAGTTACCTCTAGGGCTTGCTTTTCACTTTTTACATTTTCCAAATAGTGTTAATCTATTATAACAGACATGTATTACTTTTTTTGAAATAAAGTCTCTTCTTTACCTTGTGGTAAGAAGCAGGTAGAGACAGAGCACAATTGCTTGGGGAGTAGAACCAGTGTGGCTTTGCAGCACCAGCTTTCTCCCAGTTAACCCCACTGTCCAGACTGGGAGAGAGGAGGTGGGGGAGTAGGAAGTGTATATGGCCTCAGCCCCTGTCTTGTGAACTAACACAGGACATATCAGAAGCCCTATATTTTGGGTTACAGGGCATTTGGCTTGCTTGTTAATAAAGCAGATATACTATGGAGGGAAAATGAACATGTTTACAAACATAAAAGATCTTTGGTAAAGAGGTAAAGTGTGAGTTACAGTCTGCTTTCCTACTCTCCTCCTGCAC
Source organism: Hippopotamus amphibius kiboko (assembly GCF_030028045.1). NCBI lineage: Eukaryota > Metazoa > Chordata > Mammalia > Artiodactyla > Hippopotamidae > Hippopotamus > Hippopotamus amphibius. The sequence goes on from NC_080190.1 coordinate 49,184,416, forward strand.
TGCCCCTCCATTCTCAGAACCACTGACGCTCACTCTCCAGCTAGAACTGCATCACGCCTGAGGCAGCCACCTCAGCCTACTTTAGCATGTGAGGTAGTTTCTGACCCTCCTTTCATGACATCAGTGTTCAGATTTGTCACAGATGATTGGCAGGGGCAACACTAAGATAAAAGTTAAGTTATACTTGAAAGTCAAACTCAGGGTTCCTTTAAACTCCTTGATATCCATCATAACAAAATGTTGTTTCACCAAAATGACTAGTCCATTTACTTATCCATCCTCAGTCTCTCACGATTATATAGCAGGTCAAAGGAAATCCACTGGGGAACATTTTCCAGGAAAGGGTCAAGACCAAGGTAACAAGAGAAATATCAAATCACTGAACGGTAATGACTCCATCACATGTAGAAAACCAGACTTACCTGTATCATCGTCAAATATAGACTTAGCTTCCACTTTTTTTTTGGACTTTTCCTTTGGTTTTACAGTTAGGTCAGCAAAGATATCAATGTTATCATCAAACAAGTTGGAGTCAAATGTTCTTTCCTTCTCTCTTGTTTTCTGTGAGGGTTTAATTGCTTCTGTAGCAAATATATCATCCTTGTAAGTCAAAAAACAAGCAAAACAATTTTAAATCAGGTTTTTTTTTTTTTCTTTTCTTTACTACATACACTAATTTCAACAAGTTGTAGAAATGCAAACGGCCACAATGTTCTGGAACAGCCACGAGAGCTACCCCTCTGTCTGGAATGTGCTACTCCAGGCCTCTGCCTGGCATGGTCCTTCTCATTCTTCCAGTCCCAGCTAAAACACAAGTCGTACAGAGAGCCCTTCTCTACCAGCCCTACCTGAAGGAGCTCATCCCACCCCAACTCATCACTCTGCGTCACTGCCCTGGGTTGTTTTCTTTAAGGCACTTAACATCACCTGAAAATGCTATTTATATGCTGCTCTATCTCTAACCAATTCCCCTCCCTGAGAGCTCTGGGGAGCAGGGCACTGGTCCTAGCTCACCTTGTGCCTCCACTACCCAGATGCTCAATAAACGTCTGCCTAAAGAGTGTCACTGAAGGCCTTACTGCCTGCGTTGTCATCCGCTCCAGCCAGGGCCTGTTTCCCCAAGAACCAGAGGTTAAACACTCAAGCTATAGAGATACTACTTTATCTATGCTGACTGCAGCAATAGCCAGATAAAAACTATAAAAATCAAGACTTGTATCAATAGTTATGGCCAGAAACAAAACAGAAAACCACTTCTGAAGAGGTTTCAGAGTTATTAATAAGAGAACCTAATTAAAATTACTAAGCAAGTAGATACCAGGCAGCAACCAAACAGGCTGAATGTAATCTATGGTTCAAATGAGTCAATCAGGTATCTTCCTTAACAAAGAACCTAGCACAAAAATGTATTGTTATGTCCTATTACCTCAAAAATATCTTGTGCTTTTGAGATAACATCCTGTTGACTCTTGGATTTTGACTCATTCTTCTTGCCTTTCTGGTCTGTAAAGAGATCGTCCTCATCTTCCAGGAGGGGGAAAGGATTTGTTTTCTTTGCTGATTTTGGTTTAACAGACTGAAACAGATCATCATCACTGCCTGCCTCACCCAGAGCAGGAAACATGGGGCTTCTTTCTTTACCTCCCTCTGCCGGGTTGGCTGGGCTGTCTGCTGCCTTCACCTTGGTTCTTCTCCCCGTGGACTGAGATGCAATGCCCTTGGAAAAGATATCTCCAGAATCAAAAAGGTCATCCTCAAGAGGCTGACCCCGAGATTTCGCAAAGGGGCTTCTGTCCATTCCAGGCACAGGACCACCTGCCCATGTTGGAGTGGCAGCTGCCACGACCCCCTCAGAGCTGTCTTCCCCACCAGCTGCCCTGGGCTGTGGCTGATGACCATCTGGTGAAATGGCGCCATCTGCCAATTGTGCAACAAATCCCCTGGGGACACTCATGTCCTCAGTCTCACTCGACTCCTGGGCAGCCAACCGCCGAGCTGCGCGTGTCTGTGGTCTGCGCTTCCCTCTCACTTTGACCCGGGTCTGCAATGGCAAAAAACACATGTTGACCTAATGGTTTTTTAAAAGGTGCTCAAAGCTAACATAGCAAATCATCAGCAACTCAAAATACTGTAAGGTTGTCTGGTCCACCTCAATCAAGATATTATCTAAGACAGAAGACGTTACTTCTTAAAGATTTCCAAAGGCATTTAACAGCTCCTAGTACTCTAAGACTCATTCTTAATCCTTTAGTGCCCCCCATTTTTGAGTCTTTTGAGGGCAATTTCTGTTCAATTTGATATAAAAGGCTTCATCTGGAAGCCACACTGCTCATGTCACACTGCTCTGCGTCCCACAGCTCTCCCTGGACCCTTATCCGCCCTAAGTTTAAATGTGGGTATCTTTCAAAATGAGAATCAGGGGGATTCTGCCAATAAGCTTTATTAGGGGGCTAGCATAAAATCAGTCTCCAGAAACTGCGAGATAAGATGATAAAGAAAGAGAGGTAATCTCAGGTGCTCTTTTCTTCAAGTCAACAAACACTAAATCCAAATTTTAAATATTTCACATTAAGAAATGTGGCTTAGGAATCAGAAACTTCAATATAACCTCAAAATATGAGTCACTTATTAGCAATAATGCATATTTGTAATATTTTCCAACATATACCATCAAGTAGTTTTAAGAAGGCACAAGCTACTTTGGGCAAAGTACTCAACTGTACTTTGCCTATTTCAAGGAAATTTCACAAATTATTTCATGAAGTAGCCAATTTAAACTTAACAATAACAAAATAAGCTAACAAAAAAATAATAAAAGGCATGTTTTATTTTTCGTAAGTAAAACATGTTCAGAAACACTTGAAATGAATGTATTTGCAGGATCATCCTAGGTACTGTTTATTTCTCAGATAACAGCTAAGATTTTCTAGAGAAGGAAGACAGGATAGAAGAGAAGAGAACCAGTTAAAATAAAAGTAAAATCTCCAAAGTTCATGGTCCATCCAGCACAAGTGCACAGTCCTGTGGAACAGTGTGACAGGACCATAATTGCCATGGGATCTCAGAGAGGGAGCCCAGCACAGGAGCAGGAAGGGAAATATCACAGAAGCTGTGAAGTCTGTGCAGAGCTGTCAAAGAGGAAGAGCATTCCTGACAGAGGAGGCAGCACAGGCTGATGGCAGCAGCACGCTGGGGCATGTGTGTTTGGGGAATGGTGCTTGGTGACTGGATTTAGGCTGACAGTGTGGGGTGACTGGTGGGAGAGCTGAAAACTTCAGTTAGCACAGATTGTAAATGGCTTTAATACCAAACCAAGGAGTTTGAATGTCCTCCTTTGAGCAGTAAGGAGACAGCAGAGGCAGCACACGGTAAGCACACGATCTGCTCAGTGTTATGAAGGCCTCCAGGTGGCAGCCAGGAGCTAGTGAGCTAGCTACTGAGCAGAATGTAAATGTAACAAAAGCAGGCAATGGACACAGAACTGGGGAGGTGGAAGGAGGGCAGAGAGGCTAAAGGAAAGATGAGACGCCTCCTGCAAATGAGGAATCAGGGTCAGCCTATCGTGTGCAACGGATGAACTCGGAAGAAACATACAAATCGTTCTGGTTTTAAAAAAAAGCAGGCAAGCAACCAAGCAAAGGTGGTTCCATCACCTTGTTCGCGCTGTGTAAGGTGTCTGCCTGAGCTGGAAGGTCAAAACTCACACCGGCCTCCCCACTCCTAGGAAGAGTAGGCACACTTTCCAGACTGTGGATTCTCCCAGGTTCAGACGAAGGAACACCCAATTCTGGCAAAGCAGACTTCATTCCAGAGATCTGGGGAGTCGCTGTAGGCAGCAAGGCTGCTGGGTTAATTGCTAAATTTGCCTAGAGAAGAAAAATGAAACTTACTTTGTATGTTTTCTTAAACACAAGAGTCTACTATTATTACTGTGACACATGACGAAAGACTGGATGTATGTAATATATAATACGAGAGGACAAAGAGAGAGGCAGGAAAGTCTCCTGATCTAGTCTTAGAATGAAAACAGAAGGCTATACACCTGTGCCCACCACAAGGACCAAAGTAGAGATGTTACAGACGCAGCACATAGGAAGCAACAACCAGAAGGTGAGGAAGAGATGAGAAAATGCCTGGAAGCAGCTGACAAAAGGAAAACCCAAAAAAGTCCATAGATGCCACAAGGCAGGCAATGAAGATTCCAGACATGTTATAATTACTTGTATTTTCCAGATCCGAGGGGATGGCTCTTTGGTTTTAAATGGAGCGGGACCTGGTAAGTCCTGTGTGAAATTACATTCAGTTAAAAATCCATTGGGGAAACAGAAAGAAAAGTGTATCTTGGATTACACATATATCTGAAAATAAATCTATGATGGAACAAAGCTGTTGGTCTTTGTATTTTTATAATGGGAAATGCACTCAAATCTCTCCTGGGACCTCAAAACATTTCACTAACATTACTTCACTTGTGCCTCCTTACCCACTGTGTAAGTGGAAGGCTAGAAGACCATACATGGAGTAAAGGGAAAGACAGATCATGAATAAGATTCATAAGAATCATAGTGTACCAGAGCACCAAAACTGGATCAGCTGGAAACATTACCATACTGGTTATCCCACACAGCAAATATTACAGAGCACAAAGAAATTCACCCAACCCTAATGCACTAGTTCTAGAAGAAAAGAGGCTGAGACTTGAGTCTCTGGAGATGTGCGAGTCCTAGCGCCTCACTTTCACAGCTCAGAACACTGAGGCCTCAGTGAGACATCCAGGGATAGCTGTAAGCCAGGACCAGAATTCACTGTCTAGTCCTGGTCTGCTCTCAGGAGGAGAGCCAAAGAAGACTGCTAAGGATGGAGGCCTAATAGCAATGATCTCAGAAGACGTAACACAGAGAGGGAACCAAGAATGTGGATATAAATTCATATTTAATTCTAATGGAATCCTACTCCAAGGTAGCCCAAAGGGAGAAATGGGGTTCTAGTGGGAAGAAGATTTTCATCCTACCTTAACTCTATCTTGGAATCAAATTTGTAGGTATTTCAAAAGTAGTAATGATAAGTACAGATTCATGGAACCAGCGTGGAGTGAGAAGAGGAGAGATGAGCAGGGGTTAAAAAAAAAAAAGGAAACAAAGAGAGGTAGTCCTCGTTGCTATTTCTTCTTAATTAAAAGAACTCTGAATGATTCTGGGTCTGCATGATGGAGTTAAACTGTACTACAATGCAAACGAGCTGAAAGTCCTTAGAGAGATCAGTTCTAACCTGAGGTGTTTCCGATTTCCACACGCCTTTTTCTTTGATACCTTGAGCGGATTCAGGATTTTTCTGGTTCTTGAAAGAGGAAACAGAGTGGTCTTTTTTCACTACCTTCTTCTTTTCTGGGATCTTCAAAAGCAAAGAATACCCAAAGTCTATCAAGTGTCTTGGAAATTTTAAGGAAAAGTCATAATGCCAAAAAAGAAAATGACTTCTAACTTTTAAAAGTCATTTCTCAAATGAGGGTTGAACAAACAAATTCAAAGGCAGCGTTTAAGAAATAGCGTTCTAAAGACTGTGACTTTCCTAGGCATCCTCTCTAAACAGAAAATAGAGAGTACTTACAAAAATCTACTGGGGAAGGAGGGGAAAATGACAAACACAGCCTAATACTCAGATTTATAGCTTTGCACCTGAAAGGCATGAATATTTAGTCATCATATCATATGCACTGGTCTTTCAATGAACAACTTGAAAATCAAACAGATGTGTAATACGGTAAGAGAGCCTGGGTTAGTTAATTCTTCAAAGTTAGGAAACATAAGAAGGGGACAACATGAATGCTGTAATCAGCACATTATTTGCTGTTCATTTACTGGTGAGCATTTTCCTTAATCGTATAACTGGACACTCATTTCCTTTCCCAGAAGCTTGCCCACACACTGCAATATTGAGAACAAAAGGCTGGTACCAAAGGATTTGACTTCGCAGAGCTGAAAAGATCATCATCTTCATCATCCCCAAACAAGCTCCCAACACTTGGCTCTAACAACTAGAATAGACAAAACTCAAATTCAACATCCAAACAAAAACAATTTACAAAGAGAGTCAGGTGAGCTGCAACAACAATATTTAATAAAATAACAAAGCTATGACTGGAGAACCATTTGGAACTGACCTTGGTTTTTTTGGTGCTGGAGAAAAGGTCAACATCTGGGTCATTGTCCTTCTGCAGCTTGTGACTAAAAAGAAGCTCTTCATCCTGAAAGACACCTGTGCTCTTGGGGCGAGCATCAGGATTGGGACTCTAGGAAAAAGATGGGAGTTCATGTATTTTATAGACTTCTAGGGATTTATCTCAAGGAAATCATACACAGCTACAAAGATGAAACAACAATGATATCCCCTGTGGCTCTGTTTATAATGGCTAAAGGCTGGACACAGGCTGAGTGCCCATCAGAAGGGGAATGACACATTCATATAATGGAATACTTTGGAGATACCAAAAACAGTGAAGAATATATTTACAAATAACATATACATAATCTGGAAAGATCATCTTTCAACCTTTGTGTAGTATCTGAACTGTTCATTTAAAAAACAATCCTTAGTTCCACACTGAGAAACATTTTAGGGGTGAAAACACATAAAATTAAACAAGTTCTCTCCATTTCATTCCCAAAGGGAAGAAGAGACAGCAGCTGACTTAATACCAGAAACTACACAGAGTGGTCAAGCACATATCCCTGACTTCTACTTACCAGCATCTTAGGCCAAAGATCTGGCACAGCTGTGATGGCCAACCTTCCCCTATGCCCATGCACCTTCCACTCCACTACCTTCAGATTCCAAACGAGTTCTTTCTGTTTGCTAGGATATCTGACATTTGAAAGTTACTATTCACATTATTTGATTTGATACTATAATGCCCCAAACTTGACATTCTAAAATTCTTCCCTTTCTTTAGTATCACAACCACAGACAGAAACAAAGAAAAAACTCATTTCTGACAAACTGTGTCACATTAAAAATTAATAATTCATTATTATTGATTACATAGAAAAATTAGTGTAACATAGCAACTAAGGTTAAAAGTTCAACAACTGTGAAAATCATATACAAAATCACACACAGTAAGAGGCTGGAAGAAAATATAATGAGTTACTCATATTCACCGTGTAGAGCTCTCAGTTATAAACGGGGCTCTACTACTGATATAACAAAAAATTCACAAAACATTTGTTGTAAAAAATCAACATGGACTATATCCTCAGTTTGGTTTACAAAAAAGTATCGGCAATCTACGGCCCATCACCTGTTTTCTCTTTTTTTAATACCTCTATTGAGATGAGATTCACCTATTTAAAGTGTGTAATTCAATGGTTTATAGTATATTCATAGAGTTGTGCAAATTATCACCACAGTCCAAGTTTAGTGCATTCTCATCATCCCCAAAAGCACCTCCAAACCTACCAGCAGTTACTCTCCATTCCCATGCACCTCTTTCCCAAGACCAAGGAAACCACTGATCAATGTTCTATCTCTATGGATTTGCCTATTCAAGGACATTTCAAATAAATGAATTCATACAATAATGTGTTTTTTTTGTCCCCGACTTCTTTCATTCAGCATGTTTTCAAGGTTCATCTATGTTGTAGCATGTATCAGTAATTCACTCTTTTTATTGCCAAATAATATTCCATTGTATGGCTATAACACTGCATTTATCCATTCGTCAGCTGATGGACATTTAAGTTGTTTCCATCTTTTGGCTATTATGAATAATACTTGTTGGGAACATTACATTCAAGTTTTTGCATGAACGTATGTTTTCATTTCTCTTGGATATGTACCTAAGAGTGGAATCGCTGGGTCACATGGCAACATATTTAAGAATCTGAGGAAGCACCAAATTGATTTCTGAAGTGGCAGCACCATTTTACATTACCAGCAGCAATGAATGAGGGCTCCAGTTTCTCCACATCCTCACCAACACTTGGCCATTATCAAAAAAGTCAACAAGTGATGGTGAGAATGTGAAGAAGCTGGAACCCTCCCTCACTCTCCACTCACATCACAGAACTGATCCTGTGAAATGAGATTCTTTTATCCTTCTAAAGACTTGAACCTTATAGCTTTTTGCTCACCTTTCCTACTTCTTTCTTTGGAGCCTGGAAGCTGTTTTGATCTTCTGTTTTATCTTCTTCCTCATCAAATAAGCTAAGAACAGTTTTGGTTCTACTTTTAGTTCCTCTGTCCAATGGAGATGAAGAAAATAAATCAGAATCCTTGGCTGCTTCCTGAGTAGATCCATTCAGAGTTCCTTCCTGAAAATGGAAATAGTAAAGAAAAAAATGAGTAACATCTGGAAACACAAATTCTATTGTGGGGCCTCCCAAGCGCTCCTCATTTATTCAGTAACCGACACATCTGCATGTTTCAGGGCACGATAGCTAATCACACCCACTCCCAGGTAATGAAACACTCAGGCCAATTCTTGATCAGCCACTCCAATGGAGAGTCTTGTACAGATAATTCATAACCAAAGATGATTTTTCTAATCAGTTTAAAGCCTACATTTATAACTCCTTCCAACCAAGATACATATACCAGTTATAACTCTGAGCCACATAGGTCGCTCATGAGCTATAAAGAACTTCAGTCACAGATATAACACAAATGCCAATCACTGGGAATGGATCATATATTTCCTAGTATTTAACTAACACACAACTCCAGGGGAGAAACCTAACGACAGAACTGGATACTTAAATTGTGGAAGGCTTATGCTGTGTTATGCAATTAGAAGAATCTCTAAAATAATCTTAAAGTGCAGTATTTATTCATTCAACAAGGACCACCTTTCAGGCAATATACCATTAATTGTAAGAACCACTGTCACCGTATGAACTGCTAAGAAGAAAAAAAAAACAATTCCCAATTAAACATATCATTGATTGTGAGGTGCATCCTAATTGCAAAGTGGTTAAACTGTGAAGAAAATATGCTTCTTTAAAGAAAAGATGTAATTTTGAAAGTGCCTACTGTGTGCGAGGTAATAGGCTAAGCACCACAGATGTAATGGAGAGCAAAACGAACACGGCCTCAACCCTCAAGGAGCTTATCCTCAAGCAAGGGAGATGGCAGTACAACAAGCAGCTGGAGCTCAAGGGGAAAATGGGTTACAGTAACACAGAAAAGGGAATGTCACACAGTTCCCCAGGCATAGATAAAAAGTGTGCATCTCTGTAGCCCCAAGGAGCCTCAAGAGGAAAAGTATATGAGACACTCTTCACATTGGCCCTAGAAGAGAGATTAAAACGAGACAGCTGAACACACAGAGTACGAGAAAAGTTAGGAGAAAAAAAAAAAGGTAGACAGACTGAAAGAACTGCTGATTCCCAGATGCAGCCAGCAGCCTTATCCACAGGCCTCCTGCAGAAGAAGACAAGCCCGCCCAGGAGAAGAAAGCTAATGCTTTAGAAGAAAGCCAAATTTCACTTCACAGCCAACATCAACTAAATGTAAAAGATTGGTAAACTAAAATCTTCTTAAAGCTCTTATTGTAGGGGCTTCCCTGGTGGTGCGGTGGTTAAGAATCCGCCTGCCAATGCAGGGGACACGGGTTCGAGCCCTGGTCTGAGAAGATCCCACATGCCGCGGAGCAACTAAGTCCATGCACCACAACTACTGAGCCTGCGCTCTAGAGCCCACGAGCCACAACCACTGAAGCCAGAGCGCCTAGAGCCCGCGCTCCGCGACAAGAGAAGCCACTGCAACAACAAGCCTGCGCACCGCCACAAAGAGCAGCCCCGGCTCTCCGCAACTACAGAAAGGCCGCGTGCAGCAACGAAGACCTAATGCGGCCAATAAATAAAAATAAATGAATAAATACACATATAAGCTGTTATTGTAATTCAAGTACAGGTGGGACTAGAAAAGACTGAGGGGAAAGAGACTACGGAGAACAGAGCAAGTCAGAAAGAACAGACGTGCAGAGAGAAAACCTAAAGGAAAAATATGATGAAACACAGAAGGGCAAAATGGACAACGACACAACGACAATAATGACGTAAAGCAGGAAAAACGCACATCGCTGTGTGCACACACATGCCTAGAAAAGAGAAGGAGAGGCAAGAGCAATGCCGAAGGTCTCCCTGAATGGCGGGATCAAACATTTTCCTCTTCATACTTCTCCGTGTTTTCGAGATTTTCAACAAATGAGCCCTTTATTTTCTGTGGTAGAAACATTTAAGAGTACGTGTGTGTGCGCGCGCGCGCGTGTGAGGGAGAGAGTTTTACAAGAACATGTGAGAGACAAAAATAACAGATTCTACACAGAAAAAAAAGTCCACCTTTCCTGACTCCTCAACCACATGAGTTCTCCCAAATTCTGATGACTCCTTGGAGCACTCGGCCTTCTCAGCCACGGATTTCACTCCCAGCTGTGCCTCCTTCTCTTCTTCATCACTGAACAGCAGAGGCGCTACTTCAGGGACAGTCTCTTTTTTCTATCAAAAAAAGAGTAAATGACATTCTCAAAAGCAAACAAACAAGACGTGCCTGATGAACATGGCCATGTACAGAACGAGCCAACAGCACTGTCCTCTTTAGGGCATTAGCTAAGCGCTGGGGTTGGGAGAGACATGACAGGACAGCCAAGGGGGCACACACAGGGAGAAGCAATAACCACCACTACCTTCGACTTGCAGATGCTTTCTGCCACCACGCGGTCTGCACCTGTCTTCCTGTGTCTGTTCAGTCCTCGTGTGCACCATCACTTAGATCCTAACCTCTGCCACTCAATCATTAGTCTCTCCTCTCTGCCTCCCTCCCCTGACATTTCAGCTGCATGACATCATCCAGAGCTGTCTTGCTAAAATAAAACACCCACCAGATTACTTCAATCCCACCCCAAACCTACATTGTTTGCATTAAACCAACACTTAAACACGACAATCAACCGGCCCTTTTGTATGATCCTCATCGATCTGCACCTCAACAATCCTCCCTATTCCTTAAGCCTAATATAAACTTCCACACTTGATCCTCACTGTCTAGACAAGCAAATCCTTCTCATCTTTCAAGCCAAGGCCCAGCTCAGATGTCACCCACGAAGGTTTTCCTGCTCTCTTTCAGTAAGTATCAGTTGCTTTGTTGATAAGAATATATCTATACCTAGCCCTTACTTTACTCTCTTCCTAATTGAGATTAATAGCTATCACACATCTCTTTGTCCATTCATTTGAAAGGTACCTCATGTAAGTAAAATCATACAGTATTAGTCTTTTTGTAACTGGCTTATTTCACTCCGCATTATGTCCTTAAGCTCCATCCATGCTGTAACCTGTGTCAGAATTTCCTTCCTTTTTACTGACTCACTATTAATACAAACCAGGACCAAGGTATTAGTCCTTTAAACTTGCTCCTATAAGGAATCACCCGTACATTAACTGGCCTGGTCTAATGTTAGCAGAATTCCATGCCACTGGGGCTAAGCCCGGCAGTTCCTCCAAGAGGAGTGCAGCAGCACTGTCCCCTGCTCTCCCCTGAGACTCAGTCGCCTACAACGCACACTGAAGGGGCTGCGTGACGTGAAATCCTTTTCTCCAGGCTTTGCACGTGTGCTTCACCTGTAAAATACCACTAACCAGAAGATCTCTTTCTAAAACCAGGCAAACAAGTTTTTCCATAAGACTCAGCCTCCAAGGTCAGGTTTTAGGACTTGATTGAGGGAAGCATCACTATTCATGTAACATCACCTCAAGGATATTTCCTGGGCCTAAGAGGTTAAGAATACCGTTGTCGTAGGAGGAACAGATGCGGGAGGAGAGCCGAACAGAGAGCTTCCACTGTCACCATCGTCTTCAAAGAGGAGGGATGCTCTCTGGGTCTTCCTTTGGCTATACAAACAAAGAGTCACATTAAAGGCAAATGTGATTTAAAAAATACAATATTCTTTCTAGGCCACACCTACAGGAAGCCACCTACCACCAAAATGCCCAAGTCATCCGTTGACCTTACACAATTGAAAGCAGCAAGAAAAACCTTTGAAGTAGGTGCAATTTGTGTCTAGCAAGTCATCACCCAGCCATCCATCATTCTTGTGTAAAAGCCTGGGGCCCTCTTCATCTTGTCCCTTTTTCGGTTGCTTTTGGCTCACTGTAGGTGCACCAGCTGTTAGCTTTGCCAACGCATACAACATGCTTAGCATTTGCAAACGTAGCATCTTCTCTCACCATTTCCTATGGCAGAGGAAGAGCCAGGGAGCACCAATGCCTATTTCCAGAGTGATCAAGAAGGCAGCTGTCAAGAGACTGCAGGGCCAGAACCTGCTTCAGGCTGTGACCTACGGCCTGGTGCCACCTCAGCCACTTAACCATGCCTTTCCAAGCACCTCTCTGGGCTTCCATGCCTTCCCTTCAAACCCTAAACCCATATCATTCTATCCCCTCCACACAAAGTCTCTAAGAAGCTGGGAAAGCAGAGCTCATTTTCACTGTTCACCACAGCAATATTCACCCATCTCTGTATGTTGCGCAACCACAGCTGAAATCCAGCCACAGCTCTCCTCACCACCTTCCTCTTACCTGTCTTCACCCACCTCCTCACCTAGGGTTCTCCACCAGCCCCTACAGGTAGTCAATAAACACCTGTCACAACAAGTATTGATCAGGACCTTTTAAGGAATAGAACCATAAAAGTAAAGAAACACAGGTGGCCTAGCACTGGACATGGGCAGTCCCAAATAAAAAGTGTTCTAATTACGGAAGGGTCATGTTCTAGTTTCTATACTATGTGATAAGGAACCACCCAACTAGTAGCGTACTAGAGAATTGGCAAAGTTATGAAAACGCCAAATTCAATGTTACCCAGATAGAAATAATACTAGTCATTTCAGTATCCATCTACTTATACTAAAAATAATTAGCAAATATACCCATAAGTATATGAATCATAATCTTTTTTCTAAGTTTAATTATTAACAAGGCATAATATAAGGTTATTCATTAGTTTAACACTGGACATCTGCCTACATCTTAAAAATACCTGAGGATCACTGACTAGGGAACATAACTAACCAAAGAGTTATGTTCTAACTAACCAAACTGCGTGTACTTACACTGGACACTTACACTGAAGGACAGCAAAAAATTAGGTCTACAGAAATTATAAAAGCAAACAGCCACACACAATCAGGTAATATCTAATATGCCTTTAAGGATATATACTGATAAAAATTTATACAAATTATAACCAAAATATATGACTACTAGGTGATAATCACAAAATATTACAGAAATAACTACATCAGATGCCTAAAAAGCAGAAATCTTATTAAGCAACTACAGCAGGAGAAAAATCTCCTGCATCATTTTCTGAACAATTTCTAAAAATCAAAACCAAAAACAAGCGACCCACAAAAAAAATAACCTGATGCCAAAGTCTGAAGTTCTAAGCTAGAGAAAAGCTAGTTAGCTCTCTGGACACTGTTACAATAGATAACGACAGTGGGTCCTTAACCTTGGACCTCATTCCACACCCTCTGCAACTGCTGGTTAAATGTGGGCCTCCTGTGGAGACCTGTCCTCAGAAGAAAACTATGCAGCTCAGTGGAGTATTTCCCATTATAAATAATGGGGTAAGTATTTTGATTTATTAAAAGGGACAGATGTCAAAACACATTAAGATGACCACAGAGTTTATGGCCTAAACCAGGACACTTCTGAGAGCAAGAGGGAAAATTATTAATCATCAGGCTGAAATGACAGGCACAAAGCAGGCCTCTTCAAGCAAGCAAGGATGTTTGAGTGCCCTGCTTATAAGGCAGTATTTCGCAACTTTGTTAGCATCACAAAGCTTCTGTTTCTTTTTTCAGAATGGGTTTTGGGTTATAATTTACATACCATAAGATTTACCCCTTTGTAGTGTACAATTCAGTGGTTGTCAGTATATTCACAGTTGTGCAACTATCAACATAATCTAAGTTCATCATATTTCCATCAACCTAAAATGAAACTCATAACATAATTCACAGTCACTGCTAATTCTCCTTTCTCCTCAGCCCCAGGCAAATACTCATCTACCTCTGTCTCTATGGGTTTATCTCTTCCTGATATTATACACAAATGGAATTATACATATGGTCTTCTGTGACTGGCCTCTCTCAATTACCACAATATTTTCAGGGTTCATCTATATTGTAGCATGCATCAGTACTTTATTCCTTCTAACTGCTGAATAAGAGTCCCTTGTGTGAATGTAACACATTTTGTTTATCCCTTCTTCAGTGGATGGACTTTTGAGTTGTTTCCGCTTTTTGGCTATTATGAATAACACTATAATAAACAGTCACGTGCAAGTTTTGGGGTGGACATGTTTTCATTTCTCTTACACATATACCTAAAACTGAAATTGAGTCATGTGGCAACTCCATGTTTAACTTTTCATGGAACTGGCAGACTGTTCCAAAGTGGCTTGCACCATCTTACATTCCCATCAGCAATGTGTGAGGGCTCCAATTCCTCCACATCCTTTCCTGCACTTGCTATTGTCTTTAAAAGCTATTTTTGAGACTCTGATGAAAACTAGCATTGCTGAAAGTGAGATATTGTGTTAATTGCTATTGGGTCCTACAAATGAAACATGTTTCCTGATCTCTACATTTATGACCATATGTGTGTAGCAGGGGCAAAGCAAGGGGGTGCGCACCTAAACAACTTCTATACAATGTAGAAAATGCTCAAGTGAAACAGAGCCAGAGGGTGGGGGGGATTAAAGAGAGAGCCATTTTTGCTCTAGACTCTGACCCTATTTCTTATCTTTCTCACCTGCCTGGGTTAGGGAAGGCTTCTCAAAAGACAGAGCTTAAACTGAGCCTTAAAAGAAGCTGGCCAGGGAAGAAAGGAAGGAGAGAGTCCCAGGAGAGAGAGAGAGAGAGAGAGAGCAACGAAAATAAAGGAATGAAATGTTATTTGCCCTACACTCATGATGGTAAATTACATTTATGTGCTTACAATGTACCAGCTACTGTGCATTTCACATTTGGATTTCATTTAATCCTCTCAATGATACTATGAGAGAAATACTATTATCATTTTTGTTTAACAGATGAGAAAACTCAGGCTCAGAGAAATTAGGTAACTTGTCCAAGGCTATTCAGAGAGCAATTGGCAGGGCCAGAATTTAGTATCAGGTATTGGGATTCCAGAGCCTATTTTCTTAACCAGAGGCCCAAGATACATCCAGGGGTGAAGTTATGGGGCCCAAAGTAGACATGGTGACATTTGAAGAGATCGTAGTATTCAGAGACAGAAATATGAGAAATGAGACATTTTTGAATCTATCAATTCAAAATTAAAGCTTAACCACACCAATGCATAGGGTTTACACGTCCAATCAATTGCCTCTTTATGTTACTACCATTCAGTTAAATTTCAAAGCAATATTTTAGGATCTCCAGCAAAAAAAGAAAAAATACATGTGTTTTCAAGGGAGTTATTCTGAATTCACAGCTAATCTGGCAGCATATCACAATACCAACTGCAGCCCACGCTCACTCTACATAACCTGCCGCCCTTTAGTCCAAGCATTAATGTGCAGGAGCACCTAGACCAGCTTGGGGTTACCCGCAACTGGCGTGACACAGCACAGCTCTGCAGGGAACCATCTTCCTAACAGGATGTTTCTCAATGCCGAGCAGATTTCTGTCCAAATGACAAATTTAAGTAATTTTGACAGAACTTTACATTCTTTAGGGTATACCAGGGAAAAAACAAAAAAGACAACAAACTGTATTTAAACCCCTAACAAACTCAAAAAAATAGTACTTTAAGGTTTTTTTTTTAAAAACCTGCAAGTGAAAATTAAAGACATTCTTGTTTGTGTGATTACCAGGTGAGGAATGATCAGCATGTCACCCCCAGCAACTGACATCTTGCACATCAAATACCTTCACCTGTCACCACAGACACTGATGAAATGATTTCTTGCAATGACTATCTCACCTGTCCTTAGCAATAGCAAACAGATCATCCTCATCCTCCTCCTCAAAGAGGCTGGTCTTTTTCATGGCCTTAACCTCCTGGTCCTGGGTGGTCCCAGAGTCCCTAAGTTCTCCTTTAGACTTGTCAGATGCCGAGTTGGTCTGTGAGTCAGAAATATTCCACTGGTCCTTAAAAGATAAAATATATATTAAAACCCTCTGGCAATTTAGATCAAGAAACCTGAGAAGTGAAATAAAATTCGCATTTGTTAAAGTAACTTGTATTTAAACTAAGTGTATCACTTTTGAGGAAAGCTTATGTCCAAGGCTTTCCATTGAACTCAAATCTAGAGAGCTGGGTTCTTTGACCTCACAGACCTTATGGTGTCTCCCTCCATCACTACCTGCCACAGTGTTTCTCTCTCTATGGTCCTGTTCTGTGTTAGAACAAGGGAACTTCTCCACTTTAGAGATCAAAATTAATCATACAGGGGAGTGAGAAGGAACAGGAATGTTTCATTAAAAAAAAAATCAAGAACTCTTAACTTTGGAGGAAAATGATATTTGAACTTAAAAATTTTTAAATTCCAAAGCAGGCTGGGAAAAAAATATGTAAAAAGTTCACGCAATGTAAACAAGACACAATGAAAGCTGCTAGTGACCCTTTTACAACAAAATTCTGAATCCGGCCTTTAGAAAGCATTTAAGGAAACCCCATCTAGCTACGCCCACCCCTTCAAATCAAGAAACACCTGAGCACTTGCTTAAGCAGTCCTTTGGTCTCTGGAGTCTAGAGCTTTGCAAATCAAAGTGGGTTCCACAAGCAGCAGCTTCTATTACACAGAATTTCAGGTTCTACCTGACTTTCTGAATCAGAACCTGCATTTGTCACAGTACATCCAGGTACTTTCTTCACACGTTATAATCTGAGAAGTGCTGCCCTAGAGCAGTGGTGCTCAACAGCAACCACATGCTAGAATGCCCAAAAGAGCTTTAGAAAACTCCAGTGACAGGCCATACCCCAAATCAATTAACTCGGAACCTCCAGTGGTGGAATCCTGTATCAGCACTCTCGAACATTCTCCAAGTGATCCCACTGGACAGCGAGAGCTGAACCACTGCTCTAGAACCCTGGTTATCTTTGCTCTGCAAGTACTGTTGCTCCCTGCTTTAGCTAGTATTTTTACTCTCCCTGAACCAAAATAATACCACAGAAAAAAAATTTCAACTGATGGTTGGCCATTATTATAGGGAGAACCACCCACTAACAATGCTAGAAAGAAAAAAACAAAAGGAAAATCCATCATTAATTCACAGGTTTGAGTAGAAAAAGCAAATTATGTTGTGTCACTTTAAGTTGCTTTCAATTAAAAAAAAAGTGAATATGTCTATGATTTATCTGTCTGCATCATACCCTCATAATGTACCTACAATGTTGAAATAGAGTAATTATTATAAAATAGGAAGATTTTTAATGCTCACAGTATTTAATATCATTATATTTAGTCTTTTTCTGTACAGCTAAATCTGAACAGCTGCTGAACTGTATTCTCCATTGGCTCTGCTAATATATATCCGGATAGCAAATGGAAACATTGTTAAAACTCTTATAGAAAAGGAGATAACACCAGCATAGACTACTCCTACCTTATCTAGCTACAGTTCTTAATTAATGAAACACAGTGACCACTTAACAAAGTAAAATAAGGCCTAATATTTGAATTAGCATATATTATAATTTAAAGGCCATACTTATTTTATTCCTAAGCATTTTGAAAAGATTAATCTTTAAGTTAATATACTATAATAAATGTCTTTCTTCAAGAGTAGAAAGACAATCTTGTGAACATGGTCTTCATTGACCGAACTTCACTAGATCTAAAATAGGCAGAAAAAGGAAATGTTTAGGATAGCTGCAACTTTTAAATCCATCAAACCACCTTCTACTCTTCTTTAGGAAATAACTTTCAACCCACCTCCTCATCACTGCTAAACAATAAGGCAGATGCTTTCTTTTTGGAAGGCTCAGAGGGCTTGGCTTTCTCTTGGCTCTGAGTCAGCAGAGATGATGTCTGCTTCTTAGCAGCTGTAGCCCCGAAAAGGTTATCCTAGAAAAACAAATGGCAGAGAATATGACAACTTTGCACACATAAAACAAAAAAGACATTCTCTCACGTCAAATTATTAGAGAATAAGTCTCCAGTCAAGTGAAGAATATATATAGCACCTTTCAGGGGGACAAAAACCACACAATGCTAGTAAATGCCACCTCTCACTTATGCATAACCCTACAACAGCCTACCATCTTCTCCAACTGTATTTATCCATAGAAGGGAAACAGATACCATAAAATTCAAAGAAAGAACACCCAGGAGGAAGCAGGAGGGGGAGTAATGTGAGGACAAGGACATAGAAATAGGAGGAAACCTTGCCCCACCCAGTCCTCCTATGGGCAGGCCCTCTAGGCTCACTAGGAAGGGGCCTGAGCCTGCAGTTGGCATGAGAGCAGTACAGCCCCCTGTGGCAGCCAGCAACCTGCATCTTTCTTTCTATGAATTAGAAACCAGAGCAATGCCTAAAAAGAAAGAAATAAGGAGCTTTCTCTACTCTTTTACATCTATGAAAGACACACAAGTGGGACAGAGGGAAGGGATGACCTGTGTTTCTGATTAATTCTAAAGGGACAATACAAACTTAAGAAATAGTTTACTAAACAAAATCACTGGCCTACTAAGAGCTGATTCTTATAGTTTCAATGGCATTCCCAAAGTACCTATTAAGGTACTTTTATTTAGGTAAAGGGAACAAAACCATTGAAGGGCCCAGGCCCAAGTTAGACAGAAAAACACTCTTAACAACATACTACAGCAGGTAAACAGTCCTGAAGTGTAAACATTTGATAAAGGGAGCCTTAAGGAAAGTGTGGGAAGGTAGGAGAGGCTGTGAGAGTAATGAACTGGCACTCACTGGGGACACCAATGACAGCGCTAACATTTATTATGCACTTACTATGTGCCAGGCACTGTGCAAACGGCTGTGCATTAGTTGTCTGAGCTATCACAACGACCCTGTATACTATTAAAACAGGTGACACTCAGGCTAAGTCACTTGCCCAAGGTCCCTGATTTGCATGTGGTAGAGCTAAGATATGAACATGGGGGTCTGATGCCAAAGTCCATGAGCTCAGCCACCACACGATACTGCATAAGAGAGAAGGTTTGGTTGTCTTCCCTCTCATTTCTTTCCCCCACTTTGCTCTCTCATCTAGGGTGGGAAAGGAAAGCAAGGTGAAGATATGGCTGCCTTCTCCCCCCTAGTCTCACTTTATCTAAGACATTCTTGTAGATCACTGGGTTCCATCCCCTAAAAAGTATTTCTTACAGGCAGATTTTAAAAGTGAAATCTATAAAGCCTTGCACAGAGCTGGGCGAAGAAATCTAAGGCCATGCCCATTGTGGAGCTAAGAGAACTTAAGAAACGAGTAACTGAAATAAAAACCAAAATGTTTTTGTTATATAGGCCTCAGAAGGATTGACAGCTTTCCTATCACCTTGTTCTACTGCATGAGCCTCTGGTCATAAAGCTACATCAGCAACGGTTTTCTACTAACGGAAAACTTGATTATCTCGTATTGCAGTAACAACGTTTACCTCTTCATCTTCATCATCGAAAAGCGAGACTGAGGTGGGGAGTTTGCTGGGCAGGAGAGATGTATCTTTCGGCTTAGTCACACTTTGAGAAGAAAACAAATCCTGTTGGACCAATATTAAAGTTCCGGGTTAACAAAATATGCCAGTTTTTAAAGTATCAAATATAAAACACTAAAGATTATGACATGACAGCTGCCGTGCATCCAGGTCTCTTTGTCAGAGAGGGAAGCTGGCTGTCTCAGTCCTTGAGGAACATGCAACAGCCTATCCTCACTATGTGCAGGTGAGAAGCAGAGACCCACACATAACTCCAGGTGGCCTCACTGGAGCCCAGAGGTTTTGATACTCCCACCTGGATGACTAAGACAGGGGAAATTTTTCCAATCAATTTCCTACCATGCTTAAAAAAATAACTTCCTTTTTCTGTCCAGAGAATCAGAGAGATTAAACAGATTTCACAATGGAAACAGAAGCTAGATTAACAAATTACTGGATCTATGACTCTGTTTTACTTTTTTATGCCCCTCTTTCCTCTAATAAGAGTATGATATAATTTAAACAAATGCAAATTCAATTTTTTTTAAAATTTTATTTATTTATTTATTATTTTTTGGGGGGGTACACCAAGTGCAAATTCAATTTTAACTTTAAAATGGTTGGCGTTCTTGAACGACAGCTAGGAAATATTGCACACTAGAGAAAGATCTGATAGATTCTGAAGAAATATCCAAAATACCATAAAATGTCAGCCTATAATGCAAAGAAAGAGCTGCAAACTGAGTTGCATGAATCAGAAACATGAAATAGGGCAACTATTCCCTCAAGATGAAAAATTTCAATATACAAGAGCCAAGCAAATAGGACAAGAACACAGTTTCTAAGACCTCTCTGGATAATTTTATTTTTTTTATCGTGGAATCAATGTCTACTCAAATATAGCAATAATGACTTCATTAACTGAGAAGAGCTCCACTCAGCCCCGTGGTTTTTGTCTGAGCCCCATGGAGTTCCAGGGGTCTGTTTGGGTAGAAGGGGCCACGCAGGTGGAGCTCCAGGCTTCCCATGCCTCTCCTGCATTTTAAGCATCAGCAACATTTCACTTAAAGAAAGGGCTCTGTAAAAAAGAAATAGTAAACCAAAACAAAGAACAAAAACAAATTTCAACATGGTTGTTTTGGACCCTTGACTAATATCTTCCTTGGTGTTGGAAAAAAAGGCTTTTCCGTTACCTTAAACACCTCCCCAAAATGATTCCACAAGGTAAGCTTATGCTCCACACTTGAGATATAAAGGCAGGAGTAAATAATCAACTTTTGATCCAAAGCTCTTCCTAGACTGCACTGTTTTACTTCTCCTTACCTAAAAACCTTGACAGTATCCAATAAAAACAATCTATGATGATACACATGGGACAAAGCCTGTGGTGGTGGATGTAAAGCCGTCTGCAAGTTCATTTACACTCCTACCATCAAGAAGTGGAGTTGCTATCTCCTGCCCTCGAACTTGGGCAGGTCTCTGTACTGCCTCAATGAACAGAATGTGGCAGAAGTGACAATGCTGACTACTGAGGCTAGGTTACAAAGAGCAGTACAGATATACCTCATTTTATGGTGTTTCACTTTACTGTGCTTCATAGATATTGCTGCACTTTTTCACAAATTCAGTTTGTGGCAATCCTTGAGACAGTTTCAGACTGTCTCAAGCAAGTCTGTCAACGACATTTTTTCCAACAGCATTTGCCCACTTTGTTTCTCTGTTAAATTTTGGTAATTCTTGCTAAATTTCAAACCCTCCATCAGCAAAATGATTATGACTTGCTGAAGGCTCAGATGATGGAAAGCATTTTTTAGCAATAAAGCATTTTTTATTAAGGCATGTACATTTTTTGACATAATGCTATTGCACACTTAACAGACTACAGTATAGTATAAATGTAACTTTTATATGCACTGAGAAACCAAAAATTTCATGTGACTTGCTTTACTGAGATATTCATTTTATTACAGTGTCTGGAACTGAACCTGCAGTTTCTCCAAGGTACACCTGTACAGTTCTCTGTGCAGCTCTCTTTGGAATTCACTTCGAAGCCTTGAGGCAACACATTAAGAAGCCCAGCTTCCCTGAAGGTGCCATGCTGAGAGACCACATAGAGACAGAGAGGTGCCTCCCAAGAGCCCCAGCTGTTCCAGTCTTTCCCAACCAAGCACCAGACACGAGTGAGATGACACTCTGCCTGGCCACCTGCAGACTGGAACCACATGAGAGACCCTAAGTGAAAAATGCCTGACTGAGCCCAGTCAACTTCTAAAACCATAAGAGGTAATAAAACTTATTGGTGTTTTAAGCCATGAAGTTTTGGAGTGATTTGTTTCATAGTAACAAATAGTCAGAACACCTTTTGAGTCACTGAAAATTGCTCACATTTGGTTTTTTCACGTAGTCGACAACTCCCTGACAGCTTACCAAATGCCAAGCACTAGTCTAGGTGTTAGGGACACGAGCGGGAAATACGCTGTCCTGCCCTCATGGAGCTTACGCTAGCTGGGACAGAGACAATAAACAAGCAGACACGAAGTGTCACCTGGCAATACCTGCTGCGGGGACAATAAAACAGAGGAGGGACTAAGGAGCACAGTGTGGTGTGTGCTGGTGGGCGTGCTATCATGCAAAGGGCTGTCGCAGGAGGCCTCACAGACAACTGGAGAAAGTGAGGAAGTGAGCTGTCCAATTCTGGGACAAGCAATCCCAAAGGGGTGAAGCCAGCACAAAGATCTCAAAGTGTCTGTGTGAGTGATGGAGAGGAAGCAGGGAGCATACGGCTAAGTCCAGAGTGTGAAGCCCCATCACACTCTACGTATGTGTCAGAGTTTGGCTTAACTGAACTTTGCTTAATTCCTATCTTCTGTTCACTGGCTACCAATGAAATACACGCCTCAAAGTTTTATTTACATCAACAGTGATCACTCTACTGCTCATCCTGGCTATGAGAGCAGAAGAGCCACAAGAGCTTAACCCAGAGTTCATAATTTCTTGAAATTACATGTAAATTTCTGCCACGTTCACTTTGGTCTCTGTGAAGGGGGTTGATAACTGCCTATTACACATTCTCAGATAGGTCTCCGATCCCCTAGAAGCCTGGCCTAAAGTTAGCTCTAAAAGGATCAAGGCCTGTGGGAGTCAGAAAATGCAATGACGCTTCTGAGAGTTGTCACTGCTTCACTGGAAAGGTGCTTCAAAGCAGGGGCCTGGAGGACTGAGGCTGTTTGCAAAGCAGTGCCAGCCAACAAACGATTACAGTCACAAGGCCAAAGGCTGTGCCAGGACGTGTATCACTACATCACTATGCCCACTGTTTAGTGAGACTACTGAAAGAGGAAGCTGTGTGTTGATTTCTATTCTCATACAAGCACCTCATTACACTGTGGATCAATTAAGAGCCTAAAATATGAGCAACCTGAATTTTCCTCCCAGGAGATGCACTGGATTCAAACCCAACAGAGAAAGTATTATATACATATTCCTTTCTAAAGACCATGTGTTCTCAAAACATTATTTTCAAAGAAAGAACTAAAGTACTTAATAAGTCTTGTACTTCTACTGAGAACATCCTGAATCAGAAATAGTTTCCAATGTCATATCCACGAACTAGTTCCCAGAACTAAGAAAAGGCATTCCTTACCTCAGAGTCCTCCTCATCTGAAAATAAACCTTTGTGAGTTTTTGTTTCTGATGAGGGCTTGAGGTTTTTGCTGGAAGGGAGGGTAACCTTTGTTGGGAAAAAAAAATTGAGAGTTAACAAGTCAGACACCTGGAAATGAGGGTTCATTCATTCATTCATTCAAAAGATGTACTGAATCTCTGCTAGGATAAGGTCCCAGGCCATGCACCAGGGGAATAAAAACATCACAGACCTTGGACATGTATCAAGTGCGTACAAAGAATTAACACATCGAGTTGATCCCCCTGTGTACGCAGCAGCTTCCCACTAGCCATCTATTTTACATTTAGTAGTGTGTATATGTTAATGCTACTCTCTCACTTCGTCCCAGCTTCCCCTTCCCCTTCTGTGTCCTCAAGCCCATTCTCTAGGTCTGCATCTTTATTTTTGCCCTGACAAGAGGTTCATCAGTACTGTTTTTTTAGATTCCAACTCAATGCTTGGTGATGACCTAGAGGGGTGGGATAGGGAGGGTGGGAGGGAGGCTCAAGAGGGAAGGGATATCGGGATATATGTATAAATACAGCTGATTCACTTTGTTGTGCAGCAGAAACTAACACAACATTGTAAAGCAATTATACTCCAATAAAGATGTGAAAAAAATAAATAAAAAGAATTAATGTAAAAAGAGAGGTACCATGAATTTTAACATCACCACGTGGATGTTAACATTACCAAGGAAGGCACAATCCAACAACTGCTGACTGTAAGTGGTAGCTGAGAAAGAATTTAAAAATTGGTGTATGTTAGGAATGAAGGAAGAAACAGTCCCTGTAAAGTAAACTTCTCAGGACAGACAGGACCTGGACCTGGGAGATGGTACAAGCTAGAACATTCCAGGCAGAGGGAACTGTGAGTGAAGAGGAAAACAAGATAAAGCAGAAGGCACATCTGGGGGATCAGCGTAGGACAGAGTGCTTACCTCATACAGTGCACAAGTGGGACATGCACAGCTGGAACCTAAGGCGGGCACCCTAGGAGCCTGCTGGGTTCTGAATGCTGGCACCTAGATGGTCAGTGGTGGGGAGGGTCAGGGTTTCTAACTGCAAGATAGCAAGAGAAGGGACAGCAGCCATCACTTATAGAGTGATGGGGGATGCAGCCCATTGGCCAAATACAGGTCAATTTTAACATCAAACAATTATGATGTTAATGGGTTATAACATGTTGGATAAAGAATCCATGGGCCTACAACGATATTAAAAAAGCAGGAAAGAAGGAGAGAAAGCTCTCCTGTTCAGAAGAATGCCAGCTAATTAACATAGAAGAAATGATAGAAGTAGAACAATATTCTTCTGTTCCCCTGCACCCAACATGATAACTGATTCAGAAAAAGATCACCAATGGATGCTAAAAACACCAAGGAAGGCAAAATCCAACAACTACTGAATCTAGGTGGTAGTTATTTGGGTGTTTATTTTATTCTTTCAACTCTCTGTATGTTTGAAGTTTGCTATACACTTGAGAGGAAACAGTACTTCCCTCTGGGTTCCAGATGAATAACAAGATGCCCCAAGTCTACACCTTTGTGTTTAGTCTTCCCTCCTGCTCACCTTTTTTTCTGCTCTTGCTTTATTTTCATCTGTCTGACTCACAGTAGCTTCTGGCAAAGATACCGTTTTTTCTTTGAACAGATCTCCTTCCTCATCGTCAAAGATACTGGCAATGGATTTGACTTTGTCTTTAGAAAGAGACCACAGCATAAAATTATACAACATCAAAAGTGCCACCCCAAAATTCATAGATTAAAAATTCTTCTCTCCCAAAAAACAAATAGAAAAAGTATGTTATTGCTTGATTAGTTAAAAAGAAATATTAAATGCACTAGGTTGGAATTTTCCAAAGAACACAACAGCTGCTCCAATGAAACACAGGACAGACAGTTTAACCACCTGGCTTACACCCCTATCCAAGCAGCAGCACCTTATGCTTAGAGTGGTTTAGTAGTTTAGACTGGCATAAAGGGTAAAAAGAGACCTACAGAAAGAAAGATCATTTAAGAGTCAACCACTCTAGAAATCTGAGAAGTGAGGGCTGGCTCCTGCTTTTAAAAAGTCAGACTACACAGAGGCATATAAAAGCAAAAACTGAAACCTCCCCCATAACGCAAACAAGAAGGCCAGCAGGAATAGTCTGATATACGTGCTTCTGATTTCCACAAAAGATATACTAAGGTGTTAACTCTAGTTATTCACAAACATGGCTATAAATGATAACACAGTTTGGAGACTGTGTCTTATGATTTGCATTTTTCACTCAGTGTACCTAAGGTATCGTCCCATGTCAACACACACAGACCTCTCTGTTCTTCACAGCTTCACAAAATTCCACTGAATGGAAGGACCACAATTTAACCCCTGGTGAATATTTGGGCGGATTCCAACCTTTCGCTACCACACACACTGCTTCACTGAATGCAGTGTGTGTCACTGATATAGAGCACTGACTCTCGAATGTCCCAGGAGAGCAGCAGCTCTCAAGGAAAGTGGTACCGGCTTACTTGTGATTCCAAATCAGTTACTGATACCCACTAAGTGAGAGCCCTTCCAAGGCACGAGGGCACGTACTCCCTTCATTCACTGCCATTTCAGTAGGCCTAGGTATGAGCATATCATGTGCCCAGTTTGCATTCTTTCTAAAATAACCAGGTAAAAAAAAATAAAAAAATAAAATAAAATAAAATAACCAGGTGTTATTTCCCTCTCATTTCTGCCGCTATCCTTCCTTTCACACCTACAGCTGGAAAAGGAGCTGAAGTCCAAAGAGCCTGCTTCCCGATGCCTCCTGGTCCGCCTGCTCCTTAGGACAAAGAGCTCCTTGCTCAAGTGGCGATAAGTTGTGTGCACCTCAGTGATCTATGCTTCTTTTCTGGAAATACTACCAATGAAACCAAGCCTTTCCTACACCAAGTGCAACCCATGGACCAGCAATCTCTGCCCACCAGGGAGCCTGTCAGAAATGCAAAATCACAGGCCCCACCCTAAACCCACCAAACCAGAATCTGCATTTTGACAAGAGTCCTGGGAGAGTCATGGGCTCATTAAATAACAACTGATTCAGAGGAGTGACTTCAGGGACAAACTGGCTGAAATTTCAGGGGAGGATAAAGGAGAGTGCCAAAGTGGCAAAGGGGCTGAAAACCCTGTCGCAGAAAGGAAAATCAAGGTCACCTGGGCTTTCAAGCACAGAGCAGAGAAGCTGGGAACTAAACAGCTGGCATGGACTTTCCACTCAAATAGATTACTAAGGATGCTGGAAGAAAAGTGTGACTAAAATTTTCTCTGTAACTGAAAATGTTGAAACTAGCATCTTGAACAGATATTAGAGGGGAACACATTTCCCTCTAAATAAGAACAATAATCCTAATAATACGTTTCCAAAGCAGAAAAGATTGGTCCTCACAATAGAGAGCTCCCAGGCACCGTAACTATTTAAGTAGAGGCAAGACAACTCTGACAGGAACGCTTGAGGAGGGATTCTGGCACTGCAAGAGATAAGGAACTAGAGGAATTTCATGTCTCGTTTAGGCCAACTTCCTTTTTCTGGCTCAATTTCCAGAAACCGAGGCTGGAGCAGTACCTGTCTTGGGAGGTTTGCTACGGGATGCCGCAAAAAAGTCACCGTCATCCTCATCATCATCAAAGAGGCCAGCAGACGGGGGGCAGTATGAGCTTTTCCCTGGAGTGGGCTGCTCGGGCTTCTGGGGCTCCTTCAGTGATGGAGCAGAGGCGGCACTAAACACATCAGTGTTCCCTGTGGGTGGAGGCACAGGACAAACCAGCTGTGAGCCAGTGTGGGTAGGCTTCCTGACTTTATGCAGAAAAAAACCAGCGCCACTACCAAGAACTTGCAGTTTCTGTTCATCCACAAAACACATTAGCAGGACCCAACAACCTCTATCCTTTACTGACATAAAATGTCCCACAATGCAGAATGAACTGATCACTCAGACCGGAAAAAGTCCAAGGCCACTGATTTCTAAGGGAATATGAGCTAACACAGGTAAGTAAGCTCTTTCTGTAAGCTCTTCAATGCCCTCTGAAGGTCTTCCTACTCTCCTCCCCAGTCAGCCCTTTCAAGATGACAATCTTAAAAAATGATAAAACAACACTTATATAGTTTTTAAAAACAAACTCTAAGCAATGATACCTAGAAATACAGAAACAGCTCCTGCTGGGATTTTCTTTCCAGGTTTGGCGGATGAAGATGCTAAAACGAGAAAGAAAGAGATAATATTTCAACAGAGAAAACAACTTTCCTTGTTAAATGCATCTTCCTAAAATATGTGCAATACAATACATAGCTAATAGGGGAATTTTTAAAACTAATTTTTCCTAAAAGAGCCATTTTAAAATTCCTTGGTATTGTCTTCTCTACAGATGTCATGACTTTTGCCTTAGTACTAAATCAATCTACGCTGTGAGTCCCATGGAAGATCACTGACGCTGGGCAGACTATAGCAGCGGGGTTGGCTGGGGAGGCCAAGGAAGATGTAGACACAAATGGGGGAGGCGGGGGCAGAGCAAGCAGGGCTCAACAGTTCTGACTCCATCCAGTCCTCAAGACAATCAGGTTAGCCAGCATCACAGTAAGTGCAAAATCTGACGACTTGTGGCCGGGAGAGACCAAGTCACTTAAAATAACTCATTCCCAATTCCCAAGAACTAGCATAGACCTAATGGAATAAAATTTTTAAGTTTTAAATAGCTTACGGGTGCTTTTTAAAAATGCCGCAAATCATTCCCATTCACGCTGGGCTGAGGAATTACTGATCTCCAATTTATGTGCAAAATTTCAGAAATGTTTCTTTGAACTAAATTTGATTAAATTAAAATATCCTCAACACTGCTAGAGTGCTTTCCCTTCTTGACTTTTTTGTGAATTCTCTAAGAGACAAAACTGTGATGTGGGTTTACAGATGGTGCTTTTTGTTTTTTCCAAGACCTGAATTAGTGCAAATGAACCACTTTTAACTAGATGAAGGCGAACACAACAGCTTCCTGCCTAACAGAGAAACAGGTTTGGGAACAACTTTAGGGGCTCCATCTCCTGATAGGGAGTAACCAGCTCTGGAAATCTGTGCATGAAGAAGCAGAGCCAGCATCAATCCACACTCACCTTCATTGACAGAGGCTTGAGCTCCCCGATCCTGAGGGGCTTCCGTGAAGAGGTCACTCTGCTTGTAATAAAGTACACAACACAGTTCAAAATAGCAGAGGAAAATGGAGCTGCAGTTAAGGATTTCTACAGAAAGGTGTGTTGTAAAGTTTAAAGGTACATATTTCCTAGGGCTTCCTAGGTGGCGCAGTGGTTGGGAATCTGCCTGCCAATGCAGAGGACATGAGTTCGATCCCTGCTCCAGGAAGATCCCACGTGCTGCGGAGCAACTAAGCCCGTGTGCCAAAAAAAAAAAAAAGGTACATATTTCCTGTTCTGCCAGAAAATCAGTTCCAAAGTGAAGACTATGACAAAGTTTGACCCTGAAATAATTCAGGTCTGTTCGGGAATTACATACAAACATGGAAGAAGACCAAAGACAAAGTAAGAAATAATCACTTAACCAAGTAAATTTTCCACTATTAACACTCTCACATCCTCTCCCTATTTAACAAAGGACATCAGGATATAGCATTTCCTCATTTTATGATTTTTAGTTCCAGATCTCCTAAAATATGAAAGTAGAAACAACTCCCAACTAAGAAGCCATCCTTTCCTTACTAAAGGAACTAAATGCACGTCATCCTTGTGGACCCCTGCGTGACACAGCTACGGAGAGCTTTGCTATTACCTCTGACTCACCTCTTCATCCTCATCATCAAAAAGCCCCTTCCCTCCACTGAACAGGCCACCTTTAGAACCAAATGGTGAGAAGTCTTCATCTGTCAGCTTGGGGGGCGCGAATAAATTATCTTCATCTAGCAAACAGAAAGGAATGTTTTGCAGGGAGAATTAAAGACAGGTTTCGAACCCCAATTCTGGGGATTAACCTTTACAACACCTCAAACCTGGCATGGAGTTTATCTAACCGTATGTAACAAGGACTACTTGAATGCCAGCAGTCTGAGGGCCTTCAGATAAAAACTCATTAAACAGTCCACTGAATCCCTTGAAAGGTTCTCCAGGTTCCCACTCTCAAGTCTGCAAATGGCTGGAGCAGGGTAAACTCTGCAGGCAATCCCTTTCATCTACATTTCTTCTGAAGCAAGTATATGCTTTGATTGCCATTCAAGACCTATCCCACCAGAAATGGGGGGATAAAAGGGTACACTGAAGAGAGATCTGCAGATTGACACAGTCCCAAGTGGAAATGTAATGGACATTACTGTTGAATGTTAAAGGGCCTGATATAATATTCTTTATGGAAAACAAATGCTAGAGCTCCCTAGTTTCTAAATGTCTAGAGAAGTCTAGAAAGACAGCTAATGATCCCTACAAAACCTAGTAATTCAAATCTTTAAAGCATTTTTACTCCACATTCACTTCTCCCCACACCCCAATAGCATGCTCTTAAATGCTTTCAGAAAGTGAACAGAACCTGGTGTACCCCCAAAAAAAATAAAAAAAATAAAAAAAATAAAAAAAATAAAAAAAAAAAGAACAAAAAAAAGAAAGTGAACAGAGACAGCCCTCATTTGTCAGCATTTAAAGAGGCACTTCTATGAACTGCATAAGTAATATTCCCATTTCCGAGTCAAGAGCCTCCTAAAACAAGAGAATTGAGGGAAAACGCCTACCATCTGAGGGAGTTTTCCTTTCCTTCTTCTCTTTCAGTGTCTTCTGAGGTTTTGCTTCCCCTGGGGATAAGGCTTGAAGAATATTTCACAGTTTTAACCACACTCAGTTCACCCTTGGTATTCACCTACTGATTCTTCACACACATCTGCCATCCTCATAATTCCCAAGCTAAGAGCAAGACCTTCAACTCTGTATCTCAGCTCCACGTGAGCACTACACTCAGTGCCTCACCCAGAGCAGACACTCGGAAGTGCCTCTTTTTAAAGGCAGAACACTTCAACTACCGTATCAGGGTCACATGCATACCAGGACTGCACTTGCTGAAAGACTTCTTCTGACATCCTTCCACTTTGTTAAATCACTAAAATACAGTGTACAGTACATTTTTATCTAGTCAAAAAAAAATAACAGGAGTAAATATTAAACCAAGGACTCTTCATTGGGGGCCCATGGTTCTCTGTGGTATCCCTCAATCCCCTGAACTGCATATACAGATGCGCATACGTGCATTTTTCTTGGGATGGGGTGGGGGTGGGGGTCCATAGTGTTCAGTTACCAAAGAATCTATAAACCAAAAAATGATAAGAACTACAGTTTACGCTTCCTGCGCCTTAGTGATTAAACAAGGAAATCCACCCTCAGCGAAGCGCAGCTGAGGGTCCTACAGTTCCCCACCACCCCTTTAGTTCATCTCGGTGGCGGTGACATACTTGTTTGCTCCTCTTCCACCTGGCTTGCTGTGTCCCCTTTGATCCGAGCTGCCAGCTCATCAGCAAATGACGTAGGTCTACTTTTTTTCTACAGGCAGAGAACACCAAAAGAATCACTTTTTTGTAGCAAACTAATACAGTTTACTTTTGGACATCTAACACAACTATGTAAACAATGGCAAAGAAATTGAACTGATGAGGAAATAAGGTTTAACTAAATAAATGTAAACATATGCACCCCATACAGATCACCTGAAAAAGACTCAGTGTTCCTCTAAGGAGATGCTCCTTATTTCCTTATTTTTTTATACTTCACTTTAATACTCAAAGATCTAGATAAGAAAACTAACATGAGGTGCTTGGGGGGAGGAGTATTAGGGTCTTAAAACTCTCAAATTGAATATATTTTAAATGATCTAACTTGTAAAATCTTAACATTTAGAGAAGAAAATGGTAATTGTAAGGCAACTTGGGATGCTCAACCATTATTTCCAAAAGTGTAAATGAAATTACAAATATGATGCAAAATGAGACAGTTACAAATATAAATGACAATAAAAGGAATGAGTACTAGGTACCATTTCTAAAAACCTTGCCAAGTGATAGCACTACAGTCTTTCTTACAGGTTTGAAATTTTCTTCAGTGTCCTCAATATCTTCCTCCTCCTTCTCAGAGTCAGCAAAAATGTCACAACCATCATCATCCTCATCTTCATCGCTCATTTGTGCAGTGTGCTAAGAGTATAAACCACCAGATTAAAACTATTAGATATGGTCATCAAGCTGAAAAAGAGATACTGCCACTTAGCCTTTAGACTTCTTCAAAATGGGAACAACAAATAACTCACCAAATGTTATGAAGCAGTAAATGTGCTAGAGCAAATAACACACAAGACTTATTTTCAGTGCAATAGCAAAAGACTGAAATATTAAAAATGTCTACCGCTAGAGAAATAAACTAAATAAATATAGTCTTATCTTAATAAAAATACTAATAGTTAAAAGGAATAAGCTATAACAATTGCAGAGACATCCAAGGTCAAGCAAGTGACAAAACAGTGAATGATAAACCCAGAATGATACCCTGACCACCCCCTGACACACATACTACACCATTTCTATGAACAAAAATATATTTGTGAAAGCAAACAACACTTGGAAATATGCACTCCCAGATGGTAACACCAGTTTCCTCTGGAGAGTGTGAGGAGATGAGGAGTAGATTACTCAAATTTAGTCTTATGTGTTAAGTTCTAAGTTTTACAAAGGCAGCCACTGGTATGTAAAAATTGTATAATGTTTAAAATTTGCTTAACATTTAAGTCAATAAACTATGCTAGGCACTATGCTAAAAGCACTTTTTAAGCTAATTTAATCCTTAGAACCCTGAGGTTAGCAGTGGTGTACACACACAGCGAATCTCTCTTTAACAATACAAACAAATGGTTCCATCAATGCTTTTTTTTTTTTCATTAGTAAATGTATTTTTTGGCCTCTCAAGCACATGGGATCTTGGTTCCCTGACCAGGGATCAAACTCACACCCCCTGCATTGGAAGCATGGAGTCTTAACCACTGGACCACCAGGGAATTCTCCCGCCAATGCTTTTAATCACCATGTTGTATTATTTGAAAAACTGTCTGAATTTACATATCTTAATAGTAAATTCCACAGGAATAAATACACTCTACAGAAGGACTGATTATTAAAATTATAAAGACGAGCCACATTTGTGAATACAACTGAAAAAAATACGAGTAACCACCAAAAAGTGCTAAGTCTTTCATTTGATAGTTGGAAATTGTCGTGAAAAAATATTTCCCAATTAGGAAAGTGAAATGCAAACTGGGATCATCTCAATATACCAGTGAACATATACTGTGGTGGCAAAAATCATAATGGCAGCGCTAATGAGATCCTGGGAAAATCATTATGCGTGATCTGTTAATCTGGAATGTTCATTAGACAGTAGCATCAACAGCAGTAGCTCTACATCACCTCATTCCTAAGGAAAGAGTTCACAGAGGCAAAGGACTTTTATGTATGAAAACGCTGGATGCAGCATTATTTCAAAAATAAAAATTTAAAAATAAACTATTTCCCATACACATTTAGAGACTACAATAGTATCATATATGTATGTTAAAAATATACATATGTTTACAAAGCAAATTACAAAGACTATTTGAAATGTCAAGGAAACACTTATGTTATGTTAACATAAAATAACGGAAAATAAACTATGCATGTTATGAAAAGAATATGTCCTCAGAAGGATATACAAAAATTAAGACAGTGCTAAGACAGCAGGATGGTAAAATTCCCATTTTATGAGTGTTCCGTAGTCTTACTGCTCTATTGTCTCAAATTTTTAAAACAGGAAAGGTGAATTCATGTGAAAAATTCAGCTTGGGTAATTGGGCCTTGTTTTAGAGGCTCTGTTTCTTTTTTTTTTTTTTTTTTACTTCTTTGTTGTCTAAGAAAAATGAAGATAAACAATAAAGCAAAATTGAAAAAAACATATACAAGGGGCTAGGTAGCCTAAAAACATGAAACATTTGAAGGAAGCATGAATAGTTGTAAACATGAATAAATCCTTACTTTCCTATAAGTCGTTCAAAAGTAATTTCAGTATAGATTTAGTACATATGCTACTCTTCGATTAAAATTTAAGTCACTTCAACACATGCATCTTACCCGGTTTTCATCATTGTCACTATGATTGGCAAAATCTTCATCTGATTCCTTTAGGGGGAAAAAAAGAGGCCCTGTTGTTAACATAGGCTTTACTTGGAAGCACAGAAATGATCTCAGGTCTAAGTCTCTGGGGCAGCCAACACTGGTCTCTCTGCACCGACTACTGGTCACCTGAAGTATCAAGGTGCAGATAAGGTGGAGAGTTGGCAATACTGCCAAGGGCTATTCCAGTTAACATGTCATTTTTGTGGGTCATTTAAACCTTTCTAACAATTTTTTCATATTGATCTGTCCTATCATCTCTAACCTCTGGATTTAAAGAGTTGCACATTTAATTAAATTATCAAAAGTTGGTTTGTATTATTTTACATTTTGGACTCCATTCTCTATTTTCCCTCTAAGTAGGATACTTATTATACTTCATCAGGCCCAAGAAGGGAGCATGAGTATTTAATATGAGCAATTAGGTAAAGAGTTGCTTCAATGGCTAAAAGCAAAGGAGTTAGTTAATGACAACCAGTTATAGCAAGGTTATTTAAGAAAAACTTATTTCCTACTATTAGGTTTTTTTTGTTGGGAGGGCTGGAGGGAGGAGGACAGGAAATGGAGACTGTGGAAACAGAGGAGGAGAAGAGAGGAGCACACATACAAAGCTGACTCCTTCTAGAAATCAACACTCAGAGACTATCCTTCAAAGGGTTTCTGCCCTTTGTAATAACGAATATTCCAGTTAAACGAACAACCCACAGACCTTGAGACCCTAGAGCAGAGAGTCAGATCATGCTCTGTGGGTACACAGATGCTAGAGGCAGCAGCAAAGCTAACATGTAAGTGGATGCTTTCAGCATTCTTCTGGTCTAGGTCTTTATAGCTAAAAAAAAAAGTTTTAAAAATGGACTTTTCCCTTAGAATTACTCAAAGATAGAACTTACTCAAAGACTGTATCTCAGGCAGCGATTCCACCAAAATATCTAAGCTGCCGCCCTCAAGATATATTGGCAAGGGCTTCCTAGGTGGCGCAGTGGTTGAGAATCTGCCTGCCAATGCAGGGGACACGGGTTCGATCCCTGCTCCAGGAAGATCCCACATGCCGCGGAGCAACTAAACCTGTGTGCCACAACTACTGAGCCTGTGCTTTAGAGCCCGTGAGCCACAACTATTGAGCCCATGTGCTGCAACTACTGAAGCCTACGCGCCTAGAGCCCGTGCTCCACAACAGGAGACGCCACGGCAATGAGGAGCCCGCGCACCACAACGAAGAGTAGCCCCCACTCACCGCAAATAAAGAAAGCCCGCACACAGCAAAAAAAAAAGACCCAACACAGCCAATAAAATAAATAAATAAATTTATTAAAAAAAAGATATATTGGCAAAGTAAGCCAGAAAGAGAAAAACAAATACTGTATGCTAACTCATAGATACAGAATCTAAAAAAAAAATGGTGCTGATGAACCCAGTGACAGGGCAAGAATAAGGATGCAGATGCAGAGAATGGACTGGAGGACACGGGCTTGGGGGGGGCGGGGGGGCGAAGGGGAAGCTGGGATGAAGTGAGAGAGTAGCATAGACATATTTACACTACCAACTGTAAAATAGATAGCTAGTGGGAAGTTGCTGTATAACAAAGGGAGAGCAACTCGATGATGGGTGATGCCTTAGAGGGCCAGGACAGGGAGGGTGGGAGGGAGTCATGGGAGGGAGGGGATATGGGGATATATGTATAAATACAGCTGATTCACTTTGGTGTACCTCAAAAGCTGGTACAGCAGTATACAGCAATTATATTCTAATAAAGAGCTTAAAAAAAAAGATATATTGGCAAGAAGAGGATTTGGTGGCGAGGTGAGAGGGAGGGTAACGATAAAAGAGATTAAAGCAGTTTTCCTTGGTTTTGCATACAAGACACAAAGGAACTCCTACCCCAAGGGGAAAAGCTTCAGAATGTGGCTTCTATCACTATTAAAAGATTTACATAAACAAATTGCTAATTCACGAAAATGTTATTTACTTACTCCACTAAACACACCCTAAGTTTCCTGCCCACCACAACCTGGACACAGCAGAAAGCCCTTACCTCTTCTTCGTTCTCTTCTTCACTGTCCGCAATACTACCACGATCGCTGCCTACTGAACCTTCTGGTGAGAGGAAAGATAAAAGTTATCGCCAATAATCATAAGAAAACATCCTTAGTTCCTTCTCAAGATCACAAATCACCATATATCAGCATCAAAAGATTTTGATAAAACCATTTACACCCATTAAGTGGAATTAAAAGTATCTTCACTATAGTGAGGAATGGAACATTTACATAGCCTCCAAATATCTCCCCACAAGATACTTATTACTCACAAAGAAAAAACTGGCTTATACTCCTGGAAGACGCCAAGGTTGTAAAAAGCCAAAAAAGGCTGAGAAATGGTATCATACTAAAAGACAACAAGAGAGATTTGACAACTAAATGCAGTGAGTGGATTGGATTCTGGACCAGACAAAAAGAGAGACTGTAAAGGATATTATTGGGACAACTGACAAAATTTGATTATGACTGAGAATTAGCAGGTATTACAACCAGTAAAATTTCCTAACTTTGATAATTATACTTTTTGTTGCTGTTGGAGAACTGTCAATTGGTGACTTTATTTCATATAAAAGTTACATTGAAAGAAGAGGTTGAAAAGTCAAGTATACTTGATTTGTACATACTTGCCAAGTCTCACAGGATTCAACCACTTTGATAATTTTTCTATTAATAAACAGGATACACATATTAAAAGCCTCACATCAAAGCCCAATAGACTGCGGGGAGGGTGGGGGGGACTCGAGGAGGGGGGAGTCAAGGAAGGGAGGGAATACGGGGATATGTGTATAAAAACAGATGATTGAACTTGGTGTACCCCCACAAAAATTAAAAAAAAAAAAAAAAAAAAAAAGCCCAATAGACATGTCCAACCAAGATGACAGATGTGCAAATGAATACGCAGAACATGCAGCTATAAGAGAAAGTTCTCATTCTTAGAAAATAAACGCAGAAATATAGTTGTCCCTCGAGGAAATGGCTCCAGGACCCCCTTTCCCCAACACACACACACACACCCCCCCCCCACAAGATGGTGCAGTATCTGCATATAACCTACATGCACACCCTCCCACATCCTTCTCCTGTATACAACCTTAAATCACCTCCAGATTACTTATAATACCTAATACAATGTAAATGATATGTAAATAGTTGTAAATACAATGTAAATAAATGCTATGTAAACAGTTGCCTGTGCATGGCAAATTTAAGTTTTGCTTTTGGGACTTTATAGAATTTTTCATTCCCAAATATTTTCAGTTCAGGTTAGCTGAATACTTAGG
Source organism: Hippopotamus amphibius kiboko (assembly GCF_030028045.1). Classification (NCBI taxonomy): domain Eukaryota; kingdom Metazoa; phylum Chordata; class Mammalia; order Artiodactyla; family Hippopotamidae; genus Hippopotamus; species Hippopotamus amphibius. Next base: position 49,221,254 of record NC_080190.1, read on the forward strand.
TGTAAAAACCCATGGATATGGACTGCCAACCATACACAGGAGTAAGAGGCCATTACATCTCCATGATGTCTCCCAAACAGGCTCAGAAAAAAATATTACGTATATATAGAGAAAGAATGATAAAACAAATGTGGTAAAATGTTCACAAATGGTAAACCTGGGTAAAGGATATGTGGGAGTTCTCTGTACTAGTCTTATATCTTTAATGTAAAATTTGAAGTTATTTTTAAGTAAAAAGTTAAGATATAAATGTTAAAAGCAACAAAAATACTTGGTGCAAAAGAGTACCTTCACTAGAAAGCTCTCCAAGACCTACATCTTCCTGCTCCATGAATAGCTTTGACCCAATTAAATAAGGTAAAGGACGGTCAATGTATAGATCCTGTAAACAACGAAAGGGAATAAGCCATTAAATATTTAGGTTGAAAATAAAATTAGATATTCCATTTGACATCTTGTTTCATCTGACTACCCCCAAAGTTACATAATACAAGTGGAGAATAAGAAACACAGCAGGATTTTTTTTTAAATCACTGATCTAAAAAACAAAAGTTAAAAAAAAAAGTTAAATCCTAGGTTAAGATGGCAAAGTAAAGCTGAATCACATAGAATCTCCCTTCTCAAGTGCCAAATTATATTAACAAAAATGACAAAGTCTTACAAAAAGTTTACTAGCAGTAACCAAACAAGGAAAGGGGCACAACTTCACAGTAATATGTCCAAAAGGAGGAGGACCAAGGAAAGAAACCAGAAATTCTGGCAACCTTTGATGATGGTAACCTATCTTCCTCCCCTAAAAAGCAACTCTGGTGAGTAAAAATCAACCAATCAATCAATCTTTACACCAAATCCTAAACTGGAGAAGCACACTGAGGAAATAACCCAAACGGTTTTACATGACTTGAGAAGGCAGGTGGGTACAGGGATGGACACAAACAAGGCACAAAGGAAGGGAATGGAGATGGACTCCTTCACATTTTATCAGAGCAGAGAGGCAGGAACGCAGAACATAGAGCATGGGCTAGATGAAAAGGAACAGAATATCTACAACTGCACAACTATCTACAGTCAACATAATTAACAAAAGGAATGTTTCCAATGGACTGATGAGAACCTACCCAGGAGAAAAAGTAACCCAAAGAAGAGAGTAATAATATCCCCCAGAGGTTCACACTGTAGAATTCAGAGAAGTGAAGTTGGTAACATAAGACCAGATTATAAAACAACCAAACAAAATGAAGGAGACTGTCTACAGGATAGTACATGTTGGGAGACCTTCCATTTCAGGCCATGGCACATCCAAACTGTAGGGTCAAGAAAGCACTCCACCCTGGGGCAACCGCTCATCTCCCTTTGGCCTTAATATCTCCTCCCTACAGAAAAGACCCTGGGGGCAGGGAAGAACAATTCTGATGCTTCACCAGTGACAGAAAGTTTAGGAAGATTGATGTAAAGGTCAAAGATACAACAGCAACCAATTTAGTGCAAAGAAATGAAGTGCTAATTGGGCTAATTGTTCTCTGACTCAGGAGGCTTGCTCCCAAAGTCCTCCTGTAACAGAGAAAGTGGTGTGCAACTTGGAGGTAATAAATGTGGTCCCCGCAATACATCTCCCAGCATCTGCTGCTGACTTCTAAATCCCTATAGTGAGATAGCAAGCTGGTGAGCATATCAGGGTTGAAGGATCAGCCCCAACACGGCACGGCGCCACAAGTTAAAATTGGAAGAGAAATGTGCAGCAAAATGAAGGACTACAACAGACTGGTTTTGCAGCATGTTTCAATTCACAAGGCTCTTATGTGTCACAAGGACTCTCAACATCAGTAAGGCAACCTCTTGTATTTACCACTGAGCCAATCTGAGAGAAAGTAACAGTAAAGCAATAAACACTTGCTACGCTTATAGTTTCTTTGCGAATACTTTATCAGCTTTAATCATACTGGCCAAATCCTGGGAACAACCCACAGGTCTTTCAACACTTTGGAGGTCCCTCTTAGTGCAAGCTACAGAGTGTCAGGTCCTCAACAATTCCTACCTCTCATGAGCCCCCTCATCCTTCAAAATTCAATTCAAATCTCATCTTCACCCTAATTTTCCCAGCTAGAACTCAGAGCACTTATGATCATGACTCCTGTAAAGGCCTCCTCTCTCCCACCGTCTGGTACTGCTGTAATAAGCATCTTGAGAGTAGGATCCAAGTCCTGCACCTTTGTACTCCCCTATTTAGCACGCTAGTACCTAGTAAGCGGTCAATCCATGCTCGTGTACAGCACGTCTCTCCTATCAATGGAGTCAGTATGAGATTGCTAAGTGACATCCTCACTTCCTAGAAGTGAAGTCCCTGGCTTACCAGTTTTGTGCCCAAGCAACATACCCAAAACACAACAGGCGTGAAAATAAATATTTCAATTGAATGTCTTTACCTTTGGCTCAAGGATCAATTCTACCCGCTCATTAGCATCATCTTCTTCCGAGTCTGAGTTTCCTGCTTTTATATCTAGTTGCTCAAAAGCACTGTCCAACACTTGTAAACCATAGTTCACAGCCTCCTGGACTTTAGGAATCAGATCTACTTCTTTCTGTTCCCGGGTCTTTTCCTAGGAAAAAATATTGTTCAGTAAGCTCTCCAGTGTACTGATACCACCCTAATAAAACACCGAGAATGTTCACTGAAGCCTAGACTCATGCTCCAAAGAAAAAAAGAAAAAAAAAATCTTAATTAATAATGTTAAATTCTTAACAATTTAAAATGTTAAACAATTAAAAACATTAAAAGCCAGATTCTGCTGAATGCCTCAACACACACAGACTTTGGAGCGTTAAATCCCAAGTTTGTCTATGCACTGAACACACAGAACTATGTAAGGCCCTGGAGCTCCAGGTCCATCATCTATAGAAATGCAAGCACAGCTATGGTGTGATGGTTCAGCTTTTATAGGCTAGATGAAAGTACCCTAACGATGAATGACACATCACAAGACATCAAGGGGCACCTCATCTCCCTGCCACTGGTGGAATGAAGCGCCTAGAATTTTAGCTTTGCCATAGCTGTATCCCACTAACCTTGGTTAATGGTCCTTTGGAAAATTTTAGGAGTTAAGACTTAGAAGAAAATATTTCTCAGGTCTCCACTTCCTACAACAGCACTCTCATATACTCAACTGTGTCATCATTTGTAAGAAATAATGCAAAATACAGTGTCATTTCCCCTCCTCACAAATATTCTAGAAGTTGAAACATAATTACAGAAAGAACCAAACCATACAGTGTTGTTTTGACAGCCAAAAGGGAAACCTGAGGAGTATTTTACACTCCTCAAGTGTGGAAGTCTTTCTAATCTAGCTTTTTTGTTTTGGCTGCATCTTTTCTGCACTCCAGTATGCTTGATTCTGAGTTAAATAGCTAACATTGTACTAAGTGTGCAAAAACATGCTGGTGAAATAAATATATAGTGGGTTATTATTATTTTTTTTATAAATTTATTTATTTTATTGGCGGTGTTGGGTCCTCGTTGCTGCACACGGGCTTTCTCTAGTTGCGGTGAATGGGGGCTACTCTTCGTTGTGGTGCGTGGGCTTCTCATTGCGGTGGCCTTTCTTGTTGCAGAGCATGGGCTCTAGGCACGTGGGCTTCAGTAGTTGCGGTACATGGGCTCAATAGTTGTGGCTCACGGGCTCTAGAGCGCACAGGCTCAATAGTTGTGGCGCACGGGCTTAGTTGCTCTGCGGCATGTGTTATCTTCCTGGGGCAGGGCTCGAACCCGTATCCCCTGCATTGGCAGGCAGATTCCTACCCACTGCACCACCTAGGAAGTCCTATAGTGGATTTTTAAAAAATAATTCACTAACTAGTTATCACCTTAAAACTGAACCCTAACTTGGTATAACCAGATACTATTGCACTTAAGCAGTTAGCAAATCTCTGAGTACTATTAAAAATAAAGATTTTTATAAAAAAAAATTTAAGGCTAGAAATGGGCAGAATTGTAACTGGTTTCTAATATCCTTTCTTAGTCTAACACCTTCATATGTTACAAGTAATATGCCTTTCATCTTACTTTCATTTCTAAACTGGCAGGAATAGAATCAAAGCAGTCATGAAGGGACTGGGAAGTACCATCTTCAAAGAGCTCAGAAACTACAGCCCAGTATGGCCTGTTTCTTTTGCAGGCCTCAAAGTAAGAAAGGTTTTACATTTTTAAAGGAGGAGGGGGAAGGGGAAGGGGAGGGAGAAGAGAAGAGAAAGAAGCAAAGAGACAGATTCAATGTAGCCAGTAAACAAAATATTTATTACCTGGTCCTTTACAGAAAACCTCTGCATACCTCTGCTCTATTCTTAAGCCAGAATTCAGGAATTGAATCTATACATTTCTTAATACACTACATTTCAGAAACTATCTAAGGTGTTCAGCTGCTGGGCTGTCAGGAGCAGCTTTTCCCATTTCCCCCGATGTCCATAACCCTGCCCATCATCCCTCCATCAGCCACACTACAAATCTCCACCACTTTTCTTCTCTAAAGGAGCCCACAGAAGAGTGATTTAATGCAAGTACCTGTTCTTGTTTTTCTGCCTCAGCCTTGAGCACTGGCTCCTCCACTTCTTCATCATACACGCGCTAAATATGGAAGCAAATTCAGTTCGAAATGGTCAAAACAGCATTTGGAATCAATCACAATGTGAGAATTCAATATACAATTAAAAAAAGACAAAGACAGGGAAGAAATGATTATTCAACAAACAGCTGAGGCCACTGGTTAAGGGCAAAACTCAAAGAACAGTAGTCAACTCTCCCGAAATTAAAGTAAGAAAAAAAAAAAAAAGACACAGATAACTAGGAAACATGAAAAAAACAAACCTTCAATCTCATTGTTGACCACAGTCACAAAAACAATAAGAAACCAGTATTCACACTTTCTTGTTTAACTTAATACTTAATGCTGACAGAGCAATGATACAGGTACTCAAACGTGAGGCTATGAGAATGTCAAGTGGTAGAACTTACCTCCTACGTGACAAGAACTTTAACATTTTGCACAGTAGAAACAGTAAAGGTAAGTTATTTTTATCCTGTTGCTTAAAAGGTTGATGAATTTTTATTATGCCATTAATAAGAAAATAGATAGGCCAAGCCCATCAATGATTTCCCAGAAGGCCAGGCATGGGAATGACCCATACGGCTTGAGCACGTGGCTCCTCTTTTCCAAAACAGCTATCGCTCTGGCAACTCGTGATTTCCTCTTTTAACTATTTATTGTTGTTTAAACTCCAAAAGTAAAACATTCTCATTATAAAAGTGCAGTGATGAAAATGTTCTGGAATTAGGTACTGGTAATAGTAACAAAACTCTGTGAATACACTAACACTGATTGACTTGTACGCTTTTTAAAAGGGTGAATTTTATAGTATGTGAATTATATGTCAATTAGAAATTAAAAAGTCAATATAAAGATATATGTAAAAGAGACGTGTTTAAAAATAGTCCATGCTTACCTCCAACCAAACCCTCAGAATAACCAATTTAAGCTTGGTGTGTGCTCCTCTGTTTCCCACATAGAAACATACACAAATACATACAGACATATGCACATATTCAGAGTTCTCCCACTCATCTTGCTTTTAAATAAAAACGCACTTATACTATACACATTCCTCTGCCCCACTTTCTCACTTGATATTTTCATAAACCATTTTCTAGGTCAATACATATAGATTTGACTCAATCTTTTTTATATCTGCACAATATTTTATGTTATGAACTTGATGACAATTAATTCAGTAATTCTGTATTAGGGAACATAAAGGAGATTTCCAGCTTTTGCTATTGTAAACAAACTGCCATAAACATATGTACACGTACTAAATTCTTAGGCCTTAGATCTTTTATTTCTGTAGGCTTCCCAAAAAGAGGATTGCCAAGTCAAAGGACAAAACTGTTTTTTAATCTTAACAGCTACTTCCAGATTTCTGGCCACAAACGTGGAACAACTCACACTGTCACCACAACATATTCAAGTGCCCACTTCACAGACCTTTGCCAACAGTGGAAAGATGTTGTCCACCTTTTTAAAATATCCGCCAATCTGATTAGACAATGTTATTTTTGAATGTTCATATCTTCTAACCTAAGAATTCTACTTCTTGAAATTTAGTTCCAAGAAAAATAAATACAAACAGTAAGATGCTCATGGCATCAGATTTATAGTCCAAAGTCACAAACACCAAATCTGTAATTCTATCAAATTCCAATCAAAGTGCTACTAGAACTGTCTGGGGAATTTAGCAAGATAATCCTCAAATTCACAGAGGAAAGTAAAAAGCCAACGATAACCAGGACAATTCTGAATTAAAAAAAAAGTCACAGGGATTCGCCCTATTAAAACTTATTAGAAATCTCTGGTAGTTAAGATTGTGATACTGACTACCGCAGATAAACATAATAAAAGACAGAGGCAAGAGACAGACCCACAATTACATGTAAGCCTGATTTTATTTTCACAAAAACACACATTCATACACATCAGTCACTGAGGAGAAGAACTACACAATGAAAGTTACCTATATGGAAAAAAAATGCATTCATACACATAAGTCAGTGACAAAAAGAACTCACAATAAAAGTTTCCACACAGATATACACTCTCCAGGTAGGAAGAAGAGTAAAAGGGCAGAGATACACAGGAGCCCACAGCCAAAATATTTAGAGTTAAGGAAAAAAAAATGGGAGTTGGTGTCTTTGAAGCAAATACGGCGAAATATTAAAATCTGTTAATGCAAGGTAGTGCATGTTATTAGCATTTGTAGTTATTACCTGTTCTTTTCTAGACATATGAAAAAAAATAATATTGGGGGATTGTTAGATAATGATAGTCACATAATGAAATAAATACAATAAAAATTAAGTTCACAAAATCTTACAGATGTGTTAAAATGCTTACAAAATAATACGCTAACATTAAGAAAAATGCAGCCTGCAAATATATACATATAGAAAAGGTTAAAGGTATATATATATATATACACACATATATGATTAGAAAGAAATATGCAAAAATGTTCTGTGGCTGGTTAATCTGGGGTGGTGGAATTACAGTTAATTTCTGTAGTTTTAATTTTTTCACACTTTAATACTTTTTATATATGCCAATCTCTCCTACAGTGAGTGTTCATTACTTTTATAACAAGAAAGGAAAAAACTTAAAGCCCAATGTCTGCATGGGAAACAGACTTGGAATATACACGTCAAAATGTTGAAATTTCAGGTGCTGCTTCTTTTTCCATACTTAAAAAAAAAAAAAAGTTCTATAAAGACCAGAAATTTGGGGAGTAATTTTCAAAGGCAGGAAGAAATAAAGTAAATAAATCTTAAAATGGAGACTTTAAGAAAAGGCAGCTACCAAGGTCACTTCAGACTTTACATAGCAAGACCATTTGACCTAAAAGGTTGAGCTTCATGCTGAGGTCTGAAGAGTACCAACACTCTACTTTTTCTCTTGCCTGTCATTAAAAACTACCTCACAAGACATTAGCAGCCTGTGGAAAGCCAAATATAACATCTAAGAAACCAACCAGCAAACACATAAAACCCGTGGGATCTTTTGAGGGTGGCCAGGACCATACATCTCAAGTACACAGTACACAGCAGTTAATCAATGCTGACTTCCTTCACCCTTACCAGGCTGAACTCACAGCTTCACGGGTTTTTTGATCATTTTAAAATCAGGCAGCCATTCCCAGAACTGTTAAATATCTTTAATATTTCCCCTCAAAGCATCTTTTCCTCATTTGGGGAGACAAGGTAAGAGGTGAAGGTGGGGAATTAGAGAAAAAGCTGATGAGAGAGGCTGAGATTTCTTAACACATTGTATACAGCCCTGGTCCTTTTCACTTTTGTGATCTCTCATTAATTCATTCAAATACACTGAGTCCCTATATATCAGTCTCATGCTGAGCCCAGGGAGTACAACATTTAGCAAAAACATGGAGCTTTATTTAGTAAGGGAGTTCATCACATCAAATTATATCAATACCTGTAAAATTACAATCATGGGAAGTTCTACTAAAGAAGTCATTAACTAGGTTACTTAATGTTTCAGGACAAAATTCCTAAATTTAGGAATTTAGATTAATGAAGCTTCAAGAATTGTATTCCTTCCGGATAGCACACTGACGCACTGGCCACTGTTAATTAGCATTTCTCTTCCTTCAAGGTACCCTCTTGAGCCTTTACTAAAGGTACTAATTTCTCTTGCCCTATAAAGTCCTGATTGCTCTTCAGTTTCACTAACTTTGTAATGCAGTTTGCAATCTACTAGCTACCTCTGAGCTAGTAGTAAGTATGAAACCTATGACTTTGGGTATCTTACCAATAAACTACCACAAAACCAAATGGCACCATCACCTAAGCCAGAACTGTAATACATGAGTACTGATGCCAGGGTTGGAAGAAACACATGCAAAGTCAAATCACTGCCAAATGTATTATCAACAGGTAGATTCTTTCAGGGTTTTATTAAGCATTAGCCATACTCTTAACATCGTGCTCTCCCATGAATGGAAAGAACATGTAACACACAGCATCACAGGGAGGTCTGGGAGGAGTTTGATGTGGCAGTGGCAACATGCATATCTAAAGGGGAATTTGGGGCTTCCCTGGTGGCACAGTGGTTAAGAATCCGCTTGCCAGTGCAGGAGACGCGGGTTCGAGCCCTGGTCTGGGAAGATCCCACATACTGCAGAGCCACTAAGCCCATGCACCACAGCTACTGAGCCTGTGCTCTAGAGCCCGCGTGCTGCAATTACTGAAGCCCATGCACATAGAGCCTGTGCTCCACAACAAGAGAAGCCACCACAATGAGGAGCCCACACACGACAACAAAGCACAGCCTCCACTCGCTGCAACTAGAGAAAGCCCGCAAGCAGCAACAAAGACCCAACACAGCCAATTAATTAATTAATTAATTAATTAAAAGGGGGGAGATTTGGATGCAGAATGGAAGGGGAAGAAGCATAAGGACTAACGGGATGGAAAGATGGAAAGATGGATGGAAAGTAGGGAATCCAAGAAGTGAACAGAAATAAAGAACTATTACCAAAAAATAATCAATAAAAACAAAAAACAAACCAAAAACCCACCGGCAAAAACTAGACTTCAGGAAACTCAGGATCTAAGAAAGCCTGGCCAGAAAGGAATAGCTAAAGAAAAGAAAAGATCTGAAGGTTACAATTCAGAAAAAGACACTTTATGATGCCCCTCACCCCCAAAGTATCAGTCAGGTACCAATCCAGTACCAACATGGTACAGGCAATCAGGTACAAAAGAAGCCTCCCAATTCTATTCCTTGACCAGTCTAGGGCTGCAACACTGACTTCAAAGAAGAGCTAAATACCTGAACCAGCAAGAAAGGCACAAAATGAGAGGTATATTCAAAAGGACACAGAATTCAGCATGATAAAAGTGATGGAGCTGCATACATCAGTAGAAATGAGAGTCCTATAAACTGCCTCTTTCAGTGGAAAAGATCCTCAGGACCAAGCATAGACATTCTGTGTAGACAACCAGAAAAAGACTACAGAGTTAACTAGAATGTGTGTTATATTTTAAATTTACTGGTAAAGAGATATTTAAGACCTTTATTAAGATCTTTATTTTACACACAGCTTTCCCAAAAAGCCTAGTAGTGGCATTTCAACCAGAATTACTAAAAATATACAAACACGCTGCATAAAACAGCTGTATGACAATATTTAGTCTCTTCTTAACAATCCTAAATCGTGGGCTTTGTATACTCTTGCAATTTTCAAAATCTTTTTTATTACTTTGCATCTAACAATCTCAAGAGATAGCCTACTTTAATAATCCTCTTTTCACAGAGTAATTAACACTGATACTCAGAAAGTTGGCCACCCTCTGAAAAATACACATCAGCTTAACTCAGCTTCCTCTCCATCCTCTGTCAACAATCTCCCCTACAATCATTGGGCTCCAGCCACTTGCTTCCTTTTCATTCTCAAATTACACTATTATGGAAGATTGTGATCTTCTCTAACGAGGGGTTCTAATTTGTCTATGTATTCCTGGAACATAGCACTTAGAAACTCAATAAATACATAGACAAAATCGCACATGGGTTAAAGCTCAACCATCTGTTTAGAGTTGATTCTATGACATAGGCTCAGGCAACATAATAAAATGTTGAGAATATTCCAAGTAGACACACACATGCCTTTAATGTAACTTATCAGGACATAATGGATACAATGAATAACAGGATGGTGCCCAGAGGATGAGACCAGGTGTATGGCTTTCCTTACAGAGCATGCTCATAACAAGGCTTATTGGAGTGCCACGCAACACAGCACAACTGCTGACTACTTCCAAAACCAAAAATCAAAATGAAAACACTGGAATATGAGGAAATTTTATCATTTGGTCTTTTCAAAGACTTGAAAAAAGAAAACTTTACTAATAAAAAAAGAGGGACATCAATTACCAAGAACTACTACTTCCACCAAAATTTAAGAGAATCTAGTAACAGTTCACTTAGTATCACAGTGACTCTTGCTCCCTTTAACAGTATTATTTCTTTATGAGTCTGATATAACTAAGTAACTCACGTTCTCAATGAACTGGGTATTAGACAGCATAAGGAAGTCATTGAAGACATTATGCAGTCGACAATCTGTGGCTTTAGTTTCCCGAATTAGTCCATCCACTTGTTTCTTGATTTCATGGGTCCTAGAGATAGTTTGCTGTGAGAATTCCTGTAGAAACTGTAGTAACTATTTAAAAAACAAACATAGAGTAGTATCAATATTTATGCACCTATTCTGCGTCTCAAAACAGAAAACCCAATTTCTTTCATCTGTGTGTTTGTGTGGGCCGTGCGTGGGCTGGACTATAAAAGGGATGCTGCTTTAGACAGTACCAAGATCAAGTAGCATCGAAAAACATTAAGAAAGTTCATCAAAACAGTGGCAATGAGTCAATGGATACTTGCTATCTCGTTTCTGGAGGAATTTAAAAGTCCTGTTTGGTTGTCATTCTACAGCGATCAGAGACAATGGGCAAAATAACAAACCACTACTCATCCAAAAATCTTATTCAAATGGGACTCTGGAATCACAGTTCTGAGCTTTTTGGGTCCACGGCCAAAGAGTCTCACTCAAGGATATCCATAAATTGCTTTGTCTACCACTCCACTCAGTCCCGGTCCCAACATGAATCGCCTAACTAGTGCCATTGTAAGCTATCGGCGTGGCGGAAGACCATCTCCCTGCTCGGGATGAAGCTGGGCGCCTGGCTGGAAAATCCAAACGTGGAAGGGCCGCAGTCCGAGTGGGTGCACTGGGAGAGCTAGTCAACCGGCCCGCCTCTGCCCCCGGGGCTGGGGACTGCCACTGGGGCGTTTTCGAGGGCGAGAAGGGACGTTATTAAGTCAATGAGAGGCAGCAGGGCCGACTGGGGGGAGAGGGACTGGGGGTTCCCGTCCTCCCGCTCGCAGGCCGCGCATCACCCGAGACGGCCAGTCCTCCCCGCCGGTCCCTGGGGCCCGCCTCTCACGCCCGCGTCGGCGGCCAGCGACCAGCTTTGGCTGCTCCTGCGGATCTCCTCCACCGACCAGGGCCGCTCCCACACGGGCTCGGATGCCGGCGCCCGCTCCTGGTCGGGAGTGGTCCGGTTCATCTGCAGCGGGAGGGACGAGAAGAGGGGCTGAGTTCTGGACAGGCGGTGCTAGGGCCCGGGGCCCAGCCCTAGCCCGGCCCGCCGCCCTCACCATCCCGGCTGTGCAGTTGGGTGGGCTCCGGGAGCCGCAGGACCGCACCCGCGCAGCCCCGAAAGTCCCCGGAAGCTTAGCCCCCGGCGGTGCGGCCCTGGCACGTGACCGGCTCACGTGACCAGAGCGCAGGTGACCTGCCCCTCATGTGACCGGATGTGGGGCGCTGCCGGAAGGAGGTTGGGCCGCTGGCTGGGGTCGAGTTAGGAGAAGCCTGCAATCCCGTGGATGCACCTATAGTTTATCATACCAAGTGAAGTAAGTCAGAAAGAAAGGCAGGTACCATATGATATCACATATGTGGAATCTAAAATATGACGCAAATGAACTGTGAAACAGACTTGTTGCTAAAGGGGAGGGGGAGGGATGAATTGGGAGCCAATGCAAACTATTACATACAGAAAGGATAAATAAGGTCATAACCTGTGGCACATGGCACTGTATTGAATATCCTGTGGTGAACCATAATGGAAAAGAATATGGAAAAAAAGTGTATATATATATATATAACTGAGTCGCTTTGCTGTACAGAAGAAATTAAAATAATATTGTAAATCAACTATATTTCAATAAAATAATTTTTTGAAAAAAATCTATTTCACTGAAAAAAAAAAAAAAAGGGCAGGAAGGGTGCCCACTCCAGGGGCGGCTGACGGGGTGCCTCGCCCTGGGTTGCACTTCAGCTGGAGGGCCAGCTGGCGGCGCGCGATTAGCGCTGGAGGCAGGCAGGCAGGCAGCCTGGTGTGTTTGGAGAGAGGCTCCGAAGGGAGCTGTGGGAGAACATGCCTACGGGGCTTTAAACTCCGGTGATGTGGCGGAGGAAGAGGTCTCCGCCGCTACTCCTCTTCCTTGCTGCATCCACTCTGCCCGTCGACGGTCAGCCCAGATTTACTGGAGATTGATCTGCCTGGGTATAATCGTACTTTTAACGACATGCTCGGTTTCAACTCACTGTGTAGGGCCTCCTTAAAATCCTGTACTCCCTCGGCATTGCCCTCAGATTCAAGTCCAAACTTCTCATATAACAGGCAAAAGCCATTATAATCTTATCCCTGCATGTGAATCCATGCTCAAGTTTCCCAGCTCCCCACGAGCCCAGTGATCCAGCTATTCTACCTCTCACTTCCTTGAAGGTGCCTCTGCAGAGTCCCTCTGCTGCCAGACCAACTTACTTTTTTAAACGAAGATTCCAATTTCTTTCCATTCCTGTGCGCCTATGGGCAAGTTATTTAATCCCTGTGAGTTTTCCTCAGTAAAAGGAAGTTACATAACTTGCAGGGATATGGTGTTAAATGTGATAATGTTTGTAAAATAGCACGGTGCCTGCGTACTGTGAGCCTTGAACATAGATCTTGCCACTTCCCCTATCCCCTTTGTTTATCGAACTCTTGGACTTTGTTTTTGCCTCTCTTTAGTGAAGACTTCCCTGATTATCCCAAGGATAGTTTTAAGTGGCCCCCTCAGTTATTTTCGACATGCTTGTACAAATATTCATCATAGAGTATCACATTATATTATAATTTGTCTCCTCATTAATAATACCTCACATTCATGAAGTGCTGAGAATTTACCACTTTATACATATTAATTCATTTAATTCTCACAATGACTCTGTGAGGCAGGAGTCCTATGCTCATATTATAGCTAAAGAAACTGAGGCACAGGGAGACTAAGTAACTTAGAGTTAGACATTCAGTAAAGAAGCAGAGCCAGGAACCCACACCATTAGCCACTATGTTATTCTATAGCTAGGCTTGTTTCTTGAAGGAACCTCATTTTTAAACTGCAGTCTGCCAACCTCCTGGCCATTTCCCCACATTCATTTAAAATATTTTTTTAATATGTAAAACCACTTTAGAATTTGGTTCGTAAAATTGAGGCGAGCCAATTACCAAACTTAGATTTCATCTAACATCATCAGGGGCAACTTCAGTGGCCATGTGGATGACCCTGGCCTCAATGTGCCTTAATAACCTTAATCTACATTCCAATTCTCAAAGCCCCCTGATTACCCACACCCTGAACCTTATTAGCTGAAACTTTCTGACTTTTAAATCTGGACTGCAATAGTGCAGCCTCTTAAACTTCCAAGTCTTTCTCTTATTCCCTGGTCTGTTCTCAGCTAACCCAAGCCTCAGTCTCTCAGTGCCTCCCCTCCCCATTTCACCCCCTTAGCTTCATTTCCTTGCTTGTCCTGCCATGCAGCCCATATTAGCCTTCAGCTTCTCTTGACAGCCCTTTAATATCCCCACCTTATGTTTCTGATACATTGTCTCTGCTAGCTCCTAGCTTTGAATCAGTCCAGCTGGGCTCTTTCTCCTTTCCTGCACCTAGGTTACTCAAGGAAATCACTACAATTTCATATTCTCAAACTTAGCTGGCCCCTCAGCACTGACTGGCAGTCCTTTCACTTATTCTTGATCTATGTACTTATCCTTGATTAGATCCCTTCCATAACCTTACCATGTGGTTCAAACTATCCACCCTGTTTGCCACGGCCAGAGAAAACAGACTTCCACTACTCACCTCGACTTAAAATGTTTGTATGTCTACATCTTCTGTATCTCATACAGTTCTTTCTTTGCACACAACACAATTTGACTGGCAAACTCAAACAAAACAGAATTTTAGCGAAAGATATTGCAAAGCTCACAGAACTTAAGGAAAGCCAAGCAGACGCTGGCCTTGGGAAGAGCATAAAGCAGAGGAACCTAGGACGGTTTCCTTTGAGCCACTGCCATCAGAAGGACTCAGTTCCGGTCATTTCCCTTCTTGGTTTTCTCCTCTAAATTTCACATTCCTGAGATAAATAGAATCTCATTAGCTTCCCTTGGGTCATATTCCCGCTCCCCTAATTGACTGTTCTACCAAGACCAAATAGAATGGAGAGAAGTGGTCCCCAAATAAAAATTTGGGACTGTTACCAAAAGCAGGAAGAAGGGATGCTAGGCAAACAGAAACAGCAGACTACATGCTGCCTCAGCTCCTTTCTTCCACTTTCTGAAAGAATCGTCCCCCCTTTTGCCCAAGGCCAGTGACGACTGTGTTCTTTTTTTCTTTTTTGGCTGCGTTGTGTCTTCGTTGATGCGTGCAGACTTTCTCTAGTTGCAGCAAACAGGGGCTACTCTTCATTGTGGTGTGTGGGCTTCTCATTGCAGTGGCTTCTCCATGCAGAGCATGGGCTCTAGGCGTGGGCTTCAGTAGTCGTGACACAAGGGCTCAGTAGTTGTGGCTCGTGAGCTCTAGAGCACAGACTCAGTAGTTGTGACGCATGTGCTTAGTTGCTTCGCGGCATGTGGGATCTTCCCAGATCCCTAGGGATCAAACCCATGTCCCCTTCATTGGCAGGCAGATTCTTAACCACTGTGCCACTGGGGAAGCCCTGAACATTATGGCCTTGATTGAGCCTTTCCTATTTCCCCTGGAATGGTGCTGTTTTGAACTCCCCTTCCCGTGTATTCAGTCTTACTCTCTTTACTGGTATTCCTTCAAATATTTTTGAGTGATGCTTTGTGTTGAATTTGTTCATGCTAGATCTTGCACTGCAATATCCATGCCTGAGAATTCAGATAAATCTACCTGTCATACTGGTCATTCTCTTGCTATCCTTACATGATTAAAATTGTCAACCAGTGAAATTCATAGAGGAGTTTCTTACCAGGGTATTTGTGAAATAAACTGTATCAGGGGAGATCTCTGGCCCAGAGCCTTAATCTGAGCTTCTCTGAGCTTAATCTGAGTTTCTGTGCCCAGGTGTCTCCCAGGGATCTTGTTAAAATGCAAATTCTAAATGAATAGGTCTTAGATGGGGCCTGAGACATTGCATTTCTGACAAGTTCCCAGGCGATGCCCAGGCTCCTGAAAGAAAAGAACATTGGGATAAAGTGTCAGGCTAAGAGTTCCCTGGTGAGCAGTGCAGCTGCATGGTGCCAACCTGACAGCCAGTGTGTCTCTCTGTCATATGGAAAGTGACTCAGAAAGAGTTGTCATAAGGGAGAGATGCCAGGACTTGCTTCTGGAGGCCCCATGGAGGCAGGGAACTGGGCCGCACAAATTATGTAGTGGATCTTTGGTAGGAGTGGAGTGTATTGGGGCCAGATTCCCTGGGTGGTAATGGAAGAAAAGTGCTTAGGCTTAGAAACTGAAGTAGCCCTCTCTTGGACTGTTGGCTTCAGGGAGGCCCAGACATAACAGGACTCCCCAGAGTTTCCTTGAAGCATCATGGGCTAATGGACCACAGGGGAGAAGGGGAGGGGTCTGCCCAGACATTGTCCCAGGTACCCAGCCAATGCTAACTCAGGGAACCAAGCATTAATGATGATTATTCACCATCTACTTCCAGATTCTTACCAATCAAGTAAGATCAACCACATAAATAAATACTGCATGCGTAGATAGATAGATAGATACATAGATAGATAGATAGATAGATAGATAGGCAGACAGACACATGTGCATAAACACCTAGAAAAAGCTCTGAAAGCTTAAGCATCAGATTCAGAGTAAAGATTGCCTCTGAGGGGATGAGATGAGATGAAGAGTGCAATGAGTGGTATGTGTTGGCCTGCGGGGAGAGTTTGGGGTGGGGTTGATGAAAGGGCTTTAGTCTTCTTTGCAAAGTCTGATTTTACTTTCAAAGAAACTTTTGTGTGTATTATTTGCTGAATGAATTTGATTAAGTCCCCCCCGCCCCGCCCCAGATGTGCTTGCCTTTGCACAAATGGCAGATTTGCTAACCTAGACTAGCTAAACATTCAGGGAATGGGCTGAGTTGGCACAAGTGGTTTACCAACCCTTGCACAACAGGATTTATGACCTCTCTTCTCCTTCCCGTCTACCCCACAGTACTTACATACACGCATGTGTGCTGGGAAGTTGTCTTTTATGTGAGTACATTGTCCCAGGTACCCAGCCAGTGCTAGCTCAGGGAACCATGCATTAATGATGATTATTCACTAGCTACTTCCAGATTCTTACCAATCAAGTAACCAATCAACCACTGCATTAGGAACTTCAAAGGAAAGAAAGAAACAGAAAGAAAGAAGGAAAGAAGCTGTGGTACAATACAATTGGCAATATTATAAGAATTCAATATTGTAAACTCCAAATGGATCCTGCAGATTATAACTTACTACTGGGTTTCAGAGTATGGAGAAAGTTCTGAGGGTTGTGGGGGTCAGAGAGGAAGAGAGGAAACATATTGGACTTTGCAGTGTGGAATTTGGAGAACCAGAAAGAATTGTTGTTTTTGGTGTTGTCGTAAGTATTTTACTTCTACAACATCATTATAAAAGAGCTCTAATTAAATTTTTCCAGGTTGCCAAACAAAAGATTTATATGCAGTTGGTTTGAAATAAGGGAGAAATTTAAAATAGCACAATGCCTAAGCCTAATTAGTGACATAAAGACTTGTTCTGGCTCTGTTTCCAACTTCTCATTGCCAAAGTGGAGAAGGTTCCTCCTTTTCCTGATGTTACACATTAGAGCTCAGAAAGTGGATAGTTCAAGGGAGGTCACAGAAAAACTTTAATCGTCTAGAAGCTGTAGGGCTCATTGTGTCCCTGAAACCTAACCTGAAGTATAATTTTTCCAGTGTACTTACATAAAAGATGACTTCCCAGAACACATGTGTGTATACACACACACACACACGCACACGCGCACACACACACACAGAGCTTCCCTTAGCAGGGTGCTAGTAACCTGCTTATTCAGGAGTAGGTGCTACCATCCTCAGTCCACAGCTGGATATGGCAGACCCCCTTCCTCCCTTAAGATTCCAGCATCTGGTAAGTACTGTGGGGTAGAAGGGAAGGAGGAGAGAGGTCATAAATCCTGTCGTGCAATGGTTGGTAAACCACTTGTGCCAACTCAGCCCATTCCCTGAAGTTCCATCTTTTTTCCTCTGTTGGTGTGAAATTTATACATTCTATTGCTATTTTTGTAATATTTTACTATTGCTATTTTAATTTCTCATACTTTCTATTGCTATTTTACTCTTAATTTTTTATACCTGCACATAAAGTTATACTTGCCTAATAAAATCTAAAGGTAATCAGCATGTATATATTCTTCCCAAACAGGACAAGACATTTTCACTTCCTTATGCTGTTTCCCTTCTCACCAACTCCCCTGTTGATATCATCCAGAATTCTAATTTTAAATTGTTGTTTTAAACATTTTTGGCAATTAATACTAATGTAGGGCTTCCTAGGTGGCGCAGTGGTTAAGAATCTGCCTGCCAATGCAGGGGACACAGATTTGATCCCTGCTCCAGGAAGATCCCACATGCCGTGAAGCAACTAAGCCCATGAGCCACAACAATTGAGCCTGTGCTTTGCTTTAGAGCCCGTGAGCCACAACTATTGAGCCCACGTGCTGCAACTACTGAAGCCCACGCACCTAGAGCCAGTGCTCTGCAACAAGAGAAGCCACGGCAAGGAGAAGCCTGCGCACCACA
Source organism: Hippopotamus amphibius kiboko (assembly GCF_030028045.1). NCBI lineage: Eukaryota > Metazoa > Chordata > Mammalia > Artiodactyla > Hippopotamidae > Hippopotamus > Hippopotamus amphibius. Next base: position 49,239,488 of record NC_080190.1, read on the forward strand.
ACAAAGAGTTAGCCCCAGCTCGCCATAACTAGAGAAAGCCTATGTGCAGCAACAAAGACCCAACACAGCCAATAAGTAAATAAATTTAAAAATTTTTAAAAAATACTAATTTAGTCTTAAATTATAGGATTGGCTGAGTTGGATAGGATTACGTGGATGAGATTACTTTTTTTCATACTGTTTTTTTCCTCTAGATTCTTTCAGTCCTTTTTGCATGTAGGTGTACATCTTAAGTAGTTCTTTCAGTGAGAATCTGTTGGTGCTAAATGTTCTTAAATGCTGAATACTTAAACTATGCCTTTGTTTTGCCTGTGCTTTTAAGTGATACTGAACCTGAGTGTAGAAGTCTAAAATGACAGTTATTTTCCAACAGCTCATTGGAGATATTGCCTCACTGTATTCTTGTATATAGTGTTGCTAGTGAAATTTGCAACGAAAATCTGACCCTTGTTTCTTTAAAGTTATCTTTATGCTATGGTAACTTTTAGCATTTTTTTTCTTTGTTTTGATGTTCTGAAATTTCATAGCTTTCTTCACTTCTGGGAATGCTTAGCCATTAATTAGATATCACTTCCTCCTTTCTCTCTATTCTCTCCCTCTGGAATTCCTAAATGAAAGCTAAAATGTCCTTATCCATTCTTAATGTCTCCTTTAACTTGTTCATCTTCCTTTTTTCCTTTGTACTGTTCTGTAAGACCCTGTCAACTTAATCCCCAGCTTGCTAATTCACACTTCCGTGTATCTATTCTGTTATTCAGACTCTCTTGAGTTTTTTCTTTTCGACAATTTGGACTTTAATTTTGAAGATTTCTGATTGGTTCTTTTTCATAATTCTTTGGTTTTATTTTGCTTTATGTTGCTGAAGATACTAAATGAATTTGTTTTAATTGATCTATTGATCATGTATAAGATCTTCCCTTTGCTCAGTTTGTTATCTATCTTCCATGGCAGTGGCATTCCTCAGATACTAGCACTTCTTGATCGTACACTAATTTTCTGGTTTAGAATTCTCCCACCTGATTCAGGATTCAGCAGAATTCCTGTGTGGGTATAAACTTAGGTTACCTGGGGACTTGGCTTCGCCCATGGCTTCCTATCAGTTTCTTCCTTTGGGGGTCTCATTGTTTGCTTCTGTACTCTCAAGCAATCCCCCTTCATGATTTCAAGCCCAGACATGAAGTCAACAATTTATTTTTTATATCTGTGGTATCATTTATAAGCATACAGCATGGAGGGGAGTAACTTTGACTGTTTTCATTGCATAATCTTAAATCCCTAAATCACACTTTTTAAAAATCTCAACAAAAGTTTTTTTTCCCCAGTGGTGTGGTTTGATATATATATATATATTTTTTAGAAGTTTTATTGAGATACAGTTAACAGACAATAATAAACAGCATATATTTAGAGTGCACAATTTGGGAGATTGGCATACCAAATTGTGCACTCAGCAAGTTTTGTTTTTTACTTAGGAGAGTAGAGAATATCGAACACGGGCTCAAAGTAGGTTTGTGTGTGTGTGTGTGTGTGTGTACACGCATGCACATGTATGACATTTGAACTTGTTTTTACAGTGTATTGCAATACTGTTTTAGTGTCAGTGCACTAAATAGTTCAATTTAATTTAAATATATATTAAAATATTTAAACAGGAGAGTCAACCTGGAATCTCCTGTTTAAAAAAAAAAAACAACAAAAAGAAGGGTTAATATCTATAGGGAGGACCTTAGAGGAGTAGCTGACAAATAACGCTAAATCTCATGACAATCTGCTTGTTTTTTGATATAAATATTGTTGCTCAGTCCAACCTAAAATAAAATTCACAGAGCCAGTTCAGATATCTCCCTCCTCATCTCTCACTACAATCTGCAACAACAAGAATGAGGACTCTCTCCTGCGAGGCTTGGGTTTAACACTGAAACCACCAGGCAGGAGTCAGTGGGAAATATCCTCTGTGCCTTGACTGTAAATCTTGAGTCCTCTGATAAAAGGCCACAGGATAGTAACATGATGCTTTGAAAAGAGATGCACTTCCTTTGTAACCGGGACTGACTCTGCAGTTTTCTTCAATGAAAATTTTCTTTATTAAATGTAAGAGAAGATTTTAGGGATTTTTCTTTGTTGAGTGTAAGAAATAGAGATTATTTTATGAATGTCTGTGCTTCTTAGCTTTGGAGAGGAGTCTTTTAAAAAAAATTTTGCGGTATAATTGACATATAACATTATATTAGTTTCAGGTGTACAACATAATGATTTGATATTTGTGTATTTTGCAAAATGGTTCGCCACAGTGGGTCAACTTAACATCCATCAGCATACATACTTACAAATTTTTTTCCTTGTGACAAGAACATTTAAGATTTACTCTCTCGGCAACTTTCAAATATAAAACAAGTGTTATTAATTATAGTCACCATGCTGTAAATTATATCCCCATGACTTATTTATCTCATAACTGGAAGTCTGTACCTTTTGGCCTCCTTCACCCACTTCTCACAACCCCCTACCGTCCGCCTCTGATGACCACCAATCAGTTCTCTGTGCGAGTTCATTTTGAGGGGGAGGGCTGTTTGCTTGTTTGGTTTTGTTTTTATATTCCACATTTAAGTGATATCATATGATTTTTGTCTTCCTGGAGAGGAATCTTTATAACCTATTCTGACCCTATGGAGGTAAAACCATCTGTGTTTCTGTATCTATCTTTCTTTGTTGTCGCTTGCTGCCTTTCCTCTCTTTCTTGGTCTGTGAATACTGTGCCATCTTCCTCTTCCTTTTCTTGTGCTCTCCTTTGCCATCTGGGCCCAAGTTCTCATCTTTTTGGTCTTTGTTTCTTCTCATTTTCTGACCATATGTGAACCAGAAAAATAATTATAAAAATGATTTGTTGTTTTAGCTAATTTAAATGTATAACCCCTGTTTTCATTGCTAAGCCAATGAGTAAGAATTTTTACCATTCCTATACTGAAAACAAAACAAAACAAAACAAAACACTCTGCCAAAACTAACAGAATTTTTTTTATTTTATAATATACCTACAGAAAAGAGCACCTATTGTAGCCATACAGCTCAACTAATTTTCACAAATGAAATAAAGTCCTGTAACCAGTACTTAGATCAAGAAACAACATCACAAACACCCCAGGAGCCCCACTTCTGTCCCCATCCAGGTCTACCCAGACTTCTAATAGCAGAGATTAATTCTAGCTATTTTTGTGCCTTATATCAATGGAATGAAATGTCCTAGTTTCAGTTCCCTTAGGAGCTGACCTTGAGTCAGGGACTTCAGAGCAGGCAGTTTATTGGAGAGGTAGAGTGAACACTGGGCAGGGAGTGAGGAAACAGAGAATGGAAGGCAGCAGTCAGTAAAGGGCGTATTGAGCTAGCACAGTGAGTGACTGGAGCCTACTCCTGTAGGGAATCTTTGGAACATACTGCAAAACACACGCCTCAGAATTCTCTCTCTATGGGGGGAAGAGGGAGCTGGTATATTCATATAGCCAATTATTATTTGTCCCTCTAATGCCTTTTCCTGCTCCAGCATCCCACCTAACACCTCACATTGCATTCAGTTGTTGTGTCTCTTTAGTCTCCTTTAATCTGGGATGGCTCCTTAGTCTTGTTATCTTTTTTTTTCCCCTCTCATGACTTTGATACTTTTGGAAAGTACTGGCCAGTCATTTTGTAGAATGTCCCCATTCTACAAAATGTAGGTTTGTCTGCATTATTCCTCATTTTAAGGTGAAGAAACTGAGGCACAGAGAGGGTAAATAACTTGCTCAAGGTCACACAGCTCACAAATAATAGAGCCAGTACTTGACTCCAGACCATCTGGCTCCAGGGTGCTGATTCTTAACAACTAAACAATGGTGAATTCTTAGACTATTTAACTGAACTATTTTATGTTACAAAATACTAATACTTGTTCTTATCTGGGAAAAATTTTTTATCATTTTTGCATATATTAGAAAATTAATAAATATTGATAAATCAACAAGTATTTAAGAACCCAAACAGTGCACAATTGTGTACTAAGTACTTAGAGTACAGAGTAATCATGAGCTTAGCTCTGGACTGCAGTAATCCACCATCTAATAAATGATTGAGTGATCTAAATTCACAATATAGTGTGATTCATGAGGCTACAAAGTTTGTTTTAGAATTAATGCTTAATATATCCTAGTAACTCACTATTTTAATAAAAATACAATATGGTTTGTGTCAAAATAAAAACTACATGCAAAAACTTCACTTATGGAGAGAACAAATTTTTTGTGCCTCAGTTTTCTCATCTGAAAACAGGACAGTAATCCATATTTCACAGGGCTATGTGCACTTAGAAATGCTTGGCACACAGAAAACACTCAAGAGGAATGTGTGTGTCCTTAACAGAATAAAGGTCATACATGAAAAATCCACAGCCAAAATCATACTCAGTGTTGAAAGACCGAAATCTTTCTCCCAAGATCGGGAACAAGAAAAGGATGTCCACTCTTGCCACTTCTGTTCATCATAGTAATAGAAGCTATAGACAGAGTAATTAGGCAATAAAAAGAAATAAAAGGCATCCAAAACAGAAAGGAAGGTGTAAAACTATCTCTGCAGATGACATGATCTTATATATAGTGATGGGGTTCAGGATACACTACCCCAAAATGTGGCACCATGGCATATGGAAGCTGAAGGATTTTGAGAAAACAGTAGAAGCAAGGTCACTCTGACCTTTACCCCCTTGCCCTTCTCACCTGAAACAGATCATAAAACTCTCATATGTGCTCTTCCTATACCTGGAGAAAAGGAGTATCTTAATCTTTGAGGACCAAAGGATGCTAAGAGGAATCCTAACAAAAAGGCCTTGTTAAGTTTCCTCGTTTACTACAATTACCTCATAAGCCTTAAACTATCATTTTCCTCCATGACTACCCACTCCTGATTAAACCTAGTATAAATATACTCCAGTCTAACTGTTTCTTTAGGTATTTATTTCTTATAAAGTCTCCTGTATCACATAAAACTTATACTAAATGAATTTGTATGTGATTTTCTCCTACTAATCTGTTTTTATTAGTTTAATTCAAACCCAGAAAGGAACCCTAAGAGGGTTGAGGAAAAACAACTTTTTCCTTCTCTAAAGTAGAAAACCCTAAGAATTGTACAGAACAACTATTAGAGTTAATAAACAAATTTAGCAAAGTGGCAGGACAGAAAATGAACACACATAAATCAGTTGCATTTCTGTACACTAACAATGAGCAATACAAAAGGAATTAAGAAAACAATTCCATTTATAATAATATCAAATAGAATAAAATGCTTCAAAATAAATAGAAAGTCTTGTACATGAAAAAACTACAGAAGACTTGTACACTAAAAACTACACAAAATTGTTGAAAGAAATTATGGAAGACAAATAAATGGAAATATATCCTATGTTCATGGATTGGAAGACTTAATATTGTTAAGATAACAATACTATGCAAAGCAATCTACAGAATCAATGCAATCCCCATCAAAATTGCAAGGACTTTTTTTGTAGAAATAGAAAAACCCATCCTAGGATTCATATGGAATCTCCAGGGACACCACAAAGGCAAAACAATCTTGAAAAAGAAGAGCAAAGTTGGAGGACTCACACCTGTTGATTTCAAAACTTACTACAAAGCTACAGTAATCAGAATAGTATGGTATTGGCATAAGGACAAACATATAGACCAAAAGAATAGAATACAGAGCCCAGAAATGAACCCTCACATATATGATCAAATATTTCTTAATCAGGGTGTCAAAACCATTCAATGAGGAAAGAAGTCTTTTAGTATTGGGAAAACTGCCATTTGGTATTAGGAAACCTGAATATGCACATGCAAATGAATGAAGTTGAACCCTTAATTTACAGCATATACAAAAAAGTAATTCAAGGGACTTCCCTGGCAGTCCAGTGGTTAACACTCCACACTTCCACTGCAGGGGGCGCTAGTTCGATCCCTGGTTGGCGAACTAAGATGCTGCACTGCACAGCCTAAAAACAACAACAAAAAAACCTCAAAATGGACCAAAGACTTAAACCTATGATCTTGGTCCCTGCTATAGCACTATTCCTTTAGAAGAGGCTTCTGTTGGGGGCCCTCTCCCATGAATACAGCTCTCCCCAGATTCTGCTAACAGTTCTCACCCCTTACTCAAGCCTAGGGGTAAGAAAGCTGCTCTGTTACTGACAGTCTCTGGGAACATCACCTCATGTAACCCACCTACACCTTTGTAAACAGTCTCATTGCTAAATGTTACACCTCAAGTGTGCAATCCTTTTTCCAGCAGGAGTCTGGGGAAAAAAAGTGAAGAAGAGGGCATGCTAACATGAGAAAAGGAAACAGCCTCTCTTCAATACTGTTCATTTTGCATTTTATCTAATGTTGTCCTCACAACAAACTTGTGATGAAGATTCTATCATCTCTATTTTCTGGGAGATTAAACAATTTCTCTGGATCCCCCAAATAGTGAACAGAGTTGAGATTTAAACCCAGGTCTTCCTAAAAAGAAAACCCATTTTCTTCCCCCTATAAGAACTGAAGGTGTTATGTAAGATTCACTTCTATCTGTGCTGCAGAATTGTTATACTTGATATCAATTAGTATCTGCCATGTAAAGTTCCACATGAGAAATTTATTTTATAGATTTTAATTTAAAACTTTAAAAATTTTTTGTTATTTAAAATTTTAGAAATCCAGGAGGAAAAATGTATCTCTGTTAAGAATCTGGAATGCTTCTCTCTTTCTGAGAAGAACTATATAACTTGCTTTGTTCTTTACCTCCCTGGAAACCAGGAATCTCTTGCCCAAGTTCTAATTGTAGCTATAATGGCCCTTTCACTCCCATGAATTCTTCTGTCTTATTTCCTTATCTTGATTTGCCATTTCTATTTGATTAGCTTAATTGTATGAGCCTTGTTTAAGCTTTGTTTAGAATCCCTTTGGGAAAAAGCATGAAACTAATCATATATTTCACTTAGCTTTGCTCAGTTTTTAGTTGAAGACCTTGGCCTAACATCTTAAGGATGGCAATAAGAGAATCGAAATTGGGTAGAGACCACTGCCGGGCCTGAGCCAGTAGCAGGATAACCTGCTCTTTAGCAAGAAATCAGTGGAGCTGTCTTTCTTTCCATTGTTAATAGAGACTTCAATTTCAATGAGCTGATGATTAACTAAGGAAGAACCAATATGTACACGTCATGATTTAAATCTAAAACATAAATATAAATATCCAATGCATCTAAAGAATTTCCTTCTTCTTTCATCAAATCCTGTTTTCCCATTGTAGTTCATGAATAACTTGCCACTCAGATAAGAAATCCCAAGAAACCCCAAAGCTAACACTGTGGCTGACAAGATTGGGAAGATGCCAGCAGTTACATGTCACTATCCAGATAGGTTATAGCTACAAGATAATGGAGTTTATTCATGGGAAATGCAAGTACAAATTCCTCTTTCTAATGAGTCAGTTTCTTTCAACAATGCCAGTCCATTTATTGAATTCAAAGCACTGTGTAAATTTCTGGCCCCAAAATTTCTCAGAATCTGACATCTTAAAACAACACTTTTCTTTAAAGTGGTGTGTGTGTGTGTGTGTGTGTGTGTGTGTGTCTGTCTGTAATTGAAAGTTAACTGACCCTAACAGCAAAAAGTAGAAGCTGCTAGACAGCACAGGAAGAATCCCCCACAGCTACAGATGAATTCAAGGGTGGGCTGAAGGGCTGTGGAACAGGCATCTGCTACAGCAGCATTTCAGAAAAAGCTGTTGAGTAGGGACCCGTCCCACCCCTGTAAAGGAAGAACTTGCTGCCCAGCTGCAGGGAGTGTGGTCAGTGGATAGCCTCCAGCTGTCTTGGTCTTTCAGGGTGACCTCGGGTTACCCCAGGCTGCTGCCTTCTTGGGGCAGCCTCATCCAGCAACAAGGTGAAGCAGAGTCCAAAGGCCTGACCATTCTGGTCTGAAGTGGACACTTGATGGGTACTATCTGCTCTGGGGCGCCCCAAGGCAGGCCGAGGCTTTGCAGCCTCTGCCCCATCTGCTTTCTTCCTGTTCCCTTCACAGGTGTTGAACTCTAATAAATATCACATACCTTAAACTCCATCTAAGTGGCTGCTTTTGGATAACTTAACTCTCAATAAATCCACCATATACCTCTCCCTGTCTTTATACAGAGCATAAGGAAGGGCTACTTTTTGCCAGAAAGACCTGCCTGCCCAAAGTCACTTGTCATCTCCAACACCAGGCACTCGGCTAAATCACATTCCAGGTTAGCAGGTACCACTGGTTTTTGGTTTATTCCAATCATAGATTCAGTCATTAGCCCTGATGTTCCTCCATGGTCATGGGCCAGCCCCTCAAGGCATTAACTGCACAACCATTAAGAAGTTATCCCAGCTAGAAATACCCCAGAACATCCTCTCTCCTGGAAACCTGGTGCCCTACAGGGCAGGTATCCCAGGCACCTCTGGAATAGCTAGACTGTTCTCCAGTTATTGATGGAAACCTAGCTCCAGTTCCAGGATGTTCTTGGTATTCATTGCTGACAGAGATCCCATGGGGCACAAGGCATGGAATATAAACACGGTCATGTTTTTCCAGTCCTGCGCACTCAGGACCGGAGTGAGGTTGACATGACATATTTGAATGACTGGTACAGATCCTAACACATTGTGGGCACTCCACTAAGGGTAGCTGTTATGACCCTGATAGTTACTGTTACCAAGATACTCTCATGGCAGCCATCATCTTTTGAGGTCTTCAGTAAGTAAGAGAATATCAGAATATTGGGTTCATAAAAGCTTGGGAAGTTTCACTAGCCTCATGATGACCACCAACTCATGGTGAAGTAGAAGCAGGTCAGAGGAATAAACGTTCATGATATGAGAATATCTCCATCCATATCTTAACATCTTTCTCAATCTTACTTAGGCTTCTTTCAGCATCCTGAAGCCCACATCCCATAAATAAGCAGTCGCGACTGTTATCAACAGAGACGGAAAAAGGAGCATTTGATATTTCCTTCTTGGCTCTTCTCCTCATCTTATGGATACTTGTCATTTTGTGGTTTTCAGAATTTGCCACTTAGTTTTCTAACAGTTTACCGAGGCTCCAAGTGTTTAAGAATTCAAGTGAGTTTTTTTTTAGATGCCACTTAAATCCACATGCCTTTTCCCTGACTTTGAATACAGCTAAAACAAGTTATTCACTTTATATACACCCTGCATAGGCAAGGTGAAGAACCACAGTTGTAATTATTATTATTTTTTTCAGCTGCATTCTTTATTTATCCCTCTGATTTTTCCAGAAACTTGCCTTCAAGGAGAAATCTCTGGGCTCTGCAGGAACTGTGAGTGGTGACCATCAGGTAAATCTGAAACCAGACCAAGTTCAACTTCAACTTTCGATTCTTATTTCCCTTTTTTAAAACTGAAGTACAGCTGTGATTATTTAACAAGACTCTAAACCAAAGAACAGGCACAAGGGAATGGTAGGCAAAGAGAAGAGGATGTTGCCTGTAGGTGGGGGTCAGCAAGGAATTTTAGGAGAACAAAGGGCCCAGGCTTAACCGCGCAGGTGGCTTGTAAATGCTCCCTCCCCCAACCATTGCGAGCCCTTAGAGAATCGGAGAACAAGGACACAGATAAGGCCCGGCAGGAAACAGCAGGCTTCTGACACTTGGGAGGCCCAGTGTTGCTTGTGTTACATTTTAGCGTCTACTCTTTAAAACATGTTCACCAGTATCTCATTATGCCTATTTTTGCTAAGTGTTCCCCATCTGGCAGGATGATCGAAATCCAGTGGACCAAATGCATGCTAGTATTCCTTTTTTCCCTTCCAAGTTTTTTTAATTTTGAAAAATATCAAATATATATCATCTAGATTCAGTAGATGTTAATATTTTGCTACAGTTACTTTGTGTCTCTGTCTGTTTTGGGGGAGCAATTTGATGCAGGCATCATGTCACTTTATCCCCAAATACTTCTGTTTAAATCTCCCAAGAACAAGGGTATTCTACTACATAATCATAATATAATTATCACACTTAGGAAATTTAATATTGATACAATACTGTTACTTAACATTGTCTATATTCAAAATTGCCCAGTTGTCCCAATAACATTCTTTATAGCGATTTTTCCCTAGTCTTGGATACAGTCAAGGATCACACATTGCATTTATGTGTCTTGATTCCTGAGAGTAATTTGCTTGGCCTCCAACCTGAGAACTGAACCGTTTACATTGCCTCATGGCAACCATATCTCGTACTTGCTACAATTCTCCTTTCCCACGTGAGTTTCTGTGATCAATCCTTACCCTGCATCTTCAAGCCAGACCTGTCACCCTTCTTTGGTACTTCACTACCACATTCCCACTCATAGTCAATCAAAGAAAGCCCCAAATTGCCCAGGATCCTCTGTAGCTGTTCCTTGGGACTGTCCTCACTTCATGCCCAGCATGTTCCAGTTCCACAGTTGCATCAACTACCAATCATGAATTGTATCTCTGAGTTTGGGACCAGTTTTAAGGTGCTTAATCTTGGTGTGATACTCGGTTTCCTTGTTTTGGGCCCCTGGCAAAAGACTCTGACTCAGATTCTCTGCTCTAATTGTTTCCTCATTTTCTCTGCTCTGATTGTTCCCTCATTTTCTCAACTTAATTACCATATTAAGCTGACACTGCTATTTTTGTAGGTCAAAGACAAATATTTCATATGGTTCAACATAAAAAATTACTCTTGGGTGACTCAAACACCTAGGGACCCAAAAGCCGGCACAAGCCTACTTGGCCAGCAAGGCTGATTCCCAACTTAGTATACAATCTGCTTCAATTTTGCTTTCCCAAGTGTCTGATTATTTTATTATATTCTCTTTTTACCTCCGGTAAGTCCCTTGTTCTTTTTCAGAATTATGTGAGCTAGTGTTGCTTGTTTCTTTTCCCAAATGAACATTAGAATCAGCCAGTACCAAAAACATCCGCTAGATATTTTAAAAATAGATTTATAGATCAACTTAGGAAGAATTGACATCTTCATGATTTTCAATGTTCCTATTCAAGAACAGAACATGCCTTTCCATTTATTCAAGTTGTCTTTTTATTCCTTGGTAGAATAATTCTTAATAAAAACTTTATTGAGATATAATTCAAATACCATAAAATTCACCATTTTAAACTGGACAGTTCACTGGGTTTTAGTATATTCACAGAGTTGTCCAACTATCACCACAACCAATTTTAGAACTATTTAGAATTTTAGAAACCTCAAAGACAAACACCATACCCCTTCACTATCACTCCTCTGTCCTCCATTCTCCCACCCCCTAGCGACCATTAATCTAGTTTCTGTCTCTATGATTTTGCTTATTTTAGATATTTTATCTAAATGGAATCAAATCATACATGGCCTTTTGTGGCTGGCTTCCTTCAATGAGCATGTTTGAAGGTTCAACCTTGTTACCTGGATCAGTACTCCATTCCTTTTTATTGCCTGATTATATTTATTGAATGGATGTGCCACATCTGTTTTATCCGTTCAACAGTTGATGGACATTGGAGTTGTTTCTACTTTTTGACTATTGAGAATAGTGCTGCTAGGAACATTTGTGTAGAAGTATTTGAGTACCTATTTTCAATTCTTTTGGGTAGGTACCTAGGAATGGAATTGCTGAGTCATATAATAACTCTATATTTAACACTTTGAGGAATTGCTAAACTGTTTTCCAAAGTAGCTACACCATTTTACTTTCCCACAGGCAATGTATGAAAGTTCCAGTTTTTCCACATTCTTATCAACATGTGATGTTGTCTGTCTTTTTGGTTTAGCCATCCTAGTATCTCACTGTGGTTTTGATTTGCATTTCTCTAATGACTATTGATGTTGAGCATATTTTCATGTGCTTGTTGGCCAGTTGCATGTCTTTGAAATGTCAGTTCAAGTTATTTGCTCATTTTTAATTGTTTGAATTTTTACTGCTCAGCTGTTGGAGTTCTTTATATATCCTAGATACAAGTCCCTTAACAGATATATAATTTGCAAATATTTTCTCCTATTCAATGGGCTATCTTTTTTTTTTCCTGGCCGTGCCCTGTGGCATGTGGGATCCTAGTTCCCTGACCACGATCGGTCCCATGCGGAGCCTTAACCACTGGACTGCCAAGGAAATCCCACCGTGGGCTGTCTTTTCACTTTCTTGATGGTATCATTTGAAAACAAAATTTTTAATTTTGATAAAGTCCAATTTGGCTATTTTTTCTTTTGCCGCTCATGCTCTTAGTGTCATATCTAAGGGGTTTTCCCAAAACCAAGGTAACAAAAATTTACTCCTGTGGTTTCTTCTAAGAGTTTTACAGTTTAGTTCTTACATTTAGACCTATGATCCATATTGGGTTAATTTTTATATATGGTGTGATATGGGTTTCTATTTCTTTCTTTTGCATATGACTATCCAGTTGTCCCAATATTATTTATTGAAAAGACTATTATTTCACTATTGAATTGTCTTGGCACCCTTGTGGAAAATTAGTTGACAATAAATTCAAGAGTTCATTTCTGGACTCTCAATTCTTTTCCATTGATCTATACAACAATCCTTATGCCAGTAGCACACTGTCTTGATTACCTTACCTTTGTAGTAAGTTTCAAAATATGTGGTCTTTTGGACTGGCTTTTTTCACTTAGCATAATATTTCCGTAGTTCATCCATGTTCTACCATGAATCAACATTTCATTCTTTTTGTTGCTGAATGATATTCCATTGTATGGATATACCACATTTTTTTTATCCGTTCATGGACATATGGGCTCTTTGCACCTTTTGGCTATTGTGAGTAATGCTGCTATAAACATTCAGATACAAGTATGTATTTGGCACCTGTTTTTAATTCTCTCAAGCATGTACCTAGGAGTGGAATTGCTAGGTCAAATGATAACTCTATGTTTAGCTTTTTAAGGAATTACCATTCCTGTATCTCCTCATCCTTGGTAACACTTGCTATTATCTTTGTTTATTACAGCCATCTTTGTGGGTATGAAATGGTATCTCACTGAGACTTTGATTTGCATTTCCCTAATGACTAATGATGTTAAGCATATTTTCATGTGCTTGTTGACCATTAAGAAGACACTTTTTAAAACTTTATTATTTTGACATAGTTTCACATTTACAGAAAAGTTATAGAATAGCTCAAAAAGTCCTGATTACCCTTCATCTAGATTCACCCCAACTATTAATATTTCCTTCCATTTGTGTGATCATTTCTTCTCTCTGTCTCTGTCTCTTTCTACACATACACACACACTTTATTTTGAGTAATCTGAGAGTAATTTGCATATCATGCTCCTTTATTCATGAATGCTTGTGTGAATTTCCTGAGAACAAGGACTATTTTATTAAATATAACCTCAGTACATTTATCAAAATCAGGAAACTTAACATTGACAAAATAATGTTATGTAACCCACAGTCCAGATTTTAACCTTAGGAATTGTCCCAAATTCTAGATTCAAGTCCAGGATCAAAGATTGCATTTTGTTGTCATATTTCCTTAGCTGCCTTTATCTGAAACAGCTCCTCACCCTTTCTTCATTTTTCATGACCTTGATATTTTTGAAGAGAATGGGCCAGTTGTTTTGTAGAATGGGTTTGTCTGATGTTTCCTTGTGATTAGATTACATTATGCATTTTTGGCAGGAACTCCAGAATGTCCTAGGGCATGGTAACAGGAAGCTCATTTTTACCCCATTACTGGCAATTAACTTTGGTTACTTGGCTAGAGTGGTATCACTTAGTCTGTATTGAAAATTACTGTTTTTCCTTTTGTAATTAATAAGCAATTTTGAAATGGTATAATACTCTATCCTTCATTAAACTTCTATTCACTGGTTTCAGCATCCTATGTCTTTTTTAAAAATCAGTTTTGAGGTATAATTTACATGCAATAAAAATTTACCTATTTTAAATTTCTAATTGGATGAGTTTTGACATTTTTGACAAATGTGTAGAGTCATGCAGCCACCACCATAATACAAACTGACAACATTTCCATTATTCCAAAAAGGCCAAAAGGGAGCCCTTCTTAATTATGTGGGATAATAGATATAAACCTACACATGTCCTATTCTAATCTTAAGGAACTTTGAACTTCTTTCTGAACTAGGCTTTGTCTACAAGTTCATTGTCTTGATAGGAACTCTGAAACAGAAGCTAGTGTTGATGGACAAAGCAGAACAATGACACCTTTGTTCAAGGTGGCATTCACCTCTTGCCTGACTCAACTGGTGGGAAGCCTCCAGGCAACAGGATTTACAGGGCATGAAAACCCATCTGGAAATGTTTCCAAAAGTATCCCTCTGCATACTCAAGAGTTATGCTTGTCCCCAATGCAAGGCTTTTGCAAGTCCAATGGCCTCTCTGAGGGCACGTGGCACTTTTCAATATGGGCTGCCCTCACCTCTCCGGGAGCCCAAAAAACAGAGCAGGTTGTGCTGCACCCTGCTGCTGTCACCATGTGCCATGCTGTGGGGTGTTCCAAAACCTCACTTGTTCTCCCTGGGCCCCATGAGACGTGAGCATAGCTCTCCTTTCCCCACTCCAGGATGCTCCCACTTATTTAGGAGCTCCATTGCCTGTATCCTTTCCTCTGCCACCCACCCTAGGTGGGGTAATGAATAGGACACAGAAGTCCCATTCAAGGACCCATATCTATCTATTCATATCAGGGATTCATGACTCACTCTATTGCTCCCCTCTCCAACTCTTTCTTTTCCCCAGGCCTGTGGGATCTTCATCTAGTCTGGGTGGCTGTTAGGTATTTTCCATGCCTAGTGTTTGGGCTAAGAACTGAATTTTTTGATGCCCCCAAAGCCTTTTTCTCCTAAAGCTGTTGTCTCTGCCATGGGCTATGAAAGTTTATTTTGAAATTAAAAGTTGAACATTGAGTAACTTCTTTCTGAATTAACTCAGTGAGCATCCCACTGTCAGCCCAGGGATACCAGAGAGTAGAGTAGGGTGGGAAGAAGGGGCAAGCCTCATTGACTAATATTTGTCAATACCATCCCATCATTGTACAGTTGATTTGGGAGAAATAAACACAAGACTTCATGTCTATCTACCTTAAATATTATCATTATTTGTCTACCTTAGTCTCTCCTCCTTTGACCTCAGAGCAAGCCAGATAAGGAAATATCTTTATTTACTTTTTATTTTTCTTTTCTGGTAGTGTAGCAGGTGGGAAAGGACACAAAGGAAAACAAAGATGACTGGGAAAAGCAATAAAGGATTAGATCGTGTGATGGGATGTGAGTTTGGGCTTGGTAAAACAAAGTGCCTGGGCCCAAAGGGAAAGAGAAGGACCTAACTAAGTAGCATGGAAGATGGTGTGTGTGCTAATCAAATAGTGTGAAGGTAACTGGAGAGAAAAGGAGGCCATGTCCTCAAACTTCATCTCAACCTAGGTATGTTTATTATACAGTAAATACAGTACATTTATAAATACATAATAAATCTAATACCATTTTCACTTCTGCCAGAATTTTATGAATAGTTTCTCAGTGTCCATCCCAGACCTCAGAAGTATTGGCTTAATTCTAGTGATTCTAGTGACTGTGACATCTTCATTTCTGTGTGGTGAAATCTAGGCCACCACTTTAAACAGTATGAGGGAATCAAAACCACAATGAGCTACTACCTCACACATGTCACAAT
The DNA here is from genome assembly GCF_030028045.1 of Hippopotamus amphibius kiboko. Lineage (NCBI taxonomy): Eukaryota > Metazoa > Chordata > Mammalia > Artiodactyla > Hippopotamidae > Hippopotamus > Hippopotamus amphibius. The sequence goes on from NC_080190.1 coordinate 49,255,212, forward strand.
GGCCATTATCAGAAAATGTAAAAATAACAAATGTTGGCCTGGATGTGGAGACAAGGGAACTCTCCTACACTGTTGGTGGGAATGTAAATTGTGCAATCACGGTGAAAAGCAGTATGGAGTTTCCTCAAAAAACTAAAAATAGAGTTATCATATGATCCAGCCATTGCACTCCTAGGAAGATATCTGAAAAAAACAAAAACACTAATTTGAAAAAATACATGCACCCCAATGTTCATAGCAGTATTATTTACAATAGCCAAGATATGGAAGCAACTCAAATGTCCTTCAACAGATGAATGGATAAAGAAGATGTGGCATATACATACAATGGAATAATACTCAGCCATAAAAAGAATGAAATTCTGCCATTTGCAGCAACATGCATGGACCTAGAGAATACTATGTTTAGTGAAATGTCAGACAAAGACAAATACTTCATGATATTTACATGTGGAATCTCAAAAATAATCCAAATAAATGTATATGCAAGCAGAAACAGACTCACAGATATAGAAAACACACTGGTGGTTACCAAAAGGGTGAGGGGAGGGGGAAGGGACAAATTGGGGGTACAGGATTAAGAGACAGAAACTACTATGTATAAAATACATAAGCAACAATGATATATTGTAGCCATTACCTTGTAATAACTTTTAATGGGGTATAATCTGTAAAAGTACAGAATCATTATGTTGTACACCTGAAACTAATATAATATTGTAAATCAACTACACTTCAATAAAAAGAAAATCATTTTAAAGAGGTTTAACATTAAAAATAAATAAACAGGGCTTCCTAGGTGGTGCAGTGGTTAAGAACCCGCCTGCCAATGCAGGGGACACAGGTTCGATCCCTGATCCAGGAAGATCCCACATGCCGCAGAGCACCTAAGCCCATGTGCCACAACTATTGAGCCTGCGCTGTAGAGTCCGTGAGCTACAACTATTGAGCCCATGTGCTGCAACTACTGAAGCCCATGTGCCTAGAGCCTGTGCTCCACAATAAGAGAAGCCACCGCAATGAGGAGCCCGTGCACCACAATGAAGAGTAGCCCCCGCTCACCACAACTAAAAGAAAGCCCGCGCACAGCAAAAAAGACCCAACACAGCTAATAAAATAAATAAATAAATTTATAAATAAATAAACAAACAGCATGAGGGAAAGGGAGCTCCATGCACTTGAATATAACAGATGAGAGACAGGATGGGATTTGAAAGGAGATCTAATTTTAGAAAAATTTAGAACTGGCTTTGAGTCCCTAATTGGCTAGGCACATTTAATGGTCATTCAGCATGCCCATCTGAAGAATGAGTATAATTGGATTACAGAACTAAAGCAAAAATGCAATGTAAAGGAAACAATAAAGCACTGTATAAATTTAACTATCACTGGTATTTAAGCTAGCCAGTTGCTTCACAAGCTTGAAATTCTCTCCCAAGTTCCCTTTCTACACTCAAAAGTCTGCCTTATGTTGCTTAAGACTTGTGACAAAAAAAAAAAAGACTTGTGACCATCCACCTGGATCTCCTATGTACTCTTGTTTAAACAAAGATGCACATCCTTGATTTTATGTATTTGTCTATTTGCTTTTATGTTCCTGTTAAAGGCATTTGGTATTAAAAGTTTCCCAGCTGTTGACATACACAAGCTTGTATTTGGTGGAACCTGCCAGACACATCCTTAAGAAAGGATCACATTGGGGGATAGGGCTTCAACATATGTTAGAGGAGGGGGGCAAGCATTCAGTCTATAATACCTGTCTAAAATTAGTCCCTTTTGTTTTCCAATATAATCCCTGCCCTCACTATGATTTCCCACTATCTGCAAATAGCCAACCATGTGTTTCTTCCTGCTACAGGAGTTTACAGTGAGCCTTAATACAAATTAAAATACTTTTGGCCATCTCAAAAGCAAAAGACAGTGAGGAGCTTTAATTATACCTGAACACCATTATTCCATTCCCACATCTAGTGCCCCTAACACTTACCTAGACTCTAGTATTCTTCTCCAAAAAATTCTGCTTATAGGAACTTTGTTGGAACTTTGTTCTGCTTATAGGAAAGAGGGAAGATGGCATTTAAATTGCAGGCCCTCTACCCCATTTTTTAAAATACTGTCTACTGACATTCTTAAAAGTATAAAAATATCCAAAGAAACTAATTTAGCCCCAAATCCAACCTCCCAATAACCCATATGATATTTTGCAAAAGTAATACATGCATGAGATTAGAAAAATTCAGACTGTACGGAAAGTATAAAATGAAAAGTAAAGCCTCCATCCCTCACTGCTCCAACCCTTCACCCCCAAAGCAACTGCTGTTAATATTCATTCATTTAAAAATACTTGTTGAGCACCTACTATGTGCTGAGCACTGTTCTGGGTGCTGGGAATACACTGGTGGGAAAGATATGTCAAGTCTCTTCCTCATGGTGCTTGCACTTTAGTGGACAAGGGATGTAATAAGCAAATACATAAAAGAGTATCAGATAATGGTAAATGCTGTGAATAAAAAGCTGTGTGGAAGAAAACAGTGTTGAGAGCAGAGGATTATTCTGAGCTATGATCTGCAGTGAGGGAATGAGCGTAAGAGTACCTGGGGGAGGATCATTCTAGAAAGGGAGAGCACAAGTACAAAATCCAGGCTTGAGGGGTTTCTTGGTTTGAGGAACAGCAAGAAGGCCAAAGTGGCCAGATCAGAGTAATGAGGGGGACAGTGGTAGGAGCTGAGACTGGAGAGCAGGCTGAGGGCCAGCTCAACAGAGCAAGGTAAGTACTTTGGACAGCACACTGTGTGTAGTGGAGAGCCATTGGAGGGCTGGATCAAAGCAGTGACTGACTGATCATATACGTCTTAAATGTCCTTTCTGGTGCTATGTGCACAATAAACAGCTAACAATGAGAGCAGAAGTACAGAGGTCAGTTTTGAGGCTATTACCGTAGCTCAGGTCAGAGATTATGGTGCCTTGGCTTAGGATATGAAAAGAGGTTGGATTTGTGGTACATTCTGAAAATAGAGTGAGCAGAGATTGCCTGTGAATTAGGTGTGGGAGGTGAAGAACAAAAGAAGGCTGGAATGGGCTCAAGTGCTTTGGCCTGAGCAACTGAGTGGCCCCATTTCCTGAAACAGGGGACACTGGAGGGGGGTTATGTTGGAGATACTCCCAGAAATGTTCTTATGTGTATATTAGCACATAAATCCTTATCTTTTTTTAAAAAAATCCTTATCTTTTAAAAGTATGCAAATAGGATTGAATTATACACAGTGTTACAGTTATCTGTGGCTGTGTAACAAACTACTCCAAAAGTTAGTGTCTTAAAATGACAATTTGTTATCACTCCCAATTCTGTGGGTTAACTGAGCTCAGCTGAGAGTTTCCCTATTGAGGGGGTGGTCACTCATGCTTCTACAATCAGAAAGCAGTGGAGGTCAGCCCAAGTGATCTGGGCTGGAGATACAGACTCGATCCCCTGGGAACTCAGCTAAGTCGACAGAAGGGAATGTTGTCATATGGTCTCTTCATTAAGCTTTGCCTTCTGATGGGATGGCTAGTGGGTTCTGAGAAAGAGCTTCTCAAGAGTGAGCATTTTAACAAACCAAGGCAGAAGCTGCACAGTTTCTTAAGACTCAGCCTTGGAAGTCCAAGACTGTTTCCAGCTGCCATATTCCACTGACTAAGCAAGTTGCTTAACCAGCCCAGATTCAAGGGGAGAGGAAAAAGTCTTTACTCTTGATGATGGGGAGACAAGATTACTTTGCAGAAGGGCAGATATTGTTATGGCTGTACTTTGCCACACACAGTGTTTTGCATCTTGCTTCTCACTCTTAAAAGTGTGCTTGCAGTTCTTTTTTATATCAGTGATAAATAACTACCTCGTTTTTAAAAACAGCTGTGTAGTGGTCTTTTGTAATATGAAAGATTATTTAACTAGTTCTTTATAGATGGGTATTTAGATTCTCTTTCTAATAGAAACAGTGCTACAATTACTATTTTCATACATATATTTTGGGCATACTTTTGCCAATATAGCCAGAGGGTAAATGTATGCACTTTTAAGGTTGTATGGTAATTTCCTATGGCTTCATTTACAAATAATAATAGTATCAGAAAATATCAGAAATCAAAGATATTTCAGGCCAATATTTCTTACGTTCCCTGGACCTCCTGCATCAGAATCAAGTGAGGTGCCCAGCTAAACTGTAGATTCCTGGGCCCCGTACCTATGAGATTAAACTCGCCAGGACTGGGTCCTAGAAATATGTATTTTTAAAGGCTCCTTGGGTGATTCTTATACACTCTAAAGTTTGACAACAATGATTTGCTCCAAACTCCTCATTTTATAAATGGAAAAACTGAAAGTAGATTGATGGCTGCTTGGTATTTTCCTTATGTTTCTGTTATATCCCTTAACACAAAATCTACTCTTCACAAAACTGAGTTATCCAAGAGAGGCCATTAAGTATCTCAATATTAAGTATCCCAGGACTTAGTGCCATGCTTATTTTGCGATCAGAGCTTAGCAAATATTTGCTAGATGTCAAAATCAATTGACCACATATGTAAGGGTTATTTCTGAACTCTCAATTCTATTTCATTGATCTATATGTCTGTCTTTATGCCACTACCACGCTGTTTTGATTACTGTGGCTTTATCATGACAGAATCTCTCCTTGACCAAACTTTAGTCAGCTGCCTCTGAGCCCTCTTCTCGACTAGCCTCCAGCCCTGGCCTATGAGAACTTCAGACTCTCAGCACAAACAATTTTGTCCAGTCCCACACCAAGATACTTGAAGGAACACTAGCATCAGTCTGCGTCCCTGGAATGGTGACCCCAGCCCCCTTAAGTTCCACCCTGAGAAAGCTCAATGCTGCCAAAAGAACTTACTGTTTGTTCCAGCCACCACCTGATTACAGGCCCCTGACCTCTCTTTTCTTAGAGCATTTAATTTACTTTAGAAAACTTGCAATTGTGAATCCTTTCTCTGTCTCTTTGAGACATATCTGCTATAATCCAGGAATTTATGGACCTAGGAGCTATCCCTTTGAAATGTAATCATCAAGAATGGGGTCTCTGTCTCCCAGTCTCTGTGGCAGGGTAGGCGCTTAACTCCCGTGAGCATTGGTTGGTGCAAGAGTTTACCCACAAAGGCTCTGGCCTCCCCCGTGGCTGCTGGGCAGATTGGTTATTGCAGCCAATATGTGTGGATGTTGACCAGTGAGAGAGAAGAGATGGGAGGAAGGCAGATACGCTGCTCACCCTCCTCCATGCCTCCCCTCCTCAGTGCTTCCAAGACACAACACTCATACAGATTCTGAAGATGTCCCACGAGATTAGCTTCATCTGTAGCAAAGCTGTGGGCAGCTCATTTCCTCACTCCCTCCTTCCCTGCTTCACTTTAATTTCCCCTCACTCTTGGTTCCCTGGAATTGTATTCCCAGCAAAATGTTAACATGAAAGGTTTTTCTCTGCTTTTTAAAAAGCCCAGGCAGACAGAGCCTTAGACATTATCTAGGAGGGACGTCACAAACTTGAAACCTCCCAAGTGAGGTTTAACCCACAAACATTTTTTATTCAGCCTGAATGATTTTTTTAATTTTATTTTTTAAATTTATTTGTCTTTTGGCTGTGTTGGATCTTCGTTGCTGCATGCAGGCTTTCTCTAGTTGTGGCAAGTGGGGGCTACTCTTTGTTGTGATGCACGGGCTTCTCAGTGTGGTGGCATCTCTTGTTGCGGAGCACGGGCTCTAGGCGCATGGGCTTAGTTGCTTGGGGTCATGTGGATTCTTCCCGGACCAGGGCTCAAGCCTGTGTCCCCTGCATTGGCAGGCGGATTCTTTTTTTTTTTTTAAAAAGCTCTTTATTGGAGTATAATTGCTTTACACTGTTGTGCCAGTTTCTGGTGTACAACAAAGTGATTAACTGTATTTATACATATATCCCCATATCCTCTCCCTCCCGCGACTCCTTCCCACCCTCCCTATCCCACCCCTCTAAGTCATCACCCCTCGAGTTGATCTCCCTGTGTTATGCAGCAGCTTCCCACTAGCTATTTAGCATTTGGTAGTGTATATATGTCAAAGCTACTCTCTCACTTGGCAGGTGGATTCTGAACCACTGCGCCACCAGGGAAGTCTGAATGATAAACAATTGCATCTTGGCCATTACTTAACAATCAGGAGACTTCACATAAAATCTGGATTTCCTACGTGTCTGGTATAACTAACAACGGTCTGGAAACAATTGGCTGGTGTGTGGTTGTGCTGGCCCTTTGGTCATGGGTTACTAACACTCCCTGGGCCAGCACGAAGCCCACCTGCCCCTTGTCTTCCCAAACTGGGCAGGGTGTCAGCAGTCACTTATCACACTCGCCCGGTTCCTTCTTATTTGTTCCACATATGTCTCCGTCAAAACTGAGATAAATCAAAACAGACTGGAAGTGATAACCCATTTCATGAGAAACAGAGAAAGTAAATTTACTCAGAGAAGCGAAGGCTCTCCTTACCTTGTGTTTAATATCTAAACACCACACCCACTTCACTTGGATATGTTGCCTGACTTGCTTTCAGGGGAAGCATTTGAGCTTGCCACCCCTACACAGGGCTCTCCCTCAGTTGCCAAAGAGGAATCTGAGACCTGGGGAATGTGATCAAGTTGCCCAAGGTCATGTACTGAATTAGCTGTACACTCCTTTTCCCCTTTGCCTACGTGGCAAACGTTAGTTAACCATGTCTGAGAGGCACTTATTTTCCTAGTAAATGCCTATAAGGAAGGGTGGTTCAAAAAACAAAAATAAAAACATGTGGGTTGTTAATCCTGGCCTAAATTGTTAGTCTGATTGGCATCTATTGGAATTTCCTGATGCCAAAGGTCATGGGAGGCTCAAACTCATTGTCAAGGGAGGAGGAAGGGAAAGGAGGAGGGCAGTGGCCTCCCCTGGCCTGAGAACCCCATCCAGGTGGCAGCTGCCATCCTCATGCTCTGGCTTGATGGTGTGTAGTTCTTTTTGCTTGAATCCAGCTTCTGCAGGCCCTTCAGGAAGGTGAGGGAGGGATGTAGCACCGGGCCATAAAAGGAGGACAGTTATATGTGGAATCTAAAAAAAAATGATACAAGTGAACTTATTTACAAAACAGAAATAGACTCACAGACATAGAAAACAAACTTATGGTTACCAAAGTGGAAAGGGGAGAGGGATAAACTAGGAGTTTGGGATTAACATATACGCTCTACTATATATAAAATAGATAAACAACAAGGACCTACTGTATAACACAGGGAATTATACTCAGTAGCTTGTAATAACATATAATGGAAAAGAAACTGGAAAAGAAATATATATATATACACACATACATATATGAATGAATATGTATATTCATAGACATATGTGAATTGCTTTGCTGTACACCTGAAACTAACACAACATTGTAAATTAACTCTGCTTCAATGTAAACAAAAAAATGGTTTAAGGGGAATTCCCTAGTGAAGTGGTTAAGACGCCAAGCTCCCAATGCAGGGGGCCCTGGTTCGGTCCCTGGTCAGGGAACTAGATCTCACGTGCGTGCTGCAACTAAGAGTTCACACGCCACAACTAAGGAGCCCGCCGGCCTCAACTAAGACCCTGTGCAACCAAATAAATAAATAAAATAATATATATATATTTTAAAAGTATTTAAAAAATGATTTAAAATAACTAAAAAAAAAAAAAAAAAGAGCACAGGCTTTTACCACCTGAAAACTCCAGATAGACTTCTCCATTCCCTCTGAACTTCAATTGTCCCACTAGTAAAATGGGAGTGAGAATGCCAGTTTTGTAGTGTTGCAGTGAAAACTCAGCGAGGTAATGCACACCAGCAGTTATAAGAGGCTTGATGTGTTGGCTCCTGCTCTGCTCCTACCTCTTAGCCTTCAGTCCTCAGGTGGTTCTGGAAGGCACTGCTCATAACGAGAATGTGAAGGTTGTTGCTGACTTTCTTCTCTGATCCTGGGGACAGCTTTTCTTTGCAGGTGCTCTATGATGAGAGAGCATCAGGGCTGGCAATGCTGGTGGGCATCAGTTCAGGTGTCCTAGCAGATCAGTGGCCACTGCCCCGAAACCCCCAGGCGCCGCCACTCACCATGCTGAGTATCCCGGCCCCTCCACACCTCACCAGGTGCAGAAATTGAAGAGGTAACACCTGGCACAGCAGGGTCCCCCAGATACATTGCTGGCAACTGTACTGGTGGGTCAATGGTTGAGTCATGCTGGTTGCTCAATGTTTTGAATACCATCCATCAAAGGAACAAACTATCTGTCCACAGAGCCTTATTGTCATCGCCTTATCTTCAAAAGAAGACAAGCATCAGCTTCACAATGGATGCCGTCTTTGGACAGCCCCCATCAAGATCAGGGAGGCAGTGGTTCCTGTGTTCTTTGCACAGTCGCTCTAAGCTGTAAACATGATTCTTGAGCAACAGCCTTTAATCCACTTGACTAACAAGACTTCTGAGCTTCCTTGGGGATGCCTGGGTCTCACCTTTCTCTGGAACAAAACCTGGTTTTGTTTCTCAGGTTCTCAGCACTTAATCGCAGTCATGCTTGCTTTAGCTCTTATCTCTTTATTTCAGTGTTTCATTTGTTTCTGCTATTTTCACACTCCTCTAAGTAAGTGTTCCAATTGCCTTACAGAAAAAGAAAAAAAAAAGATCATTCACCAGCAATCTTCCTGATCCCTGGCTTGTCAGCTTCGAGCACATTCTTCCAACACCTACCCAGGGTAGACGTGGTTCATGGCATTTACGGGGTCCCTGAATGGCTCAGCAAACCCCCCACCTGTGACATTCCTGCTGTTATACTGGTGGCTTCACAGTGTTGCTATAAATTTTCCTTGGAACTGAAGAATCTCTGTCCAACTGCCACCCTTGCCCAATGGTAGGGGTTCACCCTACAGCATCCCTGATATTGTAAAAGACCCTCTGCTGCATCTTCTGGCATGTGGCAGTGAATTCACCTTGTACAGGGAAGGAATATTACTCAGCCATAAAAAGGAATGAGATGGAGCTATAGGTAATGAGGTGGATAGACTTAGAGTCTGTCATACATAGTGAAGTAAGCCAGAAAGAGAAAGACAAATACTGTGGGCTAACACATATATATGGAATCTGAAGAAGTGGTACTGATGAACCCAGTGACAGGCAAGAGTGGAGATACAGAAGTAGAGAATGGACTTGAGGACACGGGTATGGGGTGGGGAGCGAAGGGGAAAATGGGACGAAGTGAGAGAGTAGCATAGACATATTTACCCTACCAACTGTAAAATAGATAGCTAGTGGGAAGTTGCTGTATAACAAAAGGAGATCAACTTGATGGTGGGTGATGCCTTAGAGGGCCAGGACAGGGAGGGGGGGAGGGAGTCGCGGGAGGGAGGGGATATATGTATAAATACAGCTGATTCACTTTGGTGTACCTCAAAAACTGGTACAAGAGGGTAAAGCAAATATATTCCAATAAAGAGCTTAAAAAAAAGAAATACTGGGAAATATTCATTTGGCATAAATAAATACATGGACTATCATCAGCCTCCATCTTGCTGGTTTCTGGAAGTTGAAAACTCTATCTATAGTAGAGTTGATAATTCTACTATAAATTTAGGGACATAGTCTGAGTCCCTAAATCCAGAAGCTAGTTCACCTCTGGACTGAATACTTGAACCCAAAACGTTGCCTACATTCACCTGAGTTCGTTTTTTTTTTTTTTTTTTTTAACATTTCTGACAGTATCCTGGCTAATGCAGAAGCTGGTACTGGCACAGGGTATCAGACTCTAAAGTGAAAAACTGACAGGGGGCTGAATGGGCCTTCTGGGAGGATGACTCTTTGGTGAAGATCCGCTTTCCCTGGCTGGGAGCTTGGCAATTCTCGCTTGCTGGATACTTTTCCATCTGCGCCTTCAAACCCATCTGTCACCAGGGAGGCTGGAGGAAGTCCCTGGGAAGGTGTATGTGGGGGGTGGGGGGCGTGGAATACAGATGGCAAGTCTGGTACAGAAAAGGGATCTGAAGGGAAAGGAGAAGGAATAGGAGAAGGTGCAGATCAATGTGTAGAAGTGGGTGGGGCAGCTCTCACCTCTGTTACCTGTGAGATAAGAAGTGAGATTATCTTCTGGGTGTGAAGGAGGCGCAGGTGGGGGGAGGTTTAAGAGAAGTGAAAATAATTTGGAAAGGCTTTGGAGAAGGATTAGAGGGTGACAGATGGGAGACAAGTAATCAACTTGAAGACTGGTGAGTGGAGGCCACCCTGATCCTGGGCACCTACCCTGCAGCAGCCTCAACCAGGGGCTGTGTGATTCTATGGACGCTGAGCAGCCCATGAGGCAGAGCTGGGGCTTGGGACTTGTAAGGCTGATTTCCAGGTGGGGTTAGGGTGGGTGCAGTGGAAGGTGGGGTGCTGAGGACTTCACTCTGGCTTACATCCCACTGGAGTCCACGCTCCTTTGTATGGCAAACTGCAGTCAGGTGAGGTCACACCTCTTACCACGGTGGCCCAAATTCCCAGAAACAGCAACTTAGAAGATGCAAGAATGTGGCTGAAACCGACTATGAAATATGCCTTGATAACTCTTGTCTGGCTCTGTAGGCTCCATGAAAAATTATCTACAGGAACAATGTCTATTACGGAGACTCTATTTCAAAGCCTGGTTTCCCAAGGCCATCTTAAAACAGCGTATTAGGTTTTAGGTGGTAATAGAGGATGGTGTATTGTCTCCCATTACCACCTGCTCAATCAAGTGCCAACAAGAGAGGGACTTCCCTGGTGGCGCAGTGGTTAAGGATCTGCCTGCCAATGCAGGGGACATGGGTTCGAGCCCTGGTCCAGGAAGATCCCACATGCCTTGGAGCAACTAAGCCCATGCACCACCACTACTGAGCCTGCACTCTAGAGCCTGGGAGCCACAACTATTGAGCCCACGTGCCACAACTACTGAAGGCTGTAGGCCTAGAGTCCGTACTCTGCAATAAGAGAAGCCACTGCAACGAAGAGTAGCCCCCACTCGCTGCAACTAGAAAAAGCTGCGCACAGCAACGAAGACCGAATGCTGCCAATAAATAAATAAATTCATTTTTTTAAAAAAGTGTCAGCAAGACAGCGTCTGCTGGCAAAGCAGTATTTCCCATTTCAAAGATGGCTCATCCCAAGAGATTAAAATTTAGACCAATAGTTGTCCGCCAGGAACTCCTGAACATTCTTTGCTATAATTATAGCAAGAAAAGCCTAGTTTATAGGATGTTTCATATTTACTCCTTGCCATCTGTCAGTTCCCTCAGGCTTCACAATCATCCTGGGATATAAGCAGGCTAGTCCTATTATTTCTATACTTCACAAGGACCTGAGGTGATCCACTTTCATTCTTCATCTGTCCTTTGCTCCGCCCCCGAGACTGTAATCATTTCCCTCTGATAATGTATGGAACTCTGCAATTCAGTAGCTCGTTACTGGACCCTCCCCAATCTCAGTCCTTGTCTGTAAAGTCAGAGCACACAGTCCTTGGAGGGTCCCTCTAGTTCTGAGATGCTGTTGATCAAAACAGTTTGTGTTTAACAGATATAAATAGGTTTGTTTAAATGAAAGGTTTTGAAGGCTCACTTGTAAAATCGACTTGGCAAAAACAATAGATACACACAAAGAGCCAGCAATGTCTTTGTTTTTGTTTTGTTTTTGCAACATCTCTCTCCCATTTGAGGCAGGAACCTACGTTAATTTAATTAAAAGGCCAGCCATCTATCACTTTAGCAAATGTGAATCCCCCTGGGTTAAATTAGGGAAAGTTGTATCTCTGAAAATAAAATAATCCTGGATTGACACTTAAAAAATTTGCTCTACAATCAGGAGACATTAACCAGTCATTCAGCCAATATTTATCAAACAAATGCATCAAAACTCTTGCATGTGCCAATACTTTACCTACCTTTTCTCAAAGGCCCATCTGTGAAATTACAGAAGAGGAGCAAACTACAGGGAGGTAAGGTTTTTACCTTACAGAAAAGATGTTTACCCAGCAGATATAATGGGATTTCACAAGGTATCTCATAAAATGTGAAGTTGAGGCTATCTCAGAGGAAATTAGCAAGTAAAAGCCTACATGTATAGAGATCAGCCACCTATAGAAGGTAGCTGCTTCCAACTTCTCTCTTCTCTAGAATCACCAGCTATAGACCACATGATGGGAAGGGTGTGTTCCCAGTAAAGTGTGGCTTCATGCTGATGGCTCATGGAAATTTCCCCAGTGTGTAGGCAGACATTACAGAATGTGACATTACAGAGTCAGAACTGAACAAGGCATTACTGATACTTCCCCAAGTAGAAGAGGCTTTGGCCACCAGATTCCCAGGGGAGAAGGAGGCAGCAAACTGCTGTTGCTTAGTGACACCAGCCATTATTAAAAATTATGACATGCCTGTTTTTTAATCAGATTGTTTGGTTTTTTTGTAATTGTGTTGCTTGAGATCTTTATACATTTTGGGTATTAACCTTTATAGGATGTATTGTTTGCATAATTGGTAATATAAAAATAATTGGTATTATTTTCATATGTGGAACATATGAAAATGCAAAACAAATGAACAAAGAAAACAGACTCATAAATACACACACACAAAAAAAACAGACTCATAGGCACAAGAAAAGACCAATGGTTGCCAGATGGGAGTTGGGGTGGGGCTGGGTGAAACAGGTGAAAGGGATTAAGTACAAACTTTCAGTTATAAAATAAATAAATCAGAGATAGGTAGTATACAATGTAAGGAATATTGTCAGTAAAACTTTAATAACTGTATGGAGACAGATGGTTACTAGACTTACTGTGGTGATTATTTTGTAATGTATTTAAGTGTCGAATTACTATGTTGTACACCTGAAACTAATATCATACTGTACACTAACTATGCTCCCATGATAAAAAAGATAACATCACCCTTTATCTGGCACCGAGTTGAACACTTTAGACATACGTCTCATTCTTTTTTCAAGCCAGCCCTTTGAGATGGAGATCATCACCCCTATTTAATAAATGAGAAAAATATGGATCAGAAATGTTAAGAAATTTGCCCCAGGTTTTGGGGGCAGAACTTAGATTAGAACCTACTTCTGTCTTAGCGTCTACACTAAATCTCCTTGCTCTGATTCTGCACTCACCCAGTTCCTGAAGCTGCATTTTCTAAAGGAAGAGACTATGGCCAACAGATGAGGGAAGATACAGGAGAGAGCGAGGTTGGGAGCCAGCAGATCTGAGTTCCAATCCAGGTACTCCCATTGACGAGCTGTGGGATAGTGAGAGGGTCTTCTGTGCTCGTGTGCAGAGTGGGGATACTTAGAGACCCCACAGGGAACCCCTCTGACGGGGCCACTGGAGGGCTGCTGCAGGGCAGCCTCCCCACACGTGTAGTTCCTTTTCCCTTTCATGCTGCCCAGTATGATAAAGGGACCTTGTCAGGGCAACATTCACATATGGACTTCTTGGGAGTTTGGTACAACCCTGTGGGTTCACAGATCAGAACATGCAATGGTTTTGTCCGTAGACCCAGCTTTCTCTGCAGAGCTTCACAGCCTAGAACACTGCAACCCTACCAGGACACAAGGGCCCATAAAGACCTGTCTGCCAAGCAAACCGGCTTCCCTGAACAGTGTCTTCACATTGTCCTTTTAAACTACAACAATATTAAATACACTGGCACAACACTCCTTGACTCGAAAGTCCATTTCAAAGGAGAGTAATGGAATATTCTCTCTCCGGATAGTTGGAGGCTGGGATGGCGTGGCAAATATACCCAGAGGCCAGCAGTGACTTGAGTGGAGGAAGAGGTTGGCACCCACTCCTGGGACAAGGTGGAGAGCTCGTGTACCCCTCTCAAGTGTTTATAACGGCAAGCTGGATGCGCAGAACACGGAGCAGAAGCTTCGCACCCTGTTGGGGACAAACTAATCTGTATGTGGTTATTCTGTGACGGGATGTGAGCTCTGTTGAGACCCAAGGATCGGTCCAAACAATGAACAAAGTCTCTAATGAGTAAAAAGCTTATCAATAAACAGCCTTGTAATAATAACACTCACCCCCTATTTGCATAGCACTTTACGATGTCTACAACCCCTTGCACATACGTGGTTTATTTTAAATGTCACAGCAGGCCCGGTGACTGTTAGTACTGTTCTCAGTTTATACAACAGCAGCAGCACAGCCGCGGCTCCATGTATGGAGCATGTGCCAGGTGTCAGGAACTGTGTAAGCCCTTCTTTTTTTGTTGTTATTCAATCCCTCAACACATATTGTGGAGACCCTACTCTGTGCCAGGAACTTTTCTGAGTGTTGGGAATGAAGCCATGAACAATAGAGTTAAAGTGTCAGCCCTAGAGGAGCTGATATTCTAGCTGGGAGGAGGCAGACAATGACAAACAGGTACCTGTGTCTTAGATGCGGCGATAATCAGTGCCTCACAGAGAAATAAAGCAGGGAAGGTGGGGAGGAGGGGAGTGTGAGGACAGGCCTGTGGGGGAGATGGTCTGTAGTCACTCAGGGAAGGACCTCCTGAGAAGGTGACATTGGGGCAAAGATCTGGAGGTGTCTGGGGGTCAGCAAGGAGGGCGAGGCCAGCAGGGATGGAGCCTGTGAGTGGCCTGTGGGGAAGACAAGGCCAGGGGGCTGGGGGACAAGGGTCATAGAGGAGCTGATGGGCCCTGAAGGACGCCAGCCTGGCCTCTGAGCAGGATGAGAAGCCGCTGGAGGAGAGACCTGATCTGACTTTACTTTTAGTACTTTTACCTCACTTAATTTTCAGAACAATTCGACAGACTAGGTGCTATAATAATCCCCATTATCGATGAAGAGTTAGACACAGAGAGGTTAAGTAACTTGCCAGAGATCGCATAGTACACATTTTGGAATCAGGATTCCAGGCCTGGTCTGTCTGCCTGCAGAGCCCATGATCCTAAGCATGCTTAGGTGATACTTTCTCTCTCTCTTTTTTTTTAAATAAAGTTATCTATCTACCTATTTATTTATTTTTATCGGCTGTGTTGAGTCTTCATTGAGTCATGTGGGCTTTCTCTAGTTGTGGCGAGCAGGGGCTACTATTCATTGCAGTGCGCAGTCTTCTCAATGCAGTGGCTTCTCTTGTTGCAGAGCACAGGCTCTAACTGCATGGACTTCAGTAGTTGTGGCATGAAGGCTCAGAAGTTGTGGCACATGGGCTTAGTTGCTTCTCGGCATGTGGGATCTTCCCAGACAAGGGCTCGAATCCATGTCCCCTGCATTGGCAGGCAGATTCTTAACCACTGCGCCACCAGGGAAGTCCGGTACTCTCAAGCGCTAGGAAACTTGTGCCACTTCTTTCAAGTATGTTGCCCAGGATCACATACCCAGGCAGCTGTGGAATCATTGGCCTAGTTGAAATCTTTTTTCCCTTGGACCAATCTGTTATATGCGTATTTGTTTATATTTTATCATTTCCACCTTTATGGGGAAAGGTATGGAACAAATTTGTAAAATATTTTTGAAGTGGTATGAAAGCTAGACTTTTCCTGCTATACCACACACACACACACACACACACACAGAGAGAGAGAGAGGGAGAGAGAGAGAAAAGAAATAGAAAATGTATTGAGGACCTTTATAAAAGCCATCTAGTGAAGACTGTCGATTATGAAGAGGTTAGGCTATGTCTGATGCTACTTTGGGTAAGTGACAAAGCCAGTGTGAGATGTCATGTGTGTCAGGGTGCCTCCACTTACCCCACTGTGCTTCGAAAGTAACACGAGTGGAAAAGGCCCAGAGAGCCAAGTAGAATGGTATTAAATGCAAATTGGACACACCAAAAAGTGCATATAAAAACTGATAAAACCAGAATAAAGTTATAGTTTAGTTTTATTATTGTACCGTTGTACCGATGTCAATTTCTTGTAGGTTTGAAAATGATCCATGGTTATTTAAGATGTTATCATTGGCAGAAGCTGGTTGATGATACACAGGAACTCTGTGCTATTTTTACAACTTCTTCTGAGTCTTAAATTATTTAAAGATAATTTTTTTTAATGGGAATGGGGCTCAAATGCATATTTGTAGTAGCATGGTTAGTAAGAGCAAAACTTAGAAACTACTTAGCCATCTCATCAATAGGAGACTGGATATCCTACAGCCAGACTGTAGGATATGAGGCAGGTATTAAAAAGAATAGAGCATTCAGAGGAAAAAGAAAAATGCAGAACAGCGTGTGCTATATGCTATGAATGGCGTTCCCGAAGGCATGCGCACACACATGTATGTGTAGACCATCTCTTGGAAGATGGATATTTAAGGAATCGGTAACAGCCAGGAGTTCTAGCTAGAGCAACTGAGAGACTGGGAGACAAGTGGAAGAGAGGCTTTTTTAAAAAATGTTTTTATCAGATACATGCATTACCTATTCAAATGTAAAATGTTCTGAAGTGTGGTACACCCTCAAAAGAATCCTCATGACCTTTCCAGCTATTAATCATACATAAATAAAAGCAGGAACCATACAGTGAATGCTGGATAGATCTAAGTTAAAGTTTAAAACCTCTATATGTCAAAATATCACTTAAAGGTAAAAATAGAAATGAGGAAAATTTCTTCTTCCTTAGTTCAATCTCCAGAGTCAGTGTTCTGACTATGAAAAAGTGAGGAAAATATTTGTAACATTTGTGGCAGTTGAAGACTAATATCTTTAACTTATTAAGAGCCTATTTACTCAACCAGAATAAAAATATAAATACCATCAAAACAGAAAAATAGGTAAAAGAACAAGTAAACGGGCTACCCACAAAAGAAGAAATGCAGTTGGCAAGTAAATATATCAAAAATGTTCAGCCTTGACAATTATCAGAGAAAAGAAAATTAAAACAAAGTAACATTTCCCACCTTTCAAATTAGCAAATAATGAAATGATATTCCAATCCAGCATTTCTACCTCTATGGATATATCCTACGGAAAGTAGCATAAGTGTGGGGAAAATTTTATTTAAAGGATAAAATTCTTAGATTTGTGTTCCTAATGTTTAAAAAAGTCAGAAACAACCTGTGTTCAATAAGAGGAGGTTAAGTAAATGAGAGCCCAGTCATTCCATGGAATAAAATGTAGTCATTAAAATAGTGATCAGACCTATATTTGTTGATATGCAAAGATGGTCATAGCATTGCTAAATGAGAAAAGCAGGTTGTATGATGACATTCTATAGCCTACATATAGTGTTATGTACAATGTTCTATCTTGGAAAAAAGTGCTTATGATTTTTGCCTTTCCTAAGTGAAAATATACCTGGAAATCTCTTAAAGGAATGCCTCCAAAATGTGGTTGACAATACATCTCTTTGGACAGGACAACCACAGAATTTTTTCTAAAAATTTCACAGAGGGAATTCCCTGGTCGTCCGGTGGCTAGGACTCCATGCTCTCACTGCCAAGGGCCCAGGTTTGATTCCTGGTCAGGGAACCGAGATCCCACATGCTGCACAGAGTGGACCAAAAAAAAAAATTTTTTTTTCACAGAATTTCTTTTGCTTACCTCCATGTTCTTTTTTTTTCTACCACAGTGTGTGCGTGCATGTGTGTGTGTGTGTGTGTGTGTGTGTGTGAAAGTCTAAAAATAAATACATAAAGGTCTGTTCAGTCTATAAAGATGAAATTTGAAATAGGATCAAACAGTGAAAATTGGTCAGGCAGATCTGGACAGAGCTGGCTGCAACACCATCTGAGGAGTGCTCGTTTTAGTGTTCCTTCCCGCCCCGCCTCGTGAGCAGCCCCCACACCCGCTCACAACATCCCTCCCCCATCAGAAGCCACAGCTCGGCTCCTTTGGGCACAGGTAGGGACTGCCTTTCTCCCAGCACCTATTGAACAGCAGATGAGCACTTTCTAGCTATGGCGCTGCCTGCCAATGTCAGGATCTTTTTCCTGCTCTGGAATACCGGGAATCACCAGGTGTGATTCTTTTTTTTTCTTTAAACATCTTATTTTATATTGGAGTATAGTTGATTAACAACATTGTGATAGTTTCAGGTGTACAGCAAAGCGATTCAGTTATACATATATATGTATCTATTTTTTTTCAAATTCTTTTCCCATTTAGGTTGTCACATCTAACTATCCCTTTCCTCACCCTCCCCCCTGGTAACCATAAGTTTATTCTCTAAGTCTGTGAGTCTGTTTCTATTTTGTAAGTTCATTTGTATCATTTCTTTTTAGATTCCACTTATAAATGATATTTCTCTTTCTCTGTCTGACTTATATCACTCAGTATGACAATCTCTGGGTCCGTCCATGTTGCTGCAAGTGGCATTATTTCATTATTTTTAATGGCTGAGTAATACTCCATTGTACATATGTACCGCATCTTCTTTATTAGGTGTGATTCCATCCTGCATGGCCACTCTGTGCCAGGCACTGGGTCAGTCATTGGGAGGAACATGGATGGGAATGTTATGGTCACTAACTTGGTCCTAGAGTTCTTAGCTGCAAACAGTAAATCTGTTCCTGTCTGTGTGAGCAGGAAAGGATTTATTAAAGATGTCAGGCAGCTCACAGCCTTTGTGGAAGGCCAGAGACGTAGGCTCAGTTGCCGTGAGGCCAGATAGCCTCCCCAAACCTCACTGCTCCAGCAAGACCTCACTGCCTCTGGTCACAGTGACTGCCGCTCGTGCACTGACGCTGCACACCAGACGCTGGACGCTCTCACTCTAGGGGCAGTATCCACCACCACCATCATTCCCAGAGGACTTTGTGTGATGGCAGTTTCCAGGCATCCTCTTTAAGGGAGTCTGGCTCAGTGTGTCTGATTGTGGAACTGAGGTCGCACACCTGTGACAACGTGCCAGGACAGAAAGTCCTAGATACTACTTAGGTGTGATGGGATGTACATCATGTGAAATCTTTCAGACTTGGTGTTTCAAAAGAAACCGAGGGGCCATGAACCATGATGAATGTGCCCCCTGACTTCCAGGAACTTAGAGGCAGCAGTGCAATTTAAATATATGAGGTGAAAGCACCAGGCCTCCCTGGTGAGAGCGGAGGCGGTCCCTTAAGGGAGCAGGAGAGCTACCCTAAGCGGAGTTGGGGGTGGTGAGACTTATTGTAGGGGAGATAGAGGATGGCACTGGAAAGCATCAACGTGGCCAGCTCTAAAGAGCTTTGAGAGCCAATTGGTTAAGAGGCCTGAGCCTCTCTGGGTAGAGGAAAATGCAGGGTGAAATTTTAGGCATTGTGGCAAGCTGTAGGGGTGATATTTGGGGATAAGATGGTGTTATGGGTTGAATTTTTGTTACCCCCAAATTCATATGTTGAAATCCTAAGCCCCAGTACCTCAGAAAGTGACTATATTAGAGATAGAAACTTTAAAGAGGTAAAGTAAAATGAGGTTATTATTAGGCTGGTCCCTGATCCAATATGACTGGTGTCCTCATAAGAAGAGGGGATTAGGACACAGATGTGCTTAGAGGGAAGACCACGTGAAGACACAAGGAGAAGACGGCCATTTACAAGCCAAAGAGAGAAGCTTCAGGAGAAACCAACCCTGCCAATGCCTTGATCTCAGACTTCTAGCCTCCAGAATTGTGGGGAAATAAATTTCTGTTGTTTAAGCCACCCAGTCTGAAGTATTTTGTTATGGCAGCCCGAGCAAACTAATAAAATGGTAATTCCCTCAAATATACCAGGAAGTTCTGTTTGTTGCCACTCTCAAAGGCCATCCTGGGAATGCAAGTCTTTTCGGAAGATCATGGTTGAACAAAGAGAAGGAAGGCTTGCTTGATGTAGCCGGGAGCAAAAACAAGACTGAAGAAGAGTTTTGAAAGTCCAGGTTGTCCAGGGAAAACTTGGCTGCAGGGTGCTGTGTCCTCAAGCCATGGAGAGTGGCTTGCGGCATTTCTGTTCTCTCAAAATAGACCCTGAGTGTACCTGCTGGGCTGACCACTGAACTATTCTTATGCCCCTTCTTGAAGCCCAGCTTCACCACCTGGCTGTGTGATTGGCATCCTTGAGCCTCCATTGTTTTGTCTGTGAAATCAAATAAGATAACATGCCCTGTACCTAACAACCCCCTCAGCACAAGGGGAGGGCTCAGGAAAGGGAGTGCTCTTCCTCTTCTCTTTCACATCAAGGGCGGATGCATATCAGGGGTGGGAACAGCAAGGGTAAACATATAATTGGGGTGGAGACCTGACTTATAAATAACTCATAAATCATCTGAAACAGTAGTTTCCTGTTGATAGTCAACCCTCTGTAAACACTGAATATGTCCTTGGCGTGTTATCTTTTCAAATGTCGCCAAACATGCAGCTGTCATCTCTGTTATAAGTTCAGCGTGACTTTCCCTGGATGCACATGCCTGCAAGGACTCGTGCTCATCAGAATGGTAGGTAAATGGTTTCATACCGGAAAAAAAAGGAGGGGGATATATATATTCTTTATTTTAATATGCTATGATGTGTGGTTCTACTGGATACTATTTAGGGTAAATGTGACCTGGTCATGAATCTTCTATAGATAACTTGCGATATAATGTGTAGAAGAATGAATGTCTGGGAGGTTGGGAACATCTTCATGAATTTAGCACATCTCTGTTCTCTAAAGTCAAAGCTGTTATTTCTTCCAGTAATTTGGGGATTCAATTGGATTTCATACATGTCTCTAATTCTTGGGCTTTGAGTGAGTGACTTGTGAAATTAAATATAATTTCAGAGCTACAGCACCGCATCATTTTATAGATGAGGAAACTGAGCCTGGGGAGGGCAAGAAGCTGCCACAAGGGTCTCACCAGGAGCCTCTGGGGGAGCTGAGATGTGAACCCAGGAGACCCTCTCTCTAGGCCAGTGGTTCCCAAACTTGCCTGTACAGTGGAATCACCTGGGGGTCTGTGAAAAATGCTGATACCTGACTCCCATCCCAGACACTCTGATTTAATTGGTATACAGCGAGGCCTGAGAATCAGGGTTTTTCAAAGCTGCGCAAGTGATTTTCATGTTCAGCAAAATTTAGGAACAAACACCCTACACCCTTTTCATTGTCTCATGTTGTATTAAGAAAAAATTTTGCATCAAAATCTGTAAAAACTCACCTAGGCCTCCTCTCTGTCTTTAATTCAAACTTGATCTTTTTCGAAGTATCCTTTCCTAGAGTGAGTAAAAGGGAATGAACTGGGCTGCTCTTGGTGTGCAAAGGAAGAGGAAGGAAGTGGCCAACGGGCAGGAGTAGAAAGTGATGGTTGGAGAGGATCTTCCCTCGGGCCACACCTCAGAAACTGTCTTGAGACAGAGCTGGGAATAGTAGAAAAACGGTGGGATTCTCCTGGTTCCCTCCTCCAGCCTCAGAGTGAACTTCGTAAACTACTGTCCCAGCAGTGCCCCTGCCCAATCTAAGACACCTTCCCCCCACCCGAAGGCACCTGACTCTTGATCACACAAGGCAAGACTCTTCAAGGAGCAGCAACTTACCTAAAAGGACACAATTTCTAGGGGCACCACCAGCCTGCTTCATCTCAAGGCAGGACACGAAGCCACACCATCTAGAAATTATAACAAATGCCGGCCTTATAGCTGCACTGTCTCCTGTGCCTGCATGTACCAGGGGCTCATGTTTACTGAAGATAGGAAAGGAAGCAGAGAAGGGAGGGAGGGAAGGTGGAAGACTAGGACATGGGAACAGGAAGGAATTTTAGAGCTTCTCTGCTCAGGGGTGGTCCTCAGACCAGCAGCATTGGCATCACCTGGGTGCTTGTTAGAATGGGGACTCAAACTCCACTGAAGCAGAGTCTGCATTTTATTTAATAAAATCTCCCAGGCATTCATATGCACATTGAAGCAGCACTGGTTTTGATCATTTCTCTTGTGCTTCCCACCGTGGGGACTTTGTAAAATTCAAAGGCCCTGACCCTATCCTTCTTCAATGAGCCTGAGACTGGGGGTTCCTTATTAGCAACCCAGGTGATTCTCATGCCCATGCAAGTGGGGGAACCTTTCTTTTCACAGGGGAGATAGATAGATGGGGCGAGGGGCGGGAAGCATGCCAGTAGCAAGCTATTTTTGAGATAATGTCAATTGGTTGATCTCAAAACTGAATAATTGATTCTCCCACTGTCACCATGTTTGGACTCCATCCCCCAGTCATTCAATCAGGGGCCCCTGCTTAGAGCTGTGGGGGATCTGGGAATTTTGCGCTCCTCACTCACCCTGGGCTGCAGCCCTGGCAGCTCATGTCCACCAAAACCTCTGTTCTGTGACTTGGTGAAACAAGAGCTCCAAAATTCCTGTGATCACCCCCTCCCCCACTCCGAAGAAGACCCCTTTCTGGATGAAGAGAATGAAGAGAGCAGAAATTTTGTCAACAAGGCTGGCTTTTTTTTTTTTTTTTTTGAGAAAAAAAATTCAGGTTTCCACAATAATCTTAAGCTGAAGATTATGCAAAAAGAGTAAAACAGAGAGAGAAGGTGCAGCTTCCCAAGTCCTGGTGTGAGCTAAATGTATGGAGGGTTTCTTAAAAGAACTGATTTATTTCTTTGGTTATAAAATCAATGCATTTCATTGTAGACAATTTAGAAAATAAGGGAAAAAGTTCAGAGAATAAAGTTGTCATGATCCCTCAGCTCAAAAATGACTTGTTAAAATGTGGTACAAAACTTTCAGTCTCTCAATATATATTTTTACATTATAGGAATCACACCAAGCAAACTGTTTTGTAACCTGTGTTATTTCGCTTAGTGATATATAGTGATCATTTGCTCATGTCATTTCTTTTTCTCTTACCTCCTCATTTGACCAGTTTCTTTTCTGAATCATCATATTTTCAACCAGCCCTGTTCCTGAGCATTTTGATTATTTCCATTTTCCCATGAGCATCCTTGAGGAGACGTTGATCTCCTTCTCTGTGCCATTCTTCTTAGCATCAAGACTTTGAAGTGAAAATACTTAGAAGTGATGAAGGCTAACTCCATAAAAATTGTTCCAATACAAACCAACCTTGTGCATTTTACTTCCCATATATGCCTCTATTTCTCTTTGGGTATTAGAAGTTAAATAATTATTCTTGCCATCCTATTATGATTTTATCTACTTGGTTACATTTCCTGTGTTATCTGTCAGTTGAACTTTCTCATGTATTTATTCATCATTTCTATTAGGGTCTGTGCATGTGTGTGTGTAATGCCACTTTATTTCCTTTGTCATTTTTCAACTAAGGATGCTTCTTTTTTTCCTGTTGATATATAGAAACTCTTCATATATTGATGTTGTTCTCCAAATTTGGTAATTGCTTTTTAATTTTGTTTATAACTTACAACTTTTACATATTCAAATCTATTTCTTTTCCTTTTATGCTTAGAATAAGGTATTTGCCTATATTTTGTGATTAGTTTATGATCTTATTGTAAAAATGTAACCTTTGAATCCTTTTAGAATGCATTTTATCATGGGAACAAAAGTAGAAAACTAACTTCGTTTCTTCCTCAAATAGCTCACCATTTGTTCTAATACCATTTAGGAAATAATTATCCTCAACAGATTTCAAATCCTAAGTTTATCTTATAATGAATTTATATATATTTATAAATAAATATATTTTTCTGTGTTTTCTTTTTTGTTCCCTTTGTCTTTCTATTCTTTTTTTTCTTTTTTTGTATTTCTATTCTTATATCATTAACACACTACTTCAAGTAGCATCAGGTCAATTAATTTTAGACATCTTACAGAATAAGTACCCTCACTCCATCTTCCTTTTTAAAAGGTTCTTGGAAATTCCCACCTTAAAGTTTGTTTGTTTGTTTAGCTTGCTCATCTCAAAATGATGACAAGAGCAGCTTGATACTTTCCTTTGTCCTACAGATCCAGTATCAGCATAGATGAGCTGATATGTTCATCAGCCATCAATCATAACTTTATCTTCTGGAAAATGAAGCTCTTAGCCTTGTGGTCCAAGAACTCTAACTAACCCAATTAGCTCCAGCAAGTCTTCATTTGCATTTTCTTTGTCTCTGTATCTTTGTCAATGTTTTATTATCTTCCTGAAACTCTTTTCACTCCCTCATTTCTGTCCTTTAAATTATATATGCTCTGCAAAGCAGCTAAAAATCTCCTATCCACGAGGGTTTCCTGAGCCTCCTCTGTAATAAATTAGCACACTAACATTATTGCTCTATGACTTTTCCCTCACATTTTGCTTTTTCCCCAGTTTATTTTAATAACTTGTATAGATCTTGTTCCTTTGCTAGATTATTGAAAGGTAGACGCTCTACCTTCAAACCACCTGTAAGAGCCCAGCAGGGACCTCCATACAGGATACTCAGTCAATGATTACCAACTGAATTCATTTGTTCTTCTTCCCTGACCCTTCTTTACATTACAGAATGCTCTTCTGGGTAGCCTTGTGGTTTTAGCCACCTTTGTAACGCTATGCGATGCCCAGTGCTATGTCATACTTAATCAGAACCCTGCATCTAACGGTAAGTCCAAGCTTTTCTATGTTATTTGATTGCATCCTGGTAGATATATCTTGTTGTAGATAAATGCCCTTCAATCTACACGAGATAGAGGGTTAGGGCAGATATAAAAATGGAGTAAAATGAAGGACTTCAGCTTGCCATTTATATAAGACAGTGGTTCTCAATCCTAGCTGTATGAGAACTGCCTGGAGAACTTTTGAAGCTAGTGCTCAGGGACCATTCAAGACCAGGTAAATCAGAATCTCTGGGATAGGAGCTACACCGTTAGAAGCTTCTTGATTAACTTCTACATGCAGCTAGGGTTGAGAGTCATTGATTATTCTCGTACCTCTTAAACTCTAAATGTGTGTGCATACCCTCTGGGAATCTTATTGAAGTACAGATTCTGATTCTGTGGGTCTGGAGTGGAGTGAGAATCTCCATGTCTCGTGGCCTCAGGTGGTGCTGATGTTGCTGGTCCCTCAAGCACACATGGACCACCATGGATGGAGACCAGTGGTTCTCATTCTTGGTTGAACATTTGAACCAACTGGGGGAGCTTTCTAAGAATATGGCAGCCTGCGCCCCATGCCTAGATATTCTGATTTAATTATTCTGGGTTGGGACCCAGGCATAGATTTTTACAATTTTTTTAATGTCTAAGATGTTTCACATGTGCATTTGGGGTTGAAAACCAAAGCAAAGGGAAGAGGAGAAATGAGACATTTATCCAGAGATCATATAGCAGAAAAAAATTCACCATAAGTACCCCTGGGCTCATAATAGCTCTCTGATTAAAGAGGGACGGGCTTATATTTTCTTGAAATGTCTGTTCTGAAACAAACTCTGGATAGATTTAATCTTGCTGTAAGAAAACATAATCAGTTAAAAAAAAAAAAGAAACAGAAAAGAAAACGTGATCAGTGGTGTGAGTTGGACAGGACTGAAATTGAGCCATGAGTGAACAGGTGAGCACTTTTCTTATATGCCTTTAAAATCGCTGAGATTCTCCCTCTCTGGGTGGGGTGCAGAGGGCATGGGCTGGCCCCAGTGTCCTACAAGCCTTGTTCTGGCTGCGTGACTTTGAGCCCCCGCTGCTGATGCTACCTGTATTATTTTAGAATGCAAGGACCTCAGTGGAGTCACACACCCGCGGAACTCAAAGTGGAACACGGAGAACTGCGAGGAGTGTACTTGTGATGAAGGTGTAACTAACTGTTGCAACACGTAAGTCTCAAGCCAGCAGGGCAGAGAGGGGGAGGCAGCTGCTGTCTGGCTGCTGTCTGAGGAAGAGCTACTCCCTCTTTCAAAATCCCATCCTAAAGGGGGTTTAGTTTCCAGTCCTGTAAAATAGTGATAATCAGGTAGATATGAGAATTAAATGAGGGCGTTTCCTGGCGGTGCAATGGTTAGGACTCGGTGCTTTCACTGCTGTGGGCCTGGGTTCAGTCCCTGGTTGGGGAACTAAGACCCTGCAAGCTGAGAGGTGCGGCCCAAAAGTTAATTAATTACTTAAATGCTATTCTGCATATACATTCATTAACTTAAAACATATTTAATGCCTTCTCTATGCCAGTTATGTGTCTCTCAAGCCTGGGACCGTAGCTTACTCTGAGCGGGGCCCACAGAGCCCCTTCCCGCTCTCCTGCCACGGCGCCTATCCTACCTAGCACAGTGCTCCACGTGGAGGAAATATGCATGTCTTCTCTACTGCTCAGAGCCACCAACTCCTTTCCCCTACAATTATCTCACCACCTAAGAAGTTTCTCTCGTGACCTTTTTTTTTGTGATAGCAAAATACACATTTTGATTGAATTTCTCTCGGAGAATTTTTTAACCCATTGTGTTCACTAGGGGACACTGTCCAGATCAGAAGCTGCCCAGTGGCAGTTGAGCCTGGGGTTCGTGGCCCTGGACCAGGCTGCTCCGGTCTCCCCACTACCCAGGCTACCCACCCCAAGTGCCTTGGCCCGTCTTCCCTTTGGGAAGAGGGTTGAAATGTCCTCTTTTGTTAAAATAAGTCAAGGATCACCTCGTAGAAGGAAACACTGTTACGGAGGGCCCTGGGGATGGATGTCCTGTGTAAACTTCGGGGATGGGCAATTTAAATCTGAAGTTTATAGATGGGTTGCAAGAGGGCGATGGGCCCTAGAATTGTTTACACCCTTGAATGTGTGGGTGGATTTCCCCCCGGGGAGATCGTTTCCAGTTTTTTGTTTTTTTTTTTTAATTTTATTTATTTATGTATTATTTTTTGGGGGGGTTCACCAAGTTCAATCAACTGTTTTTATACACATATCCCCGTATTCCCTCCCTTCCTTGACTCCACCCCCCTCCGTTTCCAGTTTTTATCAGCTTCTGCCTGGGCTCCATGGTCCCTACCTGTTGGCTGAGCCAGCTCCTGGCCTAATAGGTCTCCATGCCAGGGCTGGGACAACCATTCCCTTCCCACATTCAAGCAGCAGTACTGCTGGCTACTTCTTCTCCTCCCCACCTCCCGGTCTCCCGAATTCATTTATTTATTTTTCTGCTGGCTACTTCTTGAGCAAGGAGGACAGGAAGAGCCAGGCTGGAGCAAGCTGCCCGGCCTCTGAATAGTCCAGACCTGCCTCTGGGCCTGTCGGAACTTGCTGTGGTCCTGTGTGCGCAGGATGGAATTTAGCAACAATGTCAGGGATGGTCTGTATTCATAGTCCAGGTCCTATGTATTGGGGTGCAGATTTCTGAAGGTGGCATTTTGGGGTTCCCAGCCAAAGGGTGACCTTAAATAGGTGAGGGGCACCCCAGACACCTGGAGTGTGGGCTGCTTCTGGCACAAAGTTGGCCCTGGGGAGGCTGGGTATCCTATTCCTTCTAACAGGCCTTGTTCTTGTCTCAATGACAGTGCTGCTATACCTATGGGTTACGACACAGACAAGTGCCAGAAAATCTTCAACAAGGAGACCTGCACCTATAAAGTGGTGGAAAAGGAGGACCCAGAAAAGACTTGTGATGTCAGTGGATGGGTGGTATAATGTGCTTCTCGTGGGCCCAGAGCTCCCAGCCTGGGGGACCCCAGGTTCTCCCAGGCGAGGCTGCATTCTCCTATGGCCTCTAACAGTCTATGATTGTATAACCATACCTATCAGTAAAAAAATGTTTTGAGCAAACACTTGAATATGTGTATACTTTTAATTTATAAATTATGTATGCATTGACATAACACACATTATAAATCATGCAAACATTTAAAGGAGGAGGCAAAAATAAATACAAATAAAAGTTATAATATTTTCCCTCTATTCCAATAGATCATTGTGCATCCCTTAATCAGGGGACCACTGCTGCTTCTCTTGCTTCTGATATATCTGTGCTCTACTGCCCTTGTGTCCCACTACATGGTGAACAATTCAAAAAATAAATGTGTCTTCGAGATGAAATCAGATCCTTCATTTTCTTTGAGGTTTTCATGTTTATCCTTCCTTCCTGTTCTTCAGAGAGTATCTGCTGTGTCCCTCATATACATCTGTGTTTGCCTGAGGTTAGAGCAGGTTAGAGCAGGATATCCTGGAAGAAGTGCCTCTAAGACCACAGGCAGCTAGACCAATGGGGTGTTAGGAGGCCAGGGCCCTGCCATGTAGATGGGGAATGGCTTGGGTATAGGGCTCCAGTATCAGTTCTCAAAACTTAGGGACTTAAAACGGTGACAATGTTGATCATCTCTCACTGCTTCTGTGTTACAGAACATTTGTTTGGTCAACAGGTCTTTACTGAGTCCTTGGCAGTGCTCTGGGCCTGGGGATACAGTAGTGAACCAGAGAGACCAGGACCCCGCACTCTTGGGGCATAGATTTGGGTGTGTGTGTACGTGGCAGATCACAAACAAGCAAACACTCCTCTGTTGAACCATGCATAAGCAATCGATAAAGTGCTTTATTTTGCCTCTGCCCCCTAACCCCACCTGTGCAAACATACTATGTAGACTAATTGAGCAATCTAGGCAGGTCCTGGATTTTGGTCACCCTAAGATAACAAAAAAGTGCCTTCATCACTTTTAGTTGCCAAAAAAAGTCTCAATCCAGAATCTGCATCTGAATTGAAGAGAAAATGAAGGACAGGAACTTTAAGAGTATGATGCCATCTTGGCTCCATCTGCCTGTGACGGTGTTAAAGATGATTTACTTCCTCATGGGGCTTTTATGGGCCTCTCCAACATGCCCTACGGCCCCTCTTTCTCCGCAACTCCCCTCCCAATCACAGGCCATGATGGCCCTTTTAGCTTCTGCATCTGAACCTGTGTTTCCCATTGCTCCTGAGGTAGCCTTGCCCCTTGTCTTTCTTGGGTGAGATGCATAAAACCCTATTACAATTATTTCCTTTGCAGCTCCTAGTCAGATGGGATATCTGGGGAGCAGTTAGTAGCTAGTATTGGGGACCTCTGTCAAAAACTAAGACACAAAGATTCTTATTTTAACATCTGGTAATGAACAAACAAACAGACAAACAAATAAAATTCCAATGTGGATAATGCCAAAATGTGAGGCACTTGGCAGAGTGGTGGAATGTGGAGGGTAGAAAATTGTGCGGTGTGTGATATGGTGCAAACAAATGCTTTGAAGTCAGATGGTAATTTGGAATCTGGGCTCTAACATTTATTTATTTATTTACTTACTTACCACTGAATTTAAAAAAGTGTGGCAAAATATACATAACATAAAATTTACCATTTTATCCATTTTTGTGTACAGCTGAGTGGTATTAATTATATTTACATTGCTGTGCAACCATCACCACCAGCCATATCCAGAACTTCCCATCATCCCAAACAGAAACTGTACCCATTATACAATAATTCCCTTTCCCCAAGTCTGTGGTAACTACCATTCTATTTTCTGTCTCTATAAACGTGGCTATTGCAGGTACCTCATATAGATGGAATCATATTTTGTCCTTTTGTGCGTTCTGACATTTATTTTTGCATCTGTACTTTAAGGTTAAATAATATCTACCTTGTGAGGACATCTGATGTGAGAGAATCACTTAGAATAGCCCTCTTTACAGAGCTTGCCTTCGACAAGTGTTTCTTTCAGTTAACCTTATTTATTCCCTGATCTGGGGCCCAAGAAAACTTGTGCGCCGGCGCTCTGCGCCCTCTGGAGGGCAGGCGAGCGCCTTGAGCTGACTCGACGCGAGATCTCGCGAGACTGTCAAATGCGTGGTATGAGACGTGGGAGGAAGGTTGTGTTCTCGCGAGAAGTCTGCTTTTCGGCCCTGGGCTTGTGTTGGGTTGTGTCTCCGTCCTAGAAGGTCTCCTTGGATCGGATCGCCCGGAGCGGCGCTCGGAGGTGGTAAGAACCGGAGCGGCCAGAGGGGCGGGCGTGCCTCCTCGCGCTCTCACGGCGCGCGGGTGGGTCTGGGGCACTATGGCCGGCAAGACCCGGCGCGGGCCTGTGTGGGTTTGCCTTTCGAGGCCGGCGTCCTCCACGACCCGTCTGCCCCGAGGGCCGCCTCCTCCTGCCTGCCCGCCGGCCTGGGCCTGCCCTCCTCTCTCTGGCTCTCGACTGTCAGCCTGAGGGCCACCTCTTCCTTCCTGCCCGGCCTGTCCTCCCTTCTTTGTCCTTAGGCGCGCTGGCCTGGGGCAGACCCACGGCTGCCTGCCCGCCCGCCTTTCCCCGGCCCCTGCTGTGACAGCTCCAAGTTTCTGCTCCCTCTCGCCGGGGTCGCTTGCAGCGAGGAGGGGCCTGTTTTCCCGCACGCGCCCGGAGTATATACATTCCTAGCCTGCTGGGTGGAAACGCGAAGATGACGTTTTTTTCCGACCCTCTACCTGCCACCACAGCGTTACTTACCGTAAAGTGCTTGTAATTCTCCCAACAATCCCGAGAGAGAGCTCCATTGTCTCCCTTTTACAGATGAGAAAAGCGGGGCTCGCTAGTTCATTGATTCATTCCACCAACAATTATTTAATTCAGTGCCTGAATGTTCAGGATGTTGAGGATATAGTAAGGGAAAAAAAAATGAGCACGGCCCTTATTTTCATGGAGCTAAATTCTTGTGGCAGGAGCAACAGTAATCATATAAAGAGTCTCAAATGTCATGTGATATAACAGGGGATGACGAGCTCAAGAATGGCAGAAGGTGTAGTGCTAGAGTCTGTTTGACGCCAAAGGCAGAGCTTTTTCCACCATACCATTTTGTGTTGTTTTCTAATCAGGGTAAAGTTCACCATAGCATAATTGTTTCCACCACCCATTTGGTCATACGGAAATATGGTTATAGGGACTATTGAGTTACTTCCTGGGTGAGAATGGGGCAGCTAATCATAGTTGGCTCATTTCTGCACAGATGTACTAGTGTGACATTTCTGAACTTTGAAAGAACCTCAGAGCCTTTGAGGAAGACTCACCCAAATGCTACAGTGGAGGTAGGGGTGTGGTGCATATACCTTGAGGCAAGTCAATTGATTTGCGTTTTGAAGGTTTGCTAGCTTGCAGATTTGTGAAGTGAGATGATTTATGTAAAGTCTAGCATGGTAACATTTCTTACATTTTATTTTTCTTCCTCCTTTTCTATTGCCCTTGAGTCCCTATGGAAAACCTAGTGGTCTAAACGTTTATGATACTGTATTTTATATTTAAATAAACTTCTAAAATTACATTATTACTTCTGGGCAAACAGGTGTTTCAAAAGTGGAGAAGCATGGTAGCTATGTAGGGAAAGGAAGATGTGATTCTCAAAGAGGGAGGAGGTATCTTGTTTTAGAATTACATAGGACTCCCCACCCCGCCCACATTTTATTAAGATTAAGTCAGTTTAGCTGTGCCAGAATCTCAGGAGCCTGTGTAGGGGCTTCGTAAAACTGCACAGGCGATTCTGATACATATCCCTCCCCCACTGGCTTCTTGGCTAGTGTTTTGTGATAACTTCCCTCCTAGAGTAAGTGTCAGCATACTGGGAGGCATTCAGAGCACTCATTGCTGCTGATGGACTTCCAAATCGCAGTCTCTGATTTCACAGTTTTCTTATTTTCTTAGTTTTTGGTGACTCGATGGCACAAATTTTCCTCTAGATGGCAAGTTTACCATTGTATACTCAAGGACTATCACAGTATGTGTCAGCTTAGACGCTCAACAAATATTTGTTGCATGAATTAAAAAAATATTAAAATCTTGACACCTAAATGATCCCTTCAGCATACATTGTGTGGTTGGAGACCTTAGACTCATCTGGGATTAAATCTTGGTTCTTTTACTTGGAAGCCTGTGGCTGTAGGTAATATATCTTAACCTTGTCAAGCGTTAGTTTCTCTGCTTTTAAAATTGTGTTGATAGTGTGTATGTACCTTAAAGTTTTGTGAGGACTAAATGAGATAATGTGTGAAAAAAAAAGTCTTGGCATATAGATATATTAAATATATACTGAATCCCTTCTTCCAACAAATATTTATTGAACATCTGCTGTATAACAATGAACAAAAAGACAGTTCCGGCCTGTGTGGAACGTATCTTCTAATGTGTTTTCTGAAGTGGAATCAGAAAATAAATGGTTTCTGCATGTCAGATACTGATAAATACTATGGAGATAATTTAAAAATAAAATGTATTAAGGGGGAGTGTGTGGAAGGAAGACTTATTTTACATAGGCTAGTGAGAAAGATGACACTAAGGAAGAGGAGTGGGCATGGTATCTGGAGGAAAATGCAAGGGCCCTGAGGCATCGTTGGTATGCTGGAGGAGCAGCAAAGAGGCCATTGTGGCTGGACTGAGTGAGCGAAGAGGAGGGGAGGAGTGGGCAGCAGTAATGAGGTTTCTGCAGGAATCTTGGAGAGGCATGAGAGTGACATATTTAATTTAATGAACTACATAAAATGTCTTCCTTAATTATCATACCCCCATTCTCTTATCAAAAGTAGTAGAAATAGCTCATACCTACATAGCTCTTACTATGTGTCAGGAACTATTCTAAGTGCTTTGCGTGTATTAATCTTTAACTCTTTCCAAAAAAGCATACCTAGCCTCAGAGAATGAAGACGTGTCACTATGTAGGATACACAGTGGAATGTGCTGCTGGATCAGAGAGCACTTTCTGAGTGTTACTGAAATAAATGAATTCAGAGTCTCTGTAAACGTACTAGTTAGGTGCAAGTCTAAAGTGATTATAAGGGACCAACCAATATGTATGTACTGTATTAAGTTCAGTTTCATGAAGGAACTGTAGATTTCTGTGGCAGTTTTATTACTCTTCCTGCTGCTTTTTGGCCTTCTTAGAATTTTGCAGGGGGTTTTCATTTTGGCTTTGTTTTCAATATAGGTATGTCTAGATACATTATTGCAACATACAAGATGAAAAACAATGCAGGTGGCCTAGGCTGATAAGGGGGTCAAGTTGACCACTTTTGCTCTGGTGAATTGTTTTAACAGTGTTTCTGTGCTTGTCAGAGGAGCTTCCATGTAGTCCTTCTCACTTTTCTTGTTTGCTTGTTAAATCATAACATTACAGTCATAATTTGTAAACTACCTAGCCTACCATACCTCAGATCCAGGCATGTCATCCTTACTCTTTGAATTAGATAGATTCACTGGCAAGTGAAAAAAAAATTTACCTTGAGGGTGCTTTTGTCACTTCTGACATGAATGCTTCATTTTAACTCTTTTAGCCATTCTTATCCCAGGTCATCATCCCTGATTTTGCTTGGCTCAGTTAAGCAGTGGAATCAAGATGTTCTTTTTGAGTGTTTGGGGGCTAAATATTCCTCTTATCTAGCATTGCCTGAGTCCTCTACAAACATGACAGTTCGATTCAGTGAAGGAGTAACTGGCAAAATAGGTTAAAAGGTTTTTGCTTGTCAAAGGTTATAGATAAGAAGTTAAGTCTTTTAATACTTGGACATTACAGATTTCATAAGAACATGATCTGTGGTATATTTTGGGTTTTATTTTGGCATTATTTCTAGTCCTGCAGGGGTTAGAGGAGGGAAAATATAACTTGCTCCTGTGGGGAAAACCCCAAGATGTTTACCATATAAAATCAGGGATAAAATGATATTATTACTATGATGGTGGATAAATAACATGTTTTCCTAACCTTGGCTATATTATGGCAAGAAGTTTCAAGCTGAAGATAGGGGACAACCCTACTTCTGAAAGCTTACCAAACTTCTGTGATGTCAGCTGGAATTTCTGTGGTACTGCAAAATCAGAGAAAAAAATCCAGAGTTGGCTATAAATACAGTTAATGTTTCCCCTTTTAACTCACAAATCAGCTGGTCCTTGTGAATCTCTATAGCTGGGCTATCAGTGCCTATCTTGGAATCATAGTTTCAGTAGCAATATCCTTGCTAGTTTTGTCTTGTTTGAAAGAAAACAAAAAGTAATAGTTACGGTACATTTCCACTCCTGAAAAACCTTCCTGAATTAGTGCAGGCCTTAGTGGGACATCAAGTTGATTACTTATGTTTGAAGCAGAACTATATACCATGCTTATTGTGGCTGGTCTGAAATTGAGCATTCATTTATCATTTATTCATCCATTCATTTATCAAACATGTATTAAGCCTCTGTTGAATTGAGGGCTATAGCACCGCACAACTCCAGGGACACCATTCTATTTATGTCAATTCAATAGAGCACATAGAATGTAAAGGGAAGTTGGTAACGCTGTGATACCAAATAGCAGGCAGTCTGTTTAGCACTAGGTTGTACAAAGCCAAATAATACATGGTGGTCCCTACTCTTGGGGACCTCTCAGGCTAAGGAGGCAGGTGTGTAATAGTAAGGATAACATGTGTTATAGGTGTCATGCTGGAAACTTATGCAGATTACAGGGAGCCCAGAGGAGGCAGCAGTTAACTCTGTAGGTCAAAAACATTGAGGAATGGGATGCTTGGTCAGGAAAGGCTTAATAGTGGTGGTGACTTAAGCATAGTTGGAAAAGCAGACAGGTGGGGAGAAGGGAAGGAACTGGCTTTGCTGGCAGAGAGCTGGGAGAGCCAAGCTGGACAAGGCAAACCAGCCTGGTCTATGTATGGAACTGCTGTCCAGAAGATCACTGTCTAGGGGCTGCTCTGGGGAGATAGCAGGAGAGTCAGGCTGAAGCCAGAAGACAGAACTTTATTTATTAAAGAAATTTGGACTTTATCCTCTAGGCAGGTGAGGAGCCATTGGAGAGTTATAGTTTACGCTCTCTTTAGATGAGATGATCTACTTATCTATCAGGAAATAGATGAGTCTCTTGTTGTGAGACAGCATAGAAATCTTGAAACAGAAGAGAGGTAAAATGCCTGATGACTTTTTCCCCTTTAGAACTTAAACATTTCATAAATATGCGAGGGCAAATAACAAAGCTTAAGGGAGTGAAGAGGTGCCTGCGAAGTCTGAATGCAGAATTTTTCTAGATTTTTATGATTTTTCCTCCCCAGTCTTTTTATATTTATATACTGTTTAATAAATCACATCATTATAGTAACAACTAAAGCTGTCATGAACGAAATAACACTGACTCTCAGTAACTGAGTAAATCAGTTCAAATGAAGAAGAGCTGGAGCATTTAGTGTGCTGAAGGTCAGGATCCTTTAGAGAGGGCATAGAGACCACTGGTTACTTATGTAGGTGATGGTCAACAGAGTTCCTACTGTATTTACATTGTAACTGTTTTGTAGGGGCATATAAAAGAGAGATGAAAGTTCTTGACATTAGTCTTATTTTTAAAGACTAAGAATTCCTTTTATCTAGACATTGATTTAAAGTATAAATACAAAGGGCTATCAAATTTTAATTTTCATCATTCAGAGGTATGTCTAGCTTTTGTTGTATCTTCACAAAATATATTATCCAATGAAGAAATTTTGAATTGAAATTCTTACTATTTTTGGTAGTGAATGTCTAAAATGGGATCCCAGAAACTGTGCAACACAGATGAAGCAGGCACTTCTGTGAATTCTGTTCATCTGAAATCTGAGGGATGCTTAATTGAGAATGATAGTCTTTAGTGTCTGCTGCCCTTTGCTTTTTGTCAAGTGGTTTTGCTTTACTCTGTTTTTGAAAATAGCTTCATATGCATAGATGAAAGTATTTTACATTAAAAAAATTGATTTAAAGGGAATGACAGGCCGTATAGAATTTTGCCTCTGGCCTGATTGGATATGCAGGCTGTGAGGATTATTTTTGGAGAAAAGGGCATCAAACTAGAGTTCCATGAGCATGGTAATCATCAGACAGGAAGTACTGTGTGTCGGGTACTGTCCTAAACATTTTTAATATATTAATTCATATAATTCTCACTGGGTTGGGCCCATTATTATTGTCCTCATTTTACACATGGGGAAACTGAGGCACAGATTGGTTAAGTGACTTGCCTAAAGTTACCCCGCATCTCCGTGGCAGACCCAGGTTTTGTACCGAAACGGCCTGTCTCCAGAGTTCATCCTCTGAACTACTCTATTACTGCCTCCAGGTAGGGCTTTCATTTCACTACTGTATTCCCAGCACCTAGAATGGAGCTTGGCATCTAGTCGGTGCTCAGTCCGCTTGCTGAATGAGAAGTATCCACGAGTGTTAAATGCAGCACTGGACTGAGGCCGTGCGGGCGTGTGTTTGAGAGAGACAGAGGGACGCCGGGGTACGGGCTGAGGTGTGTCACAGAAGTGAGGAGATGTCAGAGCCTGAAACAGAAGCCGAGGCCTGAACCTCAGCTAGGCCGACTGGTAATCTCAGAGGGAAACTGGCCAGGAACATTCCAGTAATAACTCCGGAAGCCTTCTGACTGACCCACGTTTGTGATTTCTTTGCAGTGATTAGCAGCAAAATCCTTAAATCAAAGACGTCTTGGCGATTTGGGGCGCGGATCCGGGTGGACACGGGCTAAGCGCTGGAGAGGCTGGAGAGGAGCCCCTGGCGTCCCTCGGGGCTCTGGGAACCGGCTTCGCCCGGAGCGGCCGGGCGGGAACGGTGGCGTCCAGCCGGGAGCCGAAGCTGCCTGGAGGCACGCCGGAGCCTCGCGGGAGGCTGGGGGTGTCCTCGCGCAGCGTGAGGGCCCCGTGGGCCGCCCGAGTGGGCGGTGCCTCCGGCCCCGCCGCGGCGCCGACGTGCGCGCTACCGCCCGTCCAGGGGGCGTTCCCAGGCGCGCCGGCGGGGCGGGTCCTCTCCGTGGGGACCGTTCTCACCCCGGTCCCGGGTAAAGCACCGTCTTGCTTGCCAGGCAGCTCGCGCGGCGGGGACCTGGCCTGCCCGGAGGTACGTCTGGCAGCGAAGGGCCGCCGCGGGAGCCCTCCGGGTGGGCTCCCTTTGCGGGTCCGGGAGTGGGCGTGCGCGTGCGTGCTGAGCGGTGCCCGTGCCCGCTCTGAAGCGGAGCGCGAACTCGCGGCTGCGGCTTCCAGGGAGGGCGCGCCTCAGGCTTCTTAGGGCGACCGTGCTCCTAGAAAGTGTTGGGGAAACTGGAATGTCGCATGAATCACTGTTGCTTTTGAACTAGAAACGCCTTACTTGGCATTAGATGGTAGTGACCAGTATTGTGGTCAGTTTCCAGGTATTGCTTCGGAAAGTTGGTGTGCTGGGATTGCTCATAGTGACGTGTAAAGGTAGACAGATCTGAGCGCAGTAAGGTCTGAAGTGTTAAACGATCTTAAAGTATGCTATCGTGAATTTATTATTCCCTTATTTTGTTTGTTTCTTCAGGAATTAACCCTTATTTACGTGGCTTGTTTCTTTTTTAAATTTAGGAAGAATCAGATCTTGAATTTCAGAAGCTATTAAAGAATTAAAGGCTAGGATAAGATACGTATATATAGAACCTTTGAGTTAATGAATTGTAATATAAAAAAACCACAACCTTTTATTTTTTAAAACTGACAGTAGGAAGAAAGAACCTGTTAAGAAATGTCTCAAGGTAAAATTGCATGTGGACTGTTAGTTTTTTTCCTGAAAATTTGTACAAATGTTCTGATGTATATTGTCTTATCAAAGATAACCAAATGGGCAGTAATTCATAGAACATACTAAGTATCTTATGGGTCTTTTTTAAAAGGGCTTGGTCTGGCAGTGATTTAGATGCTAGGAAAAGAAGTGAAAGTGGACATCTTTTTTGGAGAGGAGGGCCATTTGAGAAGGGGGACAAACCGTGAGACCTGGAAGGTGCAGTTAAAAATAATATAAGCCTTCATTCAGACAGAGGAATGGAACGCAGAGTGGTTGTGGTAAGATGTGAGGTCAGGGCTCTTGCTCCTGTCCTTCATATTTGGAAGTGTTTTGATTATTCTGAGCCTATCATGGCATGCTATTTATTTTTGTTAGCATTGTCTAAGGAAGAAGGTTTTCAAAAATTGTTATAGTTTATTGAGGACTGTGAGAATGGACTGAGATTCTTAATGGAAGGTGTTCCAGTAATAACCCATTGGAATGTTAATTTTAATCTTTAGTGTTGGCAAGTAAAAAAAATTTATGGGTGATAATACACTAAAGGAAGAACAGGCTGGTCAGAAGGAGAGAATCCAGGACTAGACCCTAGGAACCGTAGTTCTAAATGCAAATCTGTGCGTTACGACTGTGGCCTTTTAGATGGGTCATTTAAACTCTCTGGGTCTTTGTGGCTTCATCTATATAATGAGAGCAGTCTACTAAAGACATGTCTAAGGTTTCTCCAACTTTAAATTGTGGTTTGTATCACTCACAAGAGAGTTATGGCTCTTTGGAAATTTAATGATTAAAGCATATGATAAGGACTTAGCTACATTTGTGGTTTTAGTTGCCCAGTTCTGGTTCCATGATCTTTGGATTTCATAACTAGTTTGTGGCTTCATCTATATAATGAGAGTAGTCTACTAAAGAGATGTTTAAGATTTTCCCAACTTTAAATCGTGGTTTGTATCAGTCACAAGAGAGTTATAGCTCTTTGGAAATTTTATGGTTAAAGCATATGATAAGGACTTAGCTTCATTTGTGGTTTAGTTGCCCAATTCTGGTTCTATGATCGTTGGATTTCATAACTAGATTTGTGCAAAACATTGTGCAAATATGGCATATATAGTTTGTGGAACTCTTCTTTGAGGAAAGCTCCAGAAGCTTTATTTGTTTGAGGGATGTGTGTGTTTCCCCCTTGATCTCTCTCCTCCCCCAAAACCTAGAACAGGAACCCTAGAGGCAGAAAAGTGTTAGAAAGCATTTAAATTTTTAACTTGTCTCAAAAAAAAATATATATATATACACACATTTAAGGCAATCCTCGTTTGAAGGTGGTAGAGCAGTAGTTTGGATTATAAAGGTGAAGAGAAAAAGACATTTTTAGTCTTTCACTGATCTGAATTTTAGAATTAGAGCTGATTTGGTCCAGTCTTTTTACCAGTAAGAAAATAGGCAAAAGTGTGTGTATAGTTGGTATATATTAGAGGGTTTAAGAGTACTGAGTTTTTACCATAAAAACAGCTTGCTTTTTGCTGTGTTATATAGTGAGAGAGTATATGGGGAGCTGTATTTATTAAAGAAGTATGACATCCTCACCCCTAAGTCTGTGAGGTAGGTATTATCTTCATTTATTAATTAGGACATTAGGTTCAAAAAGGGCAAATGGTCCAAGGTCATAGCATTGATTAATGGCTAAATGATTCTGAGTCAGGGCCTCCTCACTTCAAAGCCTTGTCTAGCTTCAGTGCTGCTTTCTGTAGTCCAAAGGTGGAGATTCCTAAGGTCCCGGTCACTCAGCTAAACCTAATAACAAGAACAACCAAAGCTCTAAAAGAGCAGTATGCAGGGCCTGGGTTTAGTGCCTATAGGCAGATATTGTCACACTTTAACTTCATTGCAGCACTTTGTAGCTACTGTCATTGTCTCCATTTTTTCTAGAGGGAAATTTAGGTCCAGGGAAGTTAAGTACTAGCTCATGGGTCTCAGGGTTGCAAGTGGAGCTGAAAATCTGGTTTGTTAGGCCTCAGAATAAACTCTTAAACATCCTCTTTGCTACATTGGCTCTCCAACCTGAAAGGAGTGGTGAGTTGTTGAAATTGACCATATGAGCTAGATAACTCATACACTCTCTTTGGATGTGATATTTCATAAAGCTAGCTCAGGCTTCACCTTATTGTGGTTTGAATTCACCCACATGGTAGAGTTCCTGATTTCAGCTCTGAGGGCTTCCTCCTCACTGCAGTACAAGAAGGCAAACCCTTGCACAGCTTCTTTCTTGGGATCTAGGCCATGGAAACTGTCTGCCTGTTGACCGCTCCACAGGGAGGAGGAGGGTCAGTGCCAAGGACAGCAAAGGGACAGGCATCTCAGGGCTGGCCATAAAGGAATGAAACAGGTTTTCTTAGTGGCTACAAATGGGTTTTAAAGACCTTTACTCTAACAAGGTGACTATTTCAAAGGATAACACTCATTTTAATTTGAAAACAAGGGATAAATGTGTGGGGAAAAAAATCAGTTTTGTAACTTTTAAATCTCATCCTACCTTCTATCCATAGCTGATAAGGGGAAAATCCAATTTGTGTACTTTTGCCACATTCTGTTCTTGTTAGGCAGTTATATAGTATTTGTGATTGACTTGAGAAGACTTGCTTCTCTCAGTCATCTCTGTATGCATTTGAATTTGTCTCCCACGTGATCTAGAGTTCTGAAGTTTTTGACATTGTGAAGCAACATTTTGATTTAATTTTACTGATTAAATTTTACACTGTGCCAGGCATTGTGGCATTCCACACAAACGATGAGGACCTAAGAATGGCAAATTTGGTTTCAACCACAGGTGGAAGTTGGTTAATGCATTTGAAAGACAGCTAAACATGGTTTGCATACAAGTAACTTAAATGAAAAGTGAAGCAACTTGTGGTAATCAGGTGACATTCCACTCTCAGAATACGAGCCAGCATTTTACCAGCCAGCATTTTACTTGTTATGCAGATACTGTTCAAAGTTCTACAGTGTGCACTAAGTGCACACGAATGGGTGTTTTTAAAACAGGGCAGCTTACAGTGTGGAAAAGAAGGTAGCAAAGTAGCTGCAGCTGGTGTTTCAGGGTTGGAAAGAAGTCTCCCAGGGGATTCCTCTTGAATCCAGTTTATGAAGCCCTTCCATTGTAGAGATCATTACGGGGAAACAGACTGTGGCAACAGAATAGTAAGGGCAAATTAGACATTTTCCTGAATCTTTCAGGAACTCTAGTTCTTCCTCCCATTGTCTTATTTCTGAGGATGGGGAATCACACTGTGTTTGGCCCTTTTCAGCTTCCAGCTAGCCACCTGGCCCTAAACCTCAGCTTGAAGATGCAGTGTAGGCCAGAGTTCCCTGTGTCTCAGATGAGCAGTCAGCCATTTGGAGGTCTCTGCACTGGGTAGACTGCTGTTCAGCCGAAAGCTGCCTTGCTTCTCTGAGAAGGTCATTTCCTTCAGGACTGTTAGGAAGTTCTTTATGTGTTGCCTCAGATGTCTTGTATTAATCCTCCTCTACTCCTTTTGGGTCATTTTGAACAAGTCTAATTCTATTTGACAGGTCTCCAAGTATTCCAGAATAGTAATCTCGTCCTCCCAGAGACTTCTGTTATCTAGACTAAACAGCTTCCCTTCCTGGAGAAATTTTTCATGGTTTTGAGGCCCCTTTCTTTTTTTTTCTAAATGCCTCTTTCTAAAGTTGGTTATTCAGAAAGAAGTTTCAAAACTAGTCTAATAAACATGGAACAGATTAGTCCTGTGGCAAATGCTGTAATTTTGGTAAAAGTAGTCAAAGAGCGTATAAGTAATTTTCCCCTGAGATCCAGCATACTGCTAACTCATGCAGAGCTTGCTTTCAATTAAAAATCTTCATCCTTTAGAAAACATTTATTCTCTTCCACTTTGTCCTCCCCCATTCAAGTAAAAAAAAAAATCAGCATTTTGTCTTATAATATTTAACAGCTATGTAGAGATTGTTTTGGAATCTATTTTTGTCACAGCCTGGTGTTATCTCCAACTTTAATGTCTGCCTTCTATGTTTTCATCCAAGCAATTAGGGAAAACAGTTGAGTAATTGGGGAAAACAGGAGCATACCTCCAAAAACTTAACAGGCTGGTTTCAATTCATTATCCTTTGAGTACTTTGTAAAAAATAATTTTATGATTCAATTTAGTTGTCCTGTTTCGCTGTGTTCACTTTGTCCACAGGGATGGTATACAGCCTCGTCACATCTTACTATTGTCCATATATATTGTGTCTAAAGGATTGCATTGACTGGCCAGTTTAGTAACACTATCCAAGAAGGAAATAATCTTGGTGTCTTAGTGTTTAGTGAATCTGTGCTGGGCTACTGTGATCGCTGCTTTCTTTTTCTAAGTATTTAGAAACCATCTCTGATTCTAGATCTATCCTGGATAGACACCAGAACTCTAGCAGTTTTTCTCAAGCTTTGCTTCATTGCTTTTCTGACAGTCTTCTGTCCCAGTCTCATATCATTATATCTTGGGTTATGTGGTATTCTTTCCATTTCTGTTTCTTCTCTCCTGTGAACCTATGCTTATTAGAAAAAGAAAACTCTGTGGTTTCCCACACCAATTTCTGTTTAAGTACTTCCCTTATATCAGAATCCCATGAAATTATTTTGTCAGATTTACATTCTTGAGAGCTTCCTAGCTATGAAGCCATCCCTAAGTTTTTCCTAAATAAAAAAAAGGAGAGATGGGTGATAAATAAAAAATTTAATCCTCCCAATAAATTTAGGTAAATGCCAGATCTAAACAATGTTCTAATCTCTCTGTATTAGGTTATTGGTTTGCAGCTTCTTTTCAAAGTAACTGTGGGTCCTTCTAGACCTTTTATTAGTCTTCAGCTCTAAATCTGTAATACAAGACCACACACTCCCTGTAACTTTATGTATGTAAATAGAAACAATCTGTTCTTTTTACTTTTTGGAGGCATATATGCCCTATCAATCCAGGCAAGTTAGTGTATTTTTTTCAGAAATATTTGTTCACATGTGAAGTGTAACTAAAGTACATGCATAGGATTTTTGGGCAGGGACACAGTAGTGGTGGGCAGGGACACAGTAGTGGTGGGCAGGGAAGAGGAGGTAATATTTATTAAGGGTATACCATGTGCCAGGTCCTATGTTGAAAGTAATCTAAGTAGTTAGTAACTGGGAGCTGGTTGGAATGATCATTTGGGGGATGATTGCAAGGTGGTTTTTCATTGTAATTATGGTGCAATTTGGATTGTTCTTTTTTTCTTTTAAAGGAACAGGGAGCAGAATGAGTACCTCACAGGACCAGAGTGGCTGCTCCAGTAACAGAGAGCCCCTTTTGAGGTGTTGTGATGCACGGAGGGACTTGGAGCTTGCTATTGGTGGAGTTCTCCGGGCTGAACAGCAAATTAAAGATAACTTGCGAGAGGTGTGATGTGTGCTTTTCCCTTCCCTTGTCTGAACTCTTAGCACAGGGCTGGTTAGAGCATGGCCAAGGAATTGGCTTCTCCAAACCAAAAAGTTTTACCCCATGCCTTGCATGGTCTGCATGAAATGTTGGTGCCTTTGATTCCAAAGGGAAAATAAAGCAAATGTTAGAAGAGTCCATAAACTCTTATACCATCTTAGAGAATTCAGTTCGGCATGCATTTTTTTTTTTCCAAAGATTTTTTGATGTGGACCATTTTTAAAGTCTTTATTGAGTTTGATACAGTATTGCTTCTGTTTTATGTTTTGGCTCTTGGCCCTGAGGCATGTGGGATCTTAGCTCCCTGACCAGGGATCAAACCTGCACCCCCTGCTTTGGTAG
The DNA here is from genome assembly GCF_030028045.1 of Hippopotamus amphibius kiboko. NCBI lineage: Eukaryota > Metazoa > Chordata > Mammalia > Artiodactyla > Hippopotamidae > Hippopotamus > Hippopotamus amphibius. The sequence continues at coordinate 49,298,363 of NC_080190.1, forward strand.
GCAAAGTCGTAATAACCACTGGACTGCCAGGGAAGTCCCTCAGCATGCATTTTGATTGCTTCTCTGTGCGGTCCCTGTGCCTAGCGCTGCCATCAACTAAAAAGTAACTAAAATGAATGAGCTCAGCTCACTGAACTGGTCATTGTGTTCTTAATGCATAAAGGATGGCACTTCAGCGTGTCCCCTACCATTTTTTAATTTGGTATTGGCATGGTTTTGGTGGTGGCATGGTTCTGTAAATGACTTAATTGTGAGAGCTAGCCAGAATGAAATCTGTTCCTTCTTTTGGCCTAATGGTATTCTGTTGGTGAGTGGGTAGAGCAAGTATTACATGACTTTGAAATACCACTTTACTATACAGAAAAACGTGTTTTAAAATATATTTTCTTGTGGGGATTATCATGGATAATTTATAGCTGTTATGATTTTCTTCCTTAGAATTTTTATATTTATCCCTCTTTTGAATCACTCTTTATGCTTCCAAAAACATTTAGTTTATAATTTTACATGAACTGTCTACCCTAATAGTCTTATGGCTATTGACATGTACCGGCACATCTCTTTACTAAATTGACTTACTGTAAATGTGTTGCTCATTTGCAGGGTGAGAAAAGAGATGAGGTATAGCTATTAAGTTAATATTCTTGTCTTATTCCACTGATGAGTTTGTAAAACTATAGGTTTTCAAATTATGTGGAAAAAGGGTCATCAGGATTACATGACATATCCTTGTGTTTTCTCTACACTCCTTTAGGACACCCAAAATAAACCTGATGCTCTTAGAAGGAGGGGTGTTGAAGGAGGATATTAGAGCTTAGATGTGCTTTTATGGCTGGGAATCTTAATTGGGTCCATGGGGCTTTGGTGGGTCCATGGGTGGGTTTTGGGACTCAACCGTGAAATTGTAGGCAAAATTTTGAGTGTATGCATTTTTCTGGGGAGATACTTCATAGATGTCATTGGATAATCAAAAGGATTTGTGACCCCCAGAAGTTTAAGAACCTTCCCATTCTGTGGAAAACACCATTCTTTGAGCTTATAACACTAGTGAAGCTAACATATATATTTTCCTAGGTCAAAGCTCAGATTCACAGCTGCATAAGTCGTCACCTGGAATGCCTTCGAAGCCGTGAGGTGTGGCTGTATGAACAGGTAGATCTCATCTATCAGCTTAAAGAGGAGACACTTCAGCAGCAGGCCCAACAGCTCTACTGGGTAAGATGACTGCAAGGCCATAATTGGTTTGAATATGATTTCTGGTTTCCAGAGACTGTCTTTCCTATAAAGCAGCTTTAATATAGATCAGATAAAAATTTAATCTCGTGCTATTTGCTCTTTGTTAACTTGGATACACTTGGTGCTTTTAGTATTATGTGGCTAGATGGTTTCATTTTTCTTATAGTTACTGGGCCAGTTCAATTGTCTTATCCATCAACTGGAGTGCACCCAAAACAAAGATCTAGCCAATCAAGTCTCCGTGTGCCTGGAGAGGTAAAGACCCTTTTCGCTTGTTTTGACTTTGATGTATTAAAAAAGTCATTTTGTAACTCATTGCATGGCTTGGATTTAACTTGACATCCCTGTTCCTTTGATAAGATCATCCTGCTTTATATGTTTAACATTATACTTGGTGGTGCATGGTTAAGTCATCTACCTTTGGTTGAGTTTCTTAAAAAAGTACAGTCATTTCAAGTAAATCACAATTTGGTTTTTATTTTGGATGAATCTGAAATACATATTTCTTTAACATAGCCAGGTTTTGTTTATTTTTTTCTCCAGAATGGGCAGTTTGACCCTCAAACCTGAAGATTCGACTGTCCTACTCTTTGAAGCTGACGTAACTGCCCTGCGCCAGGCAATCACCACGTTTGGGTCTCTCAAGACCATTGTGAGTAATGTTCATCTCGGAAGGTTCATAATGAGCTTCTCAAGTCTGTGGCCTCACAGACGGTCTTAAAAATATCACGTTTTCACTATGAATAGTAGCTTTCTTGAGAATGGTAAGCTTCAGAGATTTCATTTTCTGATTAAATTTATAGGGCATTAGGCCGGTAGTGCTTGGAATGTGGTATTGACTCGTTGATCATCTCTAGAGTATCTCTTTAAATACATTTGCTTATTTCTTATGAAATTTATGGCGTGAATGGTCTTTTAATATAGAGTCACGTGTGGTCTCATTTGGGTCTTGTTAAAAAGTAGTAATACTACCAATTCTGGTGAAGGTTTCTTACATGAAGATAGTTATGTAATACAATAGATGGAGAACTCCCACATTTTATAACTACTTCATAGGTCACTGAATTTAGTGTAAAGAATATTTATTCTAGTGAAATGTAACACTTTGGCTTAATACTTTTGAAATTCAGGGATTACAATTTCACTTTTTTGGTATGAAAGTGTAACATTAGTAAACATGATTAATTGGCTTTTATCTTATAGCAAATTCCTGAGCACCTGATGGCTCATGCCAGTTCATCAAATATTGGGCCCTTCCTGGAGAAGAGAGGCTATATCCCGTTGCCAGAGCAGGTAAAATATCATTTTGTTTCTGGTAGCTGAGTTATTACTTGGCTTATATTTCTTTTGGGTTTTGATTATGTCACTTTTTTTTTCTTGGCTACCATTTATTTGTAAAAACGTGCCAGTGGTAATAAATTATGCAATTTATTTGCTTCCCTTGAGACAGAATGTCAGAAATTGAGAGGTTTTAGAGGTGTTGAGTAGTAAGAAAGTAATTGTTATCAATTAGTTCATAAGAAATTATCATTAGCTCTCTGATTGGGTTGGTTCTTTCTTAGGGATCCTTCTTTATCATTCAGAGAGATGATTTACTTCTAAAGGCAGTGTGAATATAGGATCCTAGAAGTTTTGGGTTGAGAAGAACCCTGGAGATCAGCTATACTCCTTGTTTTGCAATTGTGAAAATGGAGGCTTAGGGAAGTCATTTGACTTGTGCAGAGTCAGCACCAAGCCAAGATTAGAGAGCTTGGTTCCACTGCTTTTCTGGCAAACTTTCTACTGCATTTGACATTGCCTTGTTAAGCAACAAAATATTATGTGATTAGCAGAAGTCAGCATCCAGCACCACAGCTGTCCCTCTCAGCGAATGGCTTCTTGGAAGCAAACCTGCCAACAGCCGCCCAGCTCCTTACATACCCAGTACCAACCTCCAGGACTGGCTCACCCAAAAGCGGACCTTGGAGAATAGTCAGGTGTGTTGCTGCCTCTATGGTTTCTGAGATACATGAAGTAATACATGGGGTTAGTTATTACCTGATAATATATGTCTTTGTTTGGTTTTTAGTTCTAGTCTGGGAAACATACTTTTTAATAACTTCTTATTACAATAGTGACACCTCTACACTAGATGAAAAGCTTAGGAAAAAACTGTATAAAGAAATACAAGCCCATAAACCCACATGCAGAAACAACCACTGTAACATCATTGTTTATGCATACATATACTTTAAAATAAAATCATTCTGTAAATCTTGTTTTGGCTAGCAGATTTGTTTACTAATAGAGCATGAATGTATTTCTCTGTCATTTAATTTCTTCCATAAAATTCTTCACAGAATATAATATTTCATTGAAACTTCAGTTTTTCTGAATGTAAATAAATTTCCTCTCCATGTCCAGGAGCTAATTATTTGTGTACATTCTTTATTAGTTCTTTAGGAATAAATTCTTAGAAATTGCATTCCTAGATTACAGTTCTACAGACCCTTTAAGGCTTTTGATAGGTATCGCCAATTTGGTATTCCAGAAAGTTCATACCAAGTTATATTCCCACCAGCAGAGTACTGAAGATACCTGTTTCCCTGGAACTTCTCTAATAGCAGTAGTCATTTACAAGTTTTTTCCTCTGAATTTGATACAAAATAACAATTTTACTTTTGTTTTGAGTTTCTTAGATTACTAAAGAGGTTGTGTATTTTTTGTTTATTAGCCTTCTTTGATGTCTAATCATATCCATTCATTTTTGTCTTCTTTATTCTATAGGCACATTATGTAGACCTACTAGTCTTTTCTATAAAATATGCTACAAATACTTTCTCCTAATTTGCCTTGTTTTTTTTAAAACTGCAGAAAATTGTTTATGGAATCATATATATTTTAGTATCTTAATAGAGAAATCCCATGTCTTTTGGCTATGTATACTTAAATTTAGAAACATTGGGTGGTGCGGTAAATATAAATACAACTCGTATCATTGAATCCCAAGGCAGTCATAATATTCTGGCAAACTAATATTGTGTACTTCTTGTGTAGACTTCTGCCAGAGCCTGCAGTTTCTTCAATAATGTCTGGGGCAACCTAAAGGGCTTGGAAAACTGGCTCCACAAGAGTCAGCAACAAGAAGTTTCTGAAAAACCAAGATACCAGAAGTGTAACAGCTCTTCTACTGCCAGTTCTTACGCCATTGAAATTGAAAAGATTGGAGATCTAGAGCTTCTTGATCAAGATGAGATGGACCTTTCTGATTGGCTGGTGACTCCCCAGGAATCCTATAAGCCTGAGAAGCCTGGGAATGGCAGCTGTGAAACCAGTGAAAAGTTTAAGCTCTTGTTCCAGGTGTTCCAGGAGTCCTATAGTGTGAGTGATTGGCTTGTCAAGCCTGATTCCTGTACCAGTTGTCAGGGTAACCAGCCCAAAGGTGTGGAGATTGAGAACCTGGGCAGTCTGAAGTGCCTGAATGACCACTTGGAGGCCAAGAAACCCTTGTCCACTCCCAGTGTGATTACTGAGGATTGGCTTGTCCAGAACCATCAAGACCCATATAAAGTAGAGGAGGTCTGCAAAGCCAATGAGCCCTGCACAAGCTTTGCAGAGTGTGTGTGTGATGAAAATTGTGAGAAGGAAGCTCTGTGTAAATGGCTTCTGAAGAAAGAAGGAAAGGATAAAAATGGTATGCCTGTGGAACCAAAACCTGAACCTGAGAAACATAGAGATTCCCTGAATATGTGGCTGTGTCCATCCAGAAAAGAGGCAACAGAACAAGCTAAGGCATCAAAGGCAATGGCTTCTAGAATTGCTGATTCCTTCCAAATGATAAGGAACAGTCCTTTGTCAGAGTGGCTCATTACCCCTTCACGCAAAGAAGGATGTCCCAAGGAAGTGCCTCTTACAGAGGACAGCGCTGGCAAACAAAAGCTTACAAGCCCCTTGGCTACTTCCTGGTGTCCCTTTAACACAGCTGACTGGGTCTCGCCAGGAAAGAAGACAGGAAATCTTAGCCAGTTATCCTCAGGAGAAGACAAGTGGCTACTTCGAAAGAAGGCCAAGGTGAGCACAAGACATTAAAATAGTACCATTTGAAGCATATTTAATAGTTTCTACTTTCTTAATCCCAAACGTTGCAAATGGGCCAGATCCTTAAATATTACCTGTTTAGTATGGCTTAAGTATTAATTTTGGTGCCATTAGCAACAGAATGGAGGATTATTTAGACTGAAATTTGTGTGCATTTTCTAGGCCCCAAATCCCCATCCTATTTTATTGCTATTTATGGAAAAGATTAGGGGTAGAGAAAATAGTTGTCACCTTTGTTGTTATTAGAATGCCGAACATTTACATCATTCTTCATAGACACTACACTATTTGGAAGATGAATTGTTGGTCTCACACCTCTCAGTTGTTGTGTAGCAATCCACCTTTTGTCTTCTTGCAGGAAGTATTACTTAATTCGCCCCTACAGGAGGAGCACAGCTTTCCCCCAGACTGTTATGGCCTCCCAGCAGTGTGTGATCTCTTTGCCTGTATGCAGCTTAAAGTTGATAAAGAAAAATGGTTGTATCGAACTCCTCTACAGGTGGGTACATGTCACTAGTGCAAATATTACAATTTTAGCTGCTTTCAAATATTGTCTTATAAATTCATACTCTGCCCACTGAACTGTATTCCTGTTAATGGTTTTGTATATTAGGTGAGGTGGGAAAAAGATCGTAAAACTTTCATGTATTTCACTTGAACTTGCTCCATGAAATAACTAGGACATGCTTGAAGTAGACTTTTTAAGATGATGTAGCTGTCAGGAGAATTTTTGGAGCCTACATGGGTTCTAGTAGCTTATTGAGAAATGAGAACTTTAAGGTGGGAAGAAACTTGCTTTTTATCTTACAGTGAAGTGACTTTTTATCTGTGGGCTTTTCTTTACAGATGTGAAGGAATGGAGTACTAGACTCAAGCAAATTTTCTGCAGATTATCACAAATCCATAAGCTGAGTGACTGCGGCTTGCCAAATCATTGTTTCTGGGTCTGATGTAGTTCCTTTCCTGCCTAATTTCGAATTAGTAAAGAGAAATAAGTGGTAAAATTATGAGTTACTATGTAAAAGAAAAAGGCTGTTTGTTGATGCTGAGGTGATTCAGTTCCTTCTTACAGAAGTATTAATTCACCACACTAGAAACACAGTGTCTTAGTAGGTAGGTCTTTTTCATAAGCCTCCATGGCTCCTTAGATTGGGTTGTTATTAGAAGTACATTAAAGCACTGTAGTTTTAAAAATGAAATAGTTCTGTAATCAAGGTGTGTTGATGTATTCTAAAGCTAGTAAACTTACCTAACTTTTTGAATGCCCTTCTTTGGGTGCTTCCCTTGTTGTGGGTTTTCTTCCATTTATGGTGAATTCTTCTGTTTAATTAATATACAATATATTTCACACAAATAATTAACTTTGCCAATATAGTGGGTTTTTTCCTTACCAAAACATGTATTAACAATCTTGGCAATTTTTGACATTAATTACAAAACATTTTAGCTTACATGCCAGATTCCACATTATTTTTCTTCTTTTGAAAGAAACTGAGCTATTGCAAGTTTTGTCTTTTTTCCCTTCTCTAAACGTTATTATTAAAGTATCTAGACAGCTCTTTCAGAAGGGCTCCATGTTGTTTAAAGACTATATTCAGGGTAATCCTAGCCTCTTTCAGGATATTCTGAAGAGCTATAGGCAGAAGAGCCCGAGTGCTAATTAATCAAAAAGCAAAAGGCAAGACATGTTGGAAATGTAGTACTTGAACTATTCACTATCCTGTTATTGGTGCATCCTGTGTAAATGGAAGCTGAATCTGACACCTGGTGCTTTTGACTAGGATTAAGTTAAATGTCCTCACGCAAGCATAGCATACCTATACCTCTAAAAGTATAATGCAGTGACATTTTAGTGAATAGGCTGTTTTGAACACTTGTGCCTTGGGGTGTTTATTGAAGCTTTATGAAAACTGTTGATGTTTCCTTAGTGTCCTTAAAGTTATACCCATGCTTTAAAAAGTTACTCTGTAGGAGAAAGATGGTGTTTATACCATGTTTTAAGATTCTCTAAGATGAGACATCTTAGCTGCTTTCCAGGCTATTAAACTGTTAAGCCACTCAACTTGCCTGTGTTATTGGAAATACTTTTAAAGTTTGTGACGTGGTCATCTAGAGAGCCCTTTTGGGGAAACTTCACAGTCCCAGTGTCATTGCCATACAGCTTCATTAGAATTCTTGAACCATAGCTGAAACGAGCCTATTATTTTTTTAGTTCGCCCAGGTACCATTCAGAACTTTAAAACTAAAGGTGGTGGGTAAAAACTTAAGGAGCCTTTCCCTTATCTTAGGTTGCAGGAAACTTTATAGTTTTTGAGGTTTAACACATTGTGTGTCCCTAAATTAACATTAATCACTATGCTAATGAGTATGTAAAACATTCTCTTGCATTGATGCATTTTGTACCTCTCTCCATTAAAAGCATAACAGCCATATATTTGTCGTGTGTATTTGTAAAACACTTTGTCACAAAATTGTATGAATGTGATATCCTCTGGTTAGGAGTACAGCTAAGAAACACTTTAACATAAAAACATTGTTTTTATATTCACTTAAATAAAATCTCAGTGTATTTTAGGATTCCTAAATTAACAAAGAATAGGTTTACTAACTTCCATTTTGTCTTTTCTTGCAAACTTTTCACATATATTTTTATTTTTTAATCTGCTCTGTTGCAAGTAAGATACATTAAACTGCTTTTTGCTTTTTTGTTATTTAAACTAGGGGACTTCAGCTAAAGTTCAGTGCTTTTCTGCCAAATCCCTTCTAACTAGATGCATTTATTTTTTTATTTTTTCTAATAACAGCCACCACTTGTTAGTATTTATTATGTATTTGTGTAACTTGCAGTGCAGTCTTATTTGATTAACTTCATTTCTACTTTATTTTTTATTTTTATTTTTTCTAATAACAGCCACCACTTGTTAGTATTTATTATGTATTTGTGTAACTTGCAGTGCAGTCTTATTTGATTAACTTCATTTCATAGATGAGAAAACAAACTCAGAAAGTAACTTGTCCTTACTTTCTTTAGTTTTCCCAAGGCTTCCTTAAAAACTTAAAGCTCTTGTGTAAGTCATCTCTTTTTCAAATTATCCCTAGTAAGATGAGTTTATGCATACAGAATTAATGATTATTGGGCAGATTGTTCTGGCATAGTACACTAATGGTATAACAGTTAATCTGAAATATTTAAGGTTGTTTAGTGTCAACTCTATTTGGAGAAAAATTTTAAGCTAGTTGCTAATGCTGCTAGTAGCCCTTCATTTCAACCCAAACATGAAAACATATTTTAGGCTAGTGGGGCAGAACAAATGCCAGGAGTAACTTTGGAGACATCCACTACATTTTATGTTGGAGTTATGACTTTGGTTCTATTTTCACCCTTTATTGGGACTACAGGGCAATATTACAGTCTTGGATCACTCAGTGAACAAATGTGATACAGTATTGACAAGCATGACCTGAACGCTGGGAGTAAGTGGTTTTCCAGTTCAGGGGGTAGGAGAGAAAACAGGTGCAAGATCTTCTTTAAAGGAGAAGAGAACCACATTACTCAGCCGCCAGAGGGTTTTGGCTTCAACTCATTAATGGCTGGAAAGAGTGCCAGTCCTGGTCAACCATCCATGATCTTCATCACAGCAAACTGGAATCTCCAATTTCTCAAACTAGTTGTAGGTAGAAGAGTAAATGACTCCAGACTGAGTTATAAACTGATCTGGATGACTCCCACAGTGTCCTCCCTTCATAAGCTAGCAAATCTTCACAGTGACTGTTGGAGAAAGGAGCCTTTCATGTGCTCCCAGTTATTATATAGCGCATAGAGACCTGTAAGTGTTAGTCCTGCTAGACCACCTCGTGCTACCCCTCGAAGGCCACCTGGGAGAGAAAAAGAAAAAAATCAGCTTGCATTGCATACTGTCCTAGCATCAAAGGGTTAAATAAGAGTTTCGGAAAGCCCAGTCACACTATTCATGTTTACGAAGAAATTCCATCCCAAACAGAATAAGCTTTAAAAATAATAAATCAAGACTGAAGTTCAGGAGAGAGAGATTCCCTAAATTATTGTTTAACACATAAACTATATTTTCATACAACCTTGTTTCACTTTTAATTTCACAATTTGTACCTAAGATCATCAGCATAATTTCTTGACTTTTCTCAATCTGACTTGATCCTGGAACACTTCTGGACAAGATCTTATGCTTATTATCGAAGTCCCTACCAGAACAATAATTCCCTGCTAGTCATATAATTTAGAACTTAACTGGCACTGTCAATTGATTCTAAGGCTGTATGTAAACATAGTGACACCCTCTTTGGAAACAGTGTTAACAGCCTTTGGACTCTGCACAGGTCCTCTAAATATTAACTTTGAAGACTCAAGACAGAGTGGTGGGTGATAAGATGGCTATACCCAAACTTTGAGTTAGGTGCTGATGAAGCACCAACTTCCCTGTTGTCTATTCCTACCCTGATGTGTCAGAAAAATCTCCAACTAATGAGCAATGAGGCACTCAGCAGCATCATACTAGTTAAAGAACATTTAAGGATTAGACTTTGAACTGTTTTTGCTTAACAAAGAATTTTTCATGTGGAAAAAGATTACGAATAGATATTTCACCTGAAGTGCAGAAACAAAAATGTTTCAATCAGTTATCTGAAAATAGTCCCTAAGTCTAATAAGAGGAATGGAGGTACCCAAAGAAGCTTTCAAGAAATAATTGATGTTCTCATAACAGTTTCACAAATAAGTAGCAATCACAGACTTCAGATAGCCTATATTGTACCTATGGAGTATTTGTTCCAGGTCACATGTTATGAAGGCAAAGGTCCAGTGGTTATACCTTATTAGAGGCCCTTTAGCTATGAGCCAGTGAATTCCATGAAATTCAGTGACGCTGCTGACTTAGAACGCTTCAAACCAACCATTTCTGCAATGAGTGTCCTGCCAGATGGCTACAGATGATAGCTTAAAGGGCCACTCCCTCTAGGAGCCTCTCTAGCCTGAAGACTTAAGATAGCTGACCTGCTTAGGCTTCAACTATGAAGTGCCCTAATTATCTCTCTTAAACAGACCCAAACAGAAACTGCAGGCATCATCTATAAACAGCTGTCAAATATGTACGAAGGGGGATCAAAAACAAAAAAATTAAAGTAAACGGGAGATATCTCCTTGAAATCTACATCATCTCTTTATATCTTGCCACACTTAGATTAGGCATGATAGTTGAATCTGGAACTGTATTCAATGTGGTTGAAAAATTATAAAAGTAATACATATATTCCACCTGCTAACTTAAAAACAATCTGCTTAGTTTAATAAAGATCTACCTTGATTCTTTCAACAGTATGTCAATAAAAAGTTGTAGGGGCTGAAAGTGAACTATAATTAGACCAAATTCCTAAAAATGGAAAAACTAGGAAACTCAGGAGAATAAATGGTAAGTTACCTGCAACAGTATCACTATGGCTCAGTTATTAACAGTAAGGTAGCCTCACTACTCTTAATTAGAAAAATGATCAAGGGCAGGTACTTGAAAGCACAATAATTTCACAGACACTATTTCCTGGGACCATACATTCAACTTTAGGCTAACTTTCCTGGACCTCTAGCCAATTACAGGTCCACAGGTCTCTGAGGTCTGCCCACTGGTTTGGAATTAGCTGCAAACTGTTACTTTCAGTTGGCCTTTTGCTTTGAGTGTCCTAGGAACATGGTTTCTACTTGGCCCTTTTAGAAGGATCTTCACACTACTACTTATCTATCAGATAACAAGCTTCCCTGGACACAGGCACTAGAGGTAACGAGACTGGGAACTATAAGCATTTAAGATCATTGGGACACCAGTGGTATATTAAGTGTCCCTTAAGAATTTATCCTCTAGAAAGCCTTCTACTTTCTGACCAAAATGAAACAAACTCAGTTTAAATACATTGTTACTTCTCTGACAGCTAGAAAAAAGTTGTTTCTAGCAAGAAGATACCAAATGTGTAGTGCCTGATTTACTAAATAATCAGTAATCCTGACTCAAGGGATTACTGACTTTTATTACATGTTTTAGTTTTCTTTCCATTAATTTCAGGGTTTTCCAGCTGGTTGATCTGTTAAACGTTTGAGAGCCTTGGCTTTAGGCTTTCTGTAATAAAACAACTTTTGCCCAACTAGGCACACAAAGTTGATTAGCAAATATACTTGCCTTGAACACAGAGCAACCAAATGAGGCCAATGGTTAATCTCTATAAGGCAAAACAAACATGAGACTTGTGTGTCACAGTTTTATCTTCTTTTAGATCCTTATACAATTCTTCCAGAAGGGCAAACATCACCTCTTCTAAGCCTCAGAAAATGAGGCCCAGAATATTTAAGCGCCTGATTTTTGGGCAACAGAGCTGATGACTGGCAGAGCTAACACACTGAACTGGTAATTACTTTAGCACAGGGGTCAGCACATTTTTCTTGAAATGGCCAGAAAGTAAATATTTTAGGCTTTGAGGGTGCAAAGGCTATGTACGTACTTACATAACCATTTAAAATGTTAACTATTTAAAAATGTAAAATACATTCTTGGCCTGCAAACAGTGCAGAGACAGGCATCTGGCCAGCAGGAGTTTGTGGCCCTTGCTTTAGAGGAACAGCCTTTACCCACACACCGAGATGGCTACGAATTCTATTCAACAAATATTTGCACTATTTAACCTTTTTCTGGTTAAAATTATTCTTTAAAACTGTGATAAAATACACATAAAATTCACCATTATTAAATGTACATACAGTTCAGTAGCATTAAGTACATTGGCATTGGGCTGCCATCATCCATCTCCAGAGAACTTTTTTCACCTCACAGAACTGAAACTGTACCCATTAAACAACAATTTCCTCCTCCTCTTCCCAATCTAATGCCTAATTTAATTTTTATTACACTGATATATCTTTGCTCACTTTAATTTTTATTTTTCTCAAAGTAGTCCATATACATGATTTTAGAAGTGAAGACAGTACCAGAAGATTTTAGTAATGCACAACAGTCTGGTGTACTCATCATTCTTACCCTAATTCCCAGTTCCCAAATGCAACTACTTTAATTTTTTGCTTTTTACCTGCATGTTTCTAAAGAACATGTTTATCTTGCTATTTCTTGACGTTTCAATCCTAGATATTGTCTATTGATTTCCTACTAGGAAAACTGTGTCACGTCTCATAAGAATTGTACAAAATGCACTTACAGCAGAAAGGTTTATATAGGTTATTTTATATAGATTATCTCACAAGTCTATGAAGGGAATAGAGTCACCCTTGTTTTATAGACAAAGAAACTGAAATTCAGACAAGTTACTCTCCTATTTACACATTTATTTAGAGATTTAGTGCTAGTCAAACTCAGTCTGACTCAGAAGCCCATTGTTTCTGTCAGCATAGCAAATTGCCTCCAGCATAGAGAGAGGAGATATCAGGGAACTTTCTTGAAAGAGGTACCAACAATTGAGCTGGGCCTTCAGGATGGACTGGATTTCAAATTTATCTGCTTGGTCACATGACATGCATAAGAAAGCTGTGGGAGAAAAAGCCGGAAAGATAGGATAAGATTAGAACATGGAAGGCTAGGGCGAGAAGTTTGAATTTAGATAGAAAGGAAGTGCGTCATCATCAAAGGCTCCTGGGTAGGGAGTGGAATCGGAACCATCCTTGAGGAAGATTAAGCTAGAAATAGTAGGTAAGAGATTGGAGGCAGAAGTCTCATATCAAAATTGTCAATGGAAAATACTGTTAGAGAAGTTCAGGGCTTGTGATAAGGGCCTCAACTCAGGTAATGGGTGTGGTAAACTTCACAAGTGATGGAATGAGGGGACGATGAGAGAAAGGTAGAAATCAAAGGTAATTAGGTCACTAGAAGGCTGCTTCCTGTTTCTTGTTTGCTCTTTCTTAGCTCTGCTAATAGTGGAAGCAGTGTGTGGGACTCTGAACAGCACTGCTGCTAGCTGTCCTGGGATTCCCTCACCACTGCCCCATCCAGCCCTTCCTTGCAATCCCAGTGCTTCCATGCAAGACCAAACTCACTAAAACACCCCAGTTCCTTTAAGCCCCCACATTATGGTGTCCTTTTAGAACTAGTCTTTGGGTTGTTGTTTTCCTGTGGGTGGTAGGGAGTGTCCCAGATCCCTTTGAGAACCTTATGGAAGTTTTAGAGGATTTATAAACCCTGACTTAACATCTTCTGTAAATTCTATACTCAAGAGAAGGGTGAAAGTTTAACTCTCTGGAAGTTACAATAAACAATTTAAGGCTTATGAGTAAATGGAAATGCTATAGTACTTCGAAGGTAAGAATTAAAGTCCAGGTAAGCCAAATCTTTACAGCGGCCTATGAAGTCCTATCATCTATATGATTTGGTCCCTTGTCACTTTTATGACTCCAGATTCTACTACTCTCCCACTGCCTTTTAACTCCCACCTTAGGGCCTTTGTTCTTGCTGTTACCTAAATCGCTCCCTCCAGACATCCACCTCACATGCTCCCTTATCTGTCCACCTTTGGCCAAATATCATCTTCTCCTTGAAGGGTGTTTTAAACACCTTGTTACATACAGTTTTGCGTGTATGCCTTAGTGTGCTGTGGGATAAGCTGCTGAAAATTAGGTGATGAACAAAAGATATACATATTTAAAATATTAATAACTAATGCCAAATTGCTCTTCAAAGTACTTTCTTACCTTTGCCAATAATAAGCGTCATCTACCATCACTTTTTAAAAACAGATTGTGAAAAATATTATCTTAATGTTTTATTTTGCTCTTCCCCGGTTGCTTATGAGCAACCTCAATTGTTTAGTGGTTTTTTGTATTTCTTCCTGAAGGGCTTTGTCATATCCTTACTCTACTTTTTATTGGGTTGTTGGTTTAAGTGCTTTGTTGAAATGTCTTATATATTATTGGCAGTTAGCTCTTTGGAAGAATGTTGATGCTGGTAACAGAATTAAAGAAGTCATCAAGAGGCTGTTTGTGGCATATGAAGTTTAATTTTGAAGGCCTGGCATTCACTGAGAAGTAGTACCTTTTAACAATAACCCTGATGATAACTGCTTAATTTGAAGAACCGGATTTGTTTATCTTCTTACTGTTACTTAGCTTTTCTAAGGTGACTTTCTCACGGAAGGCACAGGATCAACAGGTTAGGAATTTTCTGTGAAGGGGAAAGGGGCGCCCATATTTTTTGGTTTCTGAGGCCTTGTTTCCTGAAGATAAGCGATCCATCTCTTCAACATTCCTAAACTTACGAATGATAGCAAAACTACCACTATTCTCATTCTGGTACAACACTGGTGATTAGATTTTCACATGGCACAGGAAACCTAATAATGACATTTCACACCCTCTGAAAAATATTTACAAAGTTCATTAAATAACGCATTAGATCTGAACTAAAATCACACCATTGGAATAATTCCTTTAGCCTCTTTTTGGTCTGACAACTACCTACCTTCTCATGTAATTTTCCTCATGGTTTTTCTTTCTACAAAAGTAGCTCCTATACCTAAACTGAGTCATATTGCTTTCATTCTAAACTCCTTCTTTAAAAAAAAATTTTTTTTAAATCCTATTTTAGAAGAGTAGTTGGGGATTGGAAATATTTTAGGTCAGCAAGAATCAACCATTCTCTAAATGTAAACTTCTTTCCTTAATGGTTTATGCTGACTCTACACTAAAAGAATGCCTAAACTCTTTTCCAAATCCTTGAATCTGCAAGTTTTATATATATTCCTGTCACACAAAACTCCTGATTCTGTTCTCTGTCTTAAGTCTAAACCAGAAATCAATAAAAGACACTGATTTGCCTTTGTCAGAGCAATATTTATGTGTTAAGTTAAATTGTTCAGCCAGGAACTATGAATCAATGTTGTAATTCTGGGTTAGCAGATTATCTACCTCTTCTATGTTCCACAATTGCAATGGAGACTGAAATCTACTTGTCAGTTGACACAGAATTAATGAATATTCTTTTCTGCTTTTTCTCTTCTGAGCCAAGAGGCTTCTCTTCCATAATTTATGTTGGAGGTGTCCCAGGCTGTGTTATAAATGCTATTTCCTGGACACAGGGATGCTATCCCTTTTGGAATAATACCAAATATTCAGCCTTTCCCTTTTTATCTTTAAAATACATGTAATATGTCTTAACTAAGATGATAATTCAGTACATTCTTATACTAAGCACTGCCCGCAATACAGGAAATGCCGTAATGGCTTACCTTGAGTAAGAGAACAGGGATTGATAGGGACTGAGATGGAGCCTCAGTCCCCCATCCACTGGGGTAGCTGCGCCACCAACTCAGCTCCAGCCATTCGCACCACACATAACATGAGCTTAGTGTCTTCCGTTTGTTCAAAAGAAGCTAAAATTTCCAGATCTTCGTGTGAAATCTATTTTTAAATTTTAATAATTTGATCTTTAATAAACAGAGTTTGGGCCAACGAAACTCGTGCTGGCCAAGTGCCACACTTGTGGTGCCAATCAAGGTTTTAAATTCCTTTCACCCCAAAGATTTTCAATGTGAAAGTATTTTAGGTTTTTAACAAGGTTTTCCTATGCCAAGGTAACATTTTCATGGACATAAAAGGTATTTACTGTCTTACCCTACCTGGGAGCTCTGTTGATGTGTGTAAGCACATGTACATGTTGCAAGCAGTACTGTGAGCTCTTAGGGATAAAATTCCAAATGTGATCCATTTTCAATATTAAAAAGCCTTCTTACTCTCAGATATATCAGGAAATTTTGGATTTTATAATCCTATTGTGACTTCTCTCATTTCTTTCTAGTAAAAATGAAGTAAAAATGCTACTTGATATTTGTGATGGAGGAATTACATAAAAACAAAATTACTCAGTTAATCAAATGTCTAAAGCATAATAAAGTAATCAAACAAATAAAAGCACTTTTCAGAGGCTTGAGATGTAGTTTAGGCAATTTAAAACAAAAATGTGAGAAAACCTGGGACTGTCACTAGTTATCTTTTGAGGAAGATCATTTTAACACTGTGCTCATCTGTAAAACTGGGGTGTGATGATTACCACGTCACAAGGTTGTAAATGAAACAAGTTATAAAGTGAGTATTTCTGAGAGTATAATTATACTCAGTGCATGTTAATTTTCTTTCCATCTTAGAGGAGAATTTGATATTTGATCTTTATCCAAGTAACTTCGATTCAACTCTTTGGGTTTTGATATTTTTTTTTTCTTAAAACAATGGTATTTAGTCCACCCATGTTCATAACAGCATTATGCACAGTAGCCAAGGTGGACTCAATCCAAGTGTCTGTGAACAGATGAATGGATAAACAAAATGTGCTATATACATACAGTGGAGTATTACCGAGCCTTAAAAAGGAAGGAAATTCTGACACATGCTACAACATGGATAAACCTTGAGGACATTATGCTAAATGAAATAAGCCAGTCACAAAAAAAAATACTACATGATTCCACTTACATGAGGTACCTAAGGCAGTCAAAATTCATATAGAATGGTGGTTGCCAGGGCTCGTGAAGGGGGAAATGGGGAGTTGTTTAATGGGTACAGTTTCAGTTTTGCAAGATGAAGAGAAGTTCTGGAGATTAGTTGCACAACAATGTAAATACACTTAACATTACTGAACTGTACACTTCAATAGTTTGGATGGTCAATTTTATGTTTTGTGTATTCTACAAAAATTAAAAAAAATCCCAAACCATGAGATGTCAAAGAACATTATACTATCAAAAAAAAAAAAAAAGTTTATGGTGTACCCCCCAAAAAATAATAAATAAATAAAATTAAAAAAAAAAAAAGTTTAAAGTTTCCTTTTTAAAACTACAGTATGGAGAAAAAGCATACTTCGACTGTATTGAGAGACAGCTCCACCATTTAATAATACCTACCTGTACATTTATACAACATGCCTGTCATGGTTCCAGCTGCTACTGTGTTGAGGTCATCTTCTGCACCTCGTGTTTTCTCAATGATGACACCAAATGCACTATAGAGCAAAGCTATAGGGGAAATGGAACTGATCAGTAACAAAAGAGTGAACTGAAAGTCAGTATGGCAATTATATTTAGATAAATTTATTTTTACAGACATCACTCTATAAGTATTCAAAGACACATAAACAATGATCACTGGAACACTGTTTGTAGTAACAAAAGTCTAGCAACAAATAAAATGACCTGCAAGAGGGGACTGATCCAGAAAGACTTTCCACGTAATGGGATACTACGTACTACTTAAAACAAAACACAGAAAGAGCTCTATTCACTAATATGTAAAGCAGGCATATGTGTGTATGACTCTGGATATGTAAAGAAAATGCTTGGAAAGATTCAGAAGAAATTTATTAGCTATTTATGGAAAGCACCACTGGGGAGTCCCAGGAAGAAAATCTTCAATTTTCACTTCCATTTTATTCATAACAGCTGTACTTTGGATTTAGAAACAAAAACAAAACACAAGTATTACTATTCTAAGAAAAATAGGACTTCAAGAAAAGTGAAATATGGTTCCTGCACATGTAAAAACCCTAATATTAATGCCATTTAGTTTTAATAAGATCTTCCCCCAAATCACCACTCTCTTATGCCTGTAAAGACCTATAAGCAATGAATGCATTAACCCTTCTCCTTACCCTTCCTCAAAATTATAGCTACATCTGACTCCTCAAAATTATACCAAACTTAGCCTTACAACTCCTCTGTTATGATGTTTTTATACTTCTATAAGGGCTCTTCTTCCCATTTCAATTTATTTAACTGAAACTAAACTTGAGCAGAACATTGTAATGTGACTGTAATGTGACGGGTCACATTACAAAGGAAACATACAGCATGACTGGTCATCCCAGTTTGCCCAAACTTAAGGGTTTCCTGGAACATGAACTTGAAGTGCTACAACTGAGAAAGCCCCGGGAAGACCAGGATGACTGATTACTCTAGGTATGCAAGCAATTACACAAGTACAAAGGAGGGTGACTGTGCATGGTAGAGGGGCACTGGCGGCATGGGCAGCATAAGGAAGCAGCCATTTACTAGGACCCCAAAGGCAGATCTGACATTACAATGTGAAAATATACTGCTTCCAAAGCCCATGACAAGGCTAGGATCTCACTCTGTCACACAGAAGCTTTTCCTGTCTTTTCAACGAGATGCCTACATTTTCTCTTATTTAATTTGCCAGAAGTAAAAGATTTTTAGACTTTCAAATACAGAAAACTTTGGATTAGGGCATAGGGGCCATGAGTCGGCTTATTATATAAGTCATGAGTAATCAAGAGTCAATCATTCATAAACATTATAGTATGAAAGCATTTGGTCCTAAGTACTACCAAATTATCCCTTCCTTAGAACTGTAAATATTTTCAGTATCTACAAAGGCCCTATTGCAACTCCGGCAATTAAGTCTGGGAAATTTAATTAAGTAAACAGAATGATGAATGAACTATTAGGAAAACATATCAGGAGGCCTAGATTAAATCTATCATATCTTACTACAGGACCTTGAACCTTTCCTAACACACAAAACCATTTGCTTTGGACCTATATTACCTGGATTTCATTTAGTTAAAATATGATTTTACTTGGTGTCTTGCTAGGACAGGAGAGTATACAGTGTTTAAAACATTTAGAAATGAATGCATTCACAATGGTATCTGCACCTGGGATTATTTTGTTATATAGTTAATGGTCTTTTCCTAAGTAGTATCTACACTACTCACCAGAGTGGATTTAAACATAATTTTTAACATGCCAGGACCAGAATTTTAGTTGATCAAATTGTGCATGATACCTGTGCATTCTTTGCAATAATAATGACTTATTATCAAGTGAGATATCTACTTACCCAGAGAACCTAGAGTATTAGCCCAAAGTGCCCCTTGCCTAGTCACCATATTCAAGATCCTACCAGGGCAGAAAGAGAAAGAATCTGTATTTAGAACCAGTATTTCTTTAGTATTTAGAAAACCTATAATTATAGGGATTTTAAATGTATTAATGCAATACCCAGTTTTCTTAATTTTAAAACTTAACACCTCCTTAGAATTCAACAAGGATAGTTTTTACTTCATATAAATATAAATGAAGGTTAGGTTTAAAATTCCAATGTTTTTGGGCAACAAGTAAAGAAAATTCTAATTATTAAATACATAAAATTATTAATTATATAAAAGCTTTGAATGATATCCTGGAATGCATTTTATAAAGAAGTTTACAGAAACTGATCTATGTTAAAAAAATGACATTATAACAGACAAACTAGCTTATAATTAAGTTTCTTTTGTGTGGGGGTAGTACATACTTAGAATATTAAGTAGAATCAAAATGTGGAATATTATGTAATATACAGCAAAATTAAAGACAAATACTCAGAAGAAAAAAGCCATCTAACGAGAATACATGATAAAAGCGCATTCTGTGTCTGCTCCCAGACTAGAACTAAGCAGCCAAAGTGAATGCTTAGCGCACTCTCAAGGAAGCACAGCTCTGCCCTCACCAGTGCCAGATGTCACCAGAACAGTGACGGAGGCAACTGGAGAAAGAAGACAGAATATTCCTTTCCCAGCAGTGTAACACTGTCATAGGAATGGTTCTGTCCCGACAGCTGACTAATGCTGGAAATTATAGAATTACAATAACAAACAGTAAAAGAACTCATTTAATTTAAGTACTCATTTAAATTAATGCTCAATCATAACAAAAATTTGTATTACTTCCAAAGGATTATTTAAAAAATTACTAATGATTACAAATATTATATTACATATTTAATCTAATTATGCTACATATTTACTAATATATTAAGATTAGCACTTAACTGTTTTATTTGTAACAAACTTCTAAAGCTATTAATTTTCATTATTGTATTGCTGGTAGCACTGCAAATTGGCAAAGTTCTTTGGAATGTGATTGGGCAGCATATCTCCATTTATTGGGCCCTTACCTACTTCCCACTTAATCATTTCTCAATAGATTACAGACAGAAAGTAGGGAAACTTACCCAAGATTCCAAAACAGTAAGTAATGAAACTGGGCTCTGAAACTACACAGATCTGTCTGGCCTGAAACCCCATTATCTTTCCATTTTTTAAATGCTATCTCTCTATATGAAAGGTCAGAATGATTATATTAAAAAATGGTATATAAGATTTAAAAAATCTGACTTCAGAGATGCAAACCAATTCGACTCTCTTCAAAAAAATTAATAACTACGATGCTTTTAAGAAACAAAGGTTATCTTTTCTAAGAGACCTTCCACTTTCAAACTGGTATTTAATAATATGATGCTGGGGATTTGTTTCAAAATATATGGGAAGTAAAGGGCTTAAAAAAATTAATATGGGAGGGAAGAAAGAGACAATATGGGACACAATTGGTCCTGGTGCTGGTTGATGGTTGTTGAGCTTGTGTTATGGTTCATAGGTGTTTACTACACAATTTTGTCTACTTTTGTATATATTCAAAATTATCCATAATACAAAAAGTAAAAAAAAAAAATTGGAGTAAGGGACAAATATTAAGAATATAAATACAAATATATTCAAGGATCTGAGGCTGTAAAGCAAGCGCACTGACCCATGTAGTACTAGGAATATGAAAAACTTGACAGGCCTCCAGGTTTCCCAATGTCTAATTCTAGCACACCTGCTGCCATCTGCTGGCTAAGAAACAAGGAAAATGGAGCTTCAAGTGTCCTAAAATAAAACCATGAGCCACTGAAGGATGCATACTGTGTGATTCCATTCATATGAACATAAAAACATGCAAAACTAAACAATATATTATTTAGGGAACAGCAATAGGAACTGGTCATGTTTATTTCTTAAGCAGCGTGAAGATATACACTACATACATTTTCTGACCTTAATTGAACATTCCCTTCTCTGCAAACTTCAATTTCCTAAAAGAAGACTGACTTATTCCTTTCAGAACTACCTTTAAGTTTTAGGAATTTCATTTAAAATTTCTGCACCTTTGCATTTCAGAAATGGAGAATGAAGTCAATGAGAAGCTCAAGTCAAATGACAGCAGATTTAGCAATTATCTTATTTGCCTCTTATTTCTTCACTTAACATGTCCTGTGTTTTGCACACTCCTGAACAATCCCAATAATGTACTAGTAATCCAACAATTTGAAAAGCATGTTATATAGGCATGCAAACTGGATGGAATAGGTATAGCTGAGAAGTCAGGCTAGTATAGCTCCAGCTGACTGAGGGACACTGACTCAAAAATCACTCCATCTAAAAGCTTAGACCCAGTAACTTGATTCCTAAATTCCCTTTATTTTGAATAAGGGAAAAATGAAAGAAAACATCAAAAAAAAAAAACTGACCAAAAAGTATACCAATACTCTAAACATTTGTAACCTCAAGGTTGTGCTCATCAAACCAACAATATTAATAGTTTGAATATTAATATTCAAACATCACTATATCATTACATAAGACTTACTGTACGTTTCTTGGTTTGGACCAGGCCATGTTCTGGGTTTCCTTCAATCCTAGCCGTAGACCATTCATTGCCCCAAATGCGGCCCCTGGCAAATCATAGTAACAATTCATTCAAATAATCAGCTTTATGTTAAAGAATAACTATACTTCTAATTCTTTTTCATTTAATAAGAATAAAAATGTAAATAGTGATTTAAAAAAAGACAAGCCTGAAGCCAATATTTTAACTGCCTCTGATTAAGCACCTCTGACTACTTGGATTGAGGACACTTAAAAAAACACATATAAAGTACCAACCTGTCATACAACATCCTCCAATGGTAAAGAAGGCCAGTTCAAATCTGCCCCGGGTTTTATTAGCTCCAGTTGGTAAAATAAACTCATCTGTATCCTACAGGGATAGTAATGAAAACCAAGCTGAACTCCTCTCAAAACAGTGTTTGCAAAGTGTTTAATTTTTCAAAGGAGTGTTTCACAGAACGTAAAACCATAAATTAACTAAAACTCCACTATAGTCAAGCAAAAATAAAACTTTATGCAACAAAAGAAACATGTATAAATCAAAGTGAAATGAAATATACAACACACATAGTTATGCTCTTTAGTTCTTAGGAGAGATTCTTACTCAGAACTTTACATCTCAATTAAGTTTGATAGATTATAGGTAATTTGCCTTCACGATAAATTTGAAAGTTTAGGAAAGCCATCTCTAGAGAAAGGTAAACTGAAAGCTATGAGATGTAGCAGAATACCACTCTGGAAGGAGAAAATAACTTTCATTCTGTAACTACTATTTATCAAGCACCATTTTACTACATGTAAGACCAAGTGATCATAAAAAAAATGAGCAGAAAGTATAAAAGTACAATGGTTTGGAGCAGTTATGCAAGGGCAAAATCAAGCACCTCCTTAGCAATGCTTAACGTCTGGAGGGCACATATTCCTTTGAGAATCTGAGAAAGCTACAGACCCTCCTTCTAGTAAATGCATACACAAAATTTGGTATGAATCCCCCGAAGGTCACCCAAGAATCCTAGGTTGAGAAATGCTACTATAAGAGCACAATAAGATTGATTTTTCAATACAATACACTTTTATGAAGCACAAATACATTTTTGCCAAGCTTTCCATACAAAAATGGTTAAAATAAGCCCCTGAAGGATAGAACACACCCTGAGCAAAAAACACTAACAAGTAAACATCCCTTTGGCAAATACTGACCTTTGGTAAATGCATTCCTGATTAGGAAAACTGTACCTCTGCACTGGTTTTTGATTTCTGGCTTGTGTATACGTTCTTACCAAACATTGTACAAATAAACAAGCCCGTGTACACTCATCACAATAGAAATGGTCTGCTGGGAAATGATAAGCAAACTCTGAATAGATTCCATGTCTAGATATATTTATTATACATAGATTTGTAAATTCTGGGTGCTTCCTGACTTTTCAATTAATGACTTCATTTTAAATTGTGCTTCTTGTTTGAGATTTTTAGGAATGCTGTATTTAATATGATGAGGTTAATAATTATCCTTCAATCCAGAAATGAATCACTAATTACAAATAGGAAATAAAAAGAGATGGCCATGATTAACATTAGTAAAGTACAAGTGCACGTCATCATCAACTCATTCTTCAGCCAGTGAGTCAACCTTGCATCCCTGAGATATCCAACAATTACTCTTTGAAGCTTAATGCTGTAAACTAAGCTTTAAAGAAACCTATCTGCAACTTTATCTGTGCTGAATCAGCAACTTCTTCAAACCAACAAAACAAAACAAAACCCGAAACAAACAAAAAACTGAGGCTAATATAAACCTTAAAATGTATAACCCCTAACTTCAAATGTCTGTATTCATCAGACTACTCTTATTTCCATAGGCTTTTGAATAATAATAATCTGATCTAATAAAATAAACTCAGGTATTATTTTTTTTTCCATATGTACAAATTTGGTTCGAGATTTCATTAAAAAGATTCCCGCTTCACACTTTCATTCACACTTAACTTAATATTAATGATCTCATAACTTTGTAACTACTCACTCCAAAATTTTTTATTGGGGTGCTTTTAAAATTGATTAGTTGTTGTTTTTAAATATAAATCTTTAATTTGTGCTCTGATCACTGTTCCTTCTGATTACAGAAATGCACACAAAGAAGCAGGCAGCCATTGTTGCTGTACCTTTCCCACCCCCACTTATTCCAGGGAGGCTTTAAAGAAGAGCTAGGAGCTGGTCCCCCTGCTATTTCCCCCTTCATGAACTAGACATTAAAGACTAGAACACCCCAAAGCAACTGCATATAAAGGAAAAATTAGAAAGTGACAACACACGCCCAAGAAAAAGCATAGGCTCAGAAAAGAACTGAGAAAAGCTTAAGTTTATACTCCAGGCTGGTCCCTGGCACATAGACAGCCTGTAATAATAATAAAAAACAAAACAAAACAAAAAAACAAAAGCAAAGCCTGGGGAAGGAGGGAGAATCTGATTTCTAAAGTTAACCACATTATTAGAGTAAAGGTCCAGTTTTCAACAACAGAAATTCACAAGGCATACATAGAAACAGAAAAGCATGGCCCATTCAATGGAAAAAAAAAAATCAACAGAATTGCCCCTAAAAAAGACCTGCTTAACAGATCAACTAGGCAGACTTTAAAACAACTGTCAATGCTCAAAGAACTACAGGAGATGTGGAAAAAGAAAGTCAAAACAATGTATGAACAAAATGGAAACAGAGAGACTGAAAAACCTAGAAAGAAACCAAAAACAAATTCTGAAGCTTCAAAGAACAATAGCTGGAAAATTCACTAAAAGGATTCAAAGGCAGATTCGAGCAAGCAGCAGAAAGAATCACCAAACTTAAATACTGGACAATAGAAATTACTGAGTGTTAGGAACATGAAGAAAAATGATTGACTAGAAGTGAACAGAGCTTAAGGGATCTATGGGATAGCACAAAATAGACAAACATACAGACCATGAGAGCCACAGAAGGAGAGAGAGAATGTTTGAAGAAACAGTGGCTGAAAACTTCCCAAATTTGATAAGAGATGCATGTGAACGTTCAAGAAGCTCAATAAACACCAAGTAAGATACATTCAAAGGGACCCATACTGAGGCATGTTAAAATCAAACTTTTGAAAGCTAAAGACCTCTGTCTTGAAAGCACCAAGAGAGAAGCAACTTACCACATACAAGGATTCTCAGTAAGATTATCAGCCAATTTCTCAAGAGAAACTTTGGAGGCCACTAGGCAGTGGGCTGATAACATTTAAAGTGCTAAAAGAAAAAACTCTCAACCAAGAACCCCATATTCAGCAAAACTGTCCTGAAAGTGAAGGAGATATTATGAAATTCCCAGAAAAACAAAAGCTGAGAGAGTTCATGACCACCACAACTGCCCTGCTATGATCAAGGGAGTCCTGCAAAGTAAAATGAAAGGACAGCAGACAGTAACTCAAAGCCTTAGGAAGGGATAAAGACCTTAATAAAGGCAAATACACGGGCAATTATAAAAGTACTACTGTAACTTAGGTTTTTGACTCCACTTTTGTTTTCTACACAATTTTAAAGCTTAAAGCATTTAAAAGAATTATTAGATTATGCTTTTGAGCACATAATGTATACAGATATAATTCTGTGACATCAATAATTGAGAGGGGCAGGGATAGCTGGTAAAGGAGCAGCATTTTTGTATGTTACTAAAGTTAAACTGGTATACATTCAAATTAGTGTTATAGCTTTAGAAAACAGCTATAGAACACATACAAAAAAAAAGGTTATGAGAAAGGAATTTAAATAATTCCCTACAAAAATGCAAATAAACACAGAAGAAGATATTAATGCAGGAAGGAAGGAATGAGAAACCGGAAGGCTTATAGAAAATGAAGAGCAAAATGCTAGAAACCTCTCCTCATCAGCGACCACTTTAAATACAAACGGATTCAAATCTTTAGCCAAAAGACAGAGATCAGAAAAAACACGATCTATTTATATGCTGTCTACAACAGATTCACTTTACATCCAAAGACACAAAAAGAATGAAAGTGAAAGGATGGAAAAAGATATTCCAAGCAAATAATAACCAAGAGAGAGCAGGGTGGCTATACTAACATTAGAAAATATAGATTTTACATCAAAATAGGTTACAAGAGACAAAGAAGGACATTATATCAATAAAAGCTTCAACATAGCAAGAAACTATAACAATTATAAACATTTACTTACCTAGTAACAGACCATCACAATATATTAAGCAGAAGAGACAGAATTAAAGGGAGAAACAGAAAGTGGCACAGTAATAGTTGGAGACCTCAACATTCCACTTTGAATAATGAATAGTAACTGTTACAACCAGAGAGAAGATAATAAGGAAACAGAGGAGCTGACACAGTAAGTCAACCAGATCTAACAGACATGCAAAACACTCTACTCAAAAATGTACACATTTTTCTCAAGTGCACATAAGACACTTTCCAGGATAGACAGTATGTTAGGCTGCAAAGTCTGAATAGAGTTCAAAAGATACCATACAAAGCATGTTTTCCAACCACAATGGGATCAGTTAGAAATTAATAACATAAGTAAAACTGGAAAATTCACAAATTTGCGGAAATTTAAAAAACTACCCCCTTAAACATTCAATGGATCAAGGAAAAAATCACAAGGGAAATTAGAAAATACTTAAGAGATGAGTAAAAAAGAAACATAACATACCAAAACGTGTAAAACTCAGTGGAAGTGGTGCTAAGGGGGACATTCATAGCTATAAATGCCCACATTAAAAAATAAAAAAGATTTTCAAATCAACAATCTGACTTTACAACTTAAGGAACTAGAAAAAGAAGAAATTAAATCCAAAGCTGGCAGAAGGAAGGACACATTAAAAATTAGAGCAGAGATAAATGAAATAAATTACTAAAATCAGAAATGAAGGTGAGGACATCACTACTGATTCTACAGAATTAAAAAGGATTATAAGAAAATGTTATTAACAACTGTATGCCAACAAATTGGATGTCCCTGGATGAAATGTACAAATTCCTAGAAACACAAAACTCACCAAGAAACAAAAAATCCAAAGAGACCTGTAACTAGTAAGGACACCGAATCACTAATAAAAAAAATCTCACAACAAAGAAAAACCCTGCATCTGATGGCTTTACTGGTAAATTTCACCAAACATTTAAAGAACTAATACCAATTCGGGGGTTCCGTGGTGGCCTAGTGGTTAGGATTCGGGCTTTCACTACTGTGGCCTGGGTTTAGCCCCTGGTGAGGCAACTGAGATCATGTGGTGCAGTACCCACCACCCCCCCGCAAAAAAACTAACACTAATCCTTTTCTAACTTTTCCAAAAAACTGAAGTGGAAGGGAAATACTTGGAACACTTCATAACTCTTCGTATGAAGCCAGCATTATCATACCAAAGCCAGACAAAGACACTACAAGAAAGAAAGCTACAGACCAATATCCCTTATGAACACATGCAAAATCTTCAACAAAATTCTAGGAAACCAAATACAGCAGCATATTAAAAGGGTTATACCTCCTCCTAGATAGCTTCCTCCACAACAGGGCAGACAGCAGTATCAAGCAGTATCAGCAGTATTTCACCTTGTGGAACTGAAAACCACAGCAACAGAAAGACAGAGAAAATGAAAAAGCAGAGGACTTTGTACCAGATGAAGGGACAGGATAAAACACCAGAAAAACAACTACATGAAGAAGAGATAGGCACCCTTACAGAGAAAGAATTCAGAATAATGATAGTGAAGATGATCCAGGACTTTGATTGGATGCAAAGATCGAAAAGTTGCAAGAAAAGTTTACCAAAGCCCTAGAAGAATTAAAGAGCAAACAAACAGAGATATGCAACACAATAACTGAAATGAAAAATACACTAGAAGGAGCCAATAGGAGATTAACTGAGGCAGAACGGCGAACAAGTGACCTGGAAGACAGAATGGTGATAATCACTGATGCGGAAAAGAATAAGGAAGAAAGAATGAAAAGAACTGAAGACAGCCTAAGAGACCTCTGAAACAATGTTAAACACACCAACATTCGCATTATAGGGGTCCCAGAAGGAGAAGAGAGAGAGAAAGGACCCGAGAAAACATTGGAAGAGATTCTAGTTGAAAACTTCCCTAACATGGGAAAGGAAATAGCTCCCCAAGTGCAGGAAGCACAGAGAGTCCCACACAGGATAAACCCAAGGAGAAACACGCCAAGACATATAGCAGTCAAACTGACAAAAATTAAAGCCAGAGAAATGGTATTAAAAGCAACAAGGGAAAAACAACAAATAACATACAAGGGAACTCCCATAAGGGTAACAGCTGATTTCTCAGCAGAAACTCTGCAAGTCAGAAGGGAGGGGCATGATATATTTCAAGTGATGAAAGGGAAGAACCTACAACCAAGAATACTCTACCCAGCAAGGATCTCATTCAGATTCCAGGGAGAAATCAAGAGCTTTACAGACAAGCAACAGCTAAGAGAATTAGGCACCACCAAACCAGCCCGACAACAAATGCTAAAGGAACTTCTCTAAGCAGGAAACATAAGAGAAGAAAAGGGCCTAAAGAAACAACAAAACAATTAAGAACATGGTAATAGGAACATACATATCAATAATTACCTTGAATGTAAATGGACTAAAGGCACCAACCAAAAGACACAGACCGGCTGAATGGATACAAAAACAAGACCCATATATATGCTGTCTACAAGAGACCCACTTCAGACCTAGGCACACATAAAGCCTGAAAGTGAGGGGATAGAAAAAGATATTCCATGCAAATGGAAATCAGAAGAAAGCTGGAGTAGCAATACTCATATCAGATAAAAGAGACTTTAAAATAAAAAATGTTATGACACAAGAAAGGACATTACATAAAGATCAAGGGATCCATCCAAGAAGAGGAGATAACAATTATAAATATATATGCACCCAATATAGGAGCACCTCAATACCTAAGGCAAATGCTAACAACTATGAAAGAGGAAATGCAAGGCAGAAATAGAGACACAGGTGCAGAGAACAAACACATGGACACCAAGTGGGGAAAGCAGGGAGGGTTGGGGGGGAATGAACTGGGAGATTGGGATACCAAATTGTATACTCTAAATATATGCTGTTTATTGGCTGTTAACTGTATCTCAATAAAAGTCCTTAAAAAAAAAAAAAAAAGAATAAAAAAGGAAAAAAAAAAACAAAACGGTTATACATCATAACCAAGTAGGATTTATTCCTGGGATGCATGATGTTCCAACAAATGAAAACTGATCAATGTAATACATCATATTAACAGAATGAAAGGGAAAAAACCCCACATGGCCACCTCGATTGATGCAGAAATAGTGTTTGACAAAATCCAACATTCTTTTATGATAAAAACATTCAACCAACTAGGAACAGAAGGAACCTACCTCAACATAATAAAAGCCATAGATGAAAAACCCAGAGAAAATACCAGACCCAAAGGTGAAAGACTGAAAGTTTTTCCTCTAAGATTAGGAACAAGGCAAGAATGCCTGTTTTTTTGGCCACTTCTATTCAACATAGTATTAGAGGTTCTAGCTGGAGCAATTAGGCAAGAAGAAATAAAGGGCATTCAAATTAGAAAGGAAGAAGTAAATTTTTTTTCCCCACAGATCATCTTATATGTAAAAAATCCTCAAGACTGTACAAAAAAAACCTGTTATAATAAATGAGTCCAGCAAAGTAGCAGGGTACAAAGTCAACACAAAAAATCAGATGCATGTTCACATTCTACAAACTGTGAACAATCTGAAAAGGAAATTATGAAAACAATTCCACTTACAATGGAATCAAAAAGAATAAAATAGGAATTAATTTAACCAAGGAGGCAAAAGTCTTGTACAACTAAAATTACAAAACTTGCTGGAAGTAATTTAAAAACACATAAAGAAATGAAAACATACCCCATATTTATCAGAGACTTAATAGTGTTAAAATGTCAATATTACCCCAAACAATCTAAAGATTGAATACAATTCCTATCAAAATAGGAATTAACATTTTTGCAGAAACAGAAGAACCCATCTCAAAGTTCATATGGAATTTCAACAAATCCCAAACAGCCAAAACAATCTTGAAAAAGAAGAATAATCCTGCAGGACTCACACTTGCTGATTTCAAAACTTACCAAAGCTACAATAATCAAAATAGTGTGATACTGGCATACATATAGACATGTAGACCGATGAAATGGTATAGAGAGCCCAGAAATAAACCCTTGTACATATGGTCAAATGATTTTTGGCAAGAATGCCAAGACTATTCAATGGGGAAATGACAAAGAGTGAAGTTGGACTTTTACCTAACACTATATACAAAAATTAAGTTAAAATGGCTCAAAGACCTAAATGTAAGACCTAAAACTGTAAAACTCTTATAAGAAAACATAGGGAAAAAGCTTTGTGACAATGGATTTGGCAATGGTTTCTTGGACATGACAGATGGCAAAGGCAACAAAAGGAAAAATACAAATACCAGCCGTTATGAAAATTTAAAAATTTTGTGCACAAAAAGACAACATCAACAGAGTAAAAAGGCAACCCACAGAATGGGAGAAAATACTTGCAAATCATGTATCTGATAGCAGGTTAATAATCAGAATATATTGACAACTCTTAACATTCAACAACAAAAAACCAAATGAACTGATTCAAAATTGGACAAAGGACCTGAATAGACATTTCTCCAAAGAAGATACACAAATGGCCAAAAAGCACATGAAAAGTTGTTCAACATCACTAATCATCAAGGAAATGCGAATCGAAACTATGAGTCAGCACTTCATACTCATTAGAATAGCTATTATCAAAAAACCTCGGAGAATAATAAGTGTTCGCAATAATGTGGAGAAACTAGAACCCTTGTGCACTGTTGGTGGGAATGTAAAACAGTACAGCTGCTGTAGGAAACAGTCTGGCAGTTCCTCAGAAAATTAAAAATATAATTACCACATGATCCAGCAATTCTATTTTTGGATATATAATCAAAAGAATTGAAATGAGGGTCTGGAAGAGATTTTTACATACCAAAGTTCATAGCAGCACTATTCACAATAGCTAAAACATGGAAGCAATTCAAGTGTCCATTGGACAGATGCATGGATAAGCAAAATGGAATATTATTTAATGGAATACTATCCAGCCTTAAAAAGGAACGAGATTCTGACACATACTACAACACAGATGAGTCCTGAGGACATTATGTTAAATGAACTAGTCACAAAAACGTAAATGCTGTATGATCCCACTTATTTGAGGTACTTCGAGTATTCAAAAATCATAGACAGCAACAGAAGAGTGGTTGCCAGGAGCTGTGGGGAAGGTGGAAAAAGGAGTTACTGTTTAATGGGTATAGAGTTTCAGTTTTATAAGATGAAAAGCATGGAGCTGGTAGGTGGTGATGGCCGTACAATATAAGGAATGCATTATACCGCTAAACTGTACAGTCAGAGATGGTACATTTTGTTAGTATATTTTATCACAATCTAAAAAAAAGGAAAAAAAAAAAACAACCAAACCCCCAAATCCTTAATCAACTAGTGTCAGGAAGGGATGCAAACCAAATCCCCAGAGTTTGTGAGGGAAAAAAGGGTGGATGGAGACCAGAGACTTGGTGCCTCCAGAAGCACGTATCACGTATCAAGTCAGCATAAGTACTTGGGGTTATTTTTTTAAACTAGTAAAAACATAAAAAGACTAGTCTTAATCTTACCTGCACGAGATACCGTGGATCCACATTTAAATAAGGAGACAGAGGGTTCATACCAGTTACTAGAGAGAAAACAAAGCATTATATTGCAATAAAATTTTAAAATGTTCTTTCACTTAGTATTAATTTTGCTCTTGATTGTTTCATGTGTTTTGCAATTTTGATTTCCAGGCTCAATGAATGTGAATTTTCCTCCCACTTTCCCAGTCTTATCCTTCCTGTCTGGCAGTTTGGGGGCTGCCTCCTCCTGGTACCCTCAATCTTGCACTGGTGTCTCAGACTCTCATACTAACAAGATATTGACAGTTACATGTATCAAATAATCAAAGTAGCAGAAAGCATAGCCCACGTCAGTTATAAAGCTAATTTCCTTCTACTTTACTACAAAAATGCTTGACAACTATACAGACTAAAATAAGATTCACAAGAGACCAATTTCATGAGAAAAATATCGTTTGGGTTATGTGTTGCGTATAAATATTTTAAGGCAATTCCTTCAGATCTTAGTGTTGATGGCTGCTGACAGAGTTGATTTATAGGTTAGAGAATTCTTAGGTCATCACCATAGGGATGGAGGTCAATGCAAAAGAAAATAGGAACTCTCAGAGGGCCGGACTTGAATTCCACTACCTTTGAAGACAGAAAAATCTATCAAGGAAAATCAATTTTCTCACATTTTAAATTTAATCTTTGAATCCTTCTGTATCTCAGCTGATTGTTCACAAATCTATCCATTACCCAGGACTCTGGTCTTTTCATCATTTCAAAGTCCTATTAGTTCTATATCCAATATCTATCCTGAATTGTGTTACTTACCATTTTTATTGCTACCATCCTAGTCCAGCTACTAAATCTCATCTAGACTGTAGTAACCATCTTCTACCTAACTGGACTCCTTACTTGCTCTAGTCCCTCCAATCCACTTTATAAATGGCAATTAAAGTGATTTTTTTTTTAAGAAAAGGAAATCAGCCTTAATGACTTCCATTTACACTTGTAATCAAATCCAAACTCCTTACAAAAGACTACATTAACTGCCATTCCTTGCCCTCTAATCTCATTATCTCCTGCCACACCATCTCCTTTGCAACTTTGTAGACACAATGGCCTATCAGCTGTTCCTCAAACACTTGCCTCCCCTCAGGCATTTGTACAGTAGTGAGGTCACAGCTCAAAAGTTAACACCCCCGAGTTGCTTTGCTGGGACCATTCTTAAATGGCTTCGGCTCCCATCACCTTCTCAAGATCCTGTTTTATTGCCTTTACACACCTATCACTAACTGAAATATTTTTACTGCCTCACTTCAACAGGATGTAAGTTTCATGAAAACAGCATTCATCTCTTAAAACTTAACTGCTGTAGTCCTGCACCCAGAAAAATCCATCTCAAGTATTCAATGAATGGTGTTCACCCTCTGATCTCTTAATTTACGCTCAAATTTTAATTAATGTAACAATGCTTTTTCACATTAAGGTGGTGCCCTTTGTGCTCCAAAACTCAGAGCTCCTAAGACCTATACACAAACTACATAGAGTCATATGCTATAACTTTTTTACAATCAAACTATGTTCTAAGTTCAGTTTTGACACAGGCGACACTTTAAAGGGCGTTTTGGTTTTTGAGCATAAAGGACCTAAAGAAATAGTACAAAGGTTCTCAAGAGAAAATAGTTTTACAAAGCGCTTATCCTCCATCAACTTCTCATTAAGTCCAAGTTCTATTCATCCAGTTGAGTACCCACAGTTAAAAAGTTCCAAAGATCTGGAATACATATTCATAGTATTGAGGAGAGGGTACAGGCAGGGCATTCGTGCTGCGACACCCTAGATCTTGCATATTTACTTTCCTAAAATTCTTACACGCTTCTTTCTTCACATCTATAAAAAAGTTCAACTCTCTTCAAAGTTTCTCCAGTTGTCTCGATACGTTTCTTTCTCGCCTGTGTACATTATTATTAAGTGTTTTGCCCTGACGGCTACTTCGTGGTTTATAACATGTGACTTTGTGCTAAAAAGTTACCTATGGGCTCGATACGTGGAATGCATGTGCTTGCACAGCTGGGCGCTCTTCTTCACCGAGGGCCAAGCACACAGCCCACCACACGAGGAATGTGTGGGAGCAACAATAAGGCACAAAGCTTGAATGTAAGAGGAAGAAAACACGCAACATTTCCTGGGTCCAGGGCAACCACAGAGAGCTTCTGGGGATCCATGGCTCCAAGAGCGGCCGGCGGTCACACTAACCCCACCAACGCTAGGCTTGTGACCCTCAGCAAAAAAAAAAACCAAACCAAAACAACAAAAAACAAACATGGCAGGCCGCACGTCTGGCGTGCCCGCAAGAACCAGTCAGAAATGTTGGCAAGTTAGGCCCGATACTTACGCGGGACTCCGGCCAAATCCGCGTGCGAGTAGCCTGCTCCGCCGGCTCCGAAAAAGCCGGCCAACCCCCCTGTGGTTTTGTTGCCACTTCCGCCGCCGCCCTCCATGGTGTCGCAGCAAACTGCCTGTCTGCTTCTCCACGCCGCCTCAGGCCGGGATCGTCTGCTCGGCCGTCGCTCCTCGGTAACAGCGGGGAGAGCCGCGTTACCACCGTCTACTTCACACGCTGACCTTCCGGGCGCCGGTGCCCGCTAAACCTCATACTTCCGCTTTACGACGGCGTACGTCCCGGAAGCCGGAAGCGCCTGACGGCAGCTTTCCGGTGGTGGGAAAGTGAACGAAGCCGGAATCAAAGCGGCGTATCTTTGAGGCAGGTGGGGCGCCTGTGAAAGAGGGAAGGCAGGCGACTGGCTAGGGCCTGGCCCGAGAGTCCGGCAGAGCAGCAGCTGCAGAAGCAGGCAGCGGCAGAGAGGGCATGGTGCCGGGAGGCGCCGTCCGTCCCTCCCAGGGTTAGTGAATGAGGCTCTCCGCCCGGGCTAGCCCGGGGACTGTGCCCTGCGGGTCCCAGCATGAGCGCGGGCCCCGGCTGTGAGCCCTGCACCAAGAGACCCCGCTGGGGCGCCGCTGCAACTTCTCCGCCGGCCGCCTCGGACGCCCGGAGCTTCAGCGGCAGGCAGAGGCGCGTCCTACATTCCAAGGACGCTCCGGTGCAGTTCAGGGTCCCGCCGTCCTCGTCAGGCTGCCTCCCGGGGCGGGCGGGACCGCACAGAGGCAGCGCCACCTCGCTTGGTACGTGGGGGAAATAAAGCTCTTTATCCTTTGCCTCGGCCCAAACCTCTTCTTCGTCTTTGTCTGAGGAGCCAGAGACTCCAGTACCGTGCCCCTCCCCCCCCCCCCCCCCCCCCCGCTTTTCTGGTCCCGTAGGCACCACTCTGAACTCTTAGGTCCCCTTGCTGAGGCACCAAAGCCACTAGTGGGAGAATGGTGCCGGGTTTTCCCCATGGCGATTGGTGGCGTGAGAAACCCCGATGAGCCGTCACTCACAGGGAGGGAAGTGTAGGATACTCCACTTGTTTGCATTTTTCAGGTTTGATTGAGAAATTGCCTTAGTCGTTAACGAGATTTAATTGTGTATATGAAGCTTCAGCCTCTAGATGGAAAGAAAGCTACAAAGTAAATCACAGCTTATCTCAATTTAGATTCTAGGTCCCTGGGTGCAGAACTGTTAGTCTTAACTGGTATTATGCTTGTCTCTGGCATACACTGTTGAACAAAAGTAACTTGGTCTCTGTCTTCAGATCCCAAAATCTATCAGGAGAGGTAGACAATTATGGAAGTCAACATAATAAAGGGTAGTGAATGTTCCATTTCACGAAAGAACAGAGTGTTATGGTAGACGTCAACTGTACCTAATCCAGTTTGTGGGATCAAAGATACTCTCACGAAGCCAGAAGATAAGAATCTTATTCTGAGGACTAGAGGAGTGATGAGTTAGCTAGATGAAGAGAAGTTAATGAAGTGATCCCAAAGCGCAGCTGATACATATTGTCTACAGGGGAGAGTTGAGAGATGGGGTTGCAGAGAGATAGGCAAAGATCAGATCATAGTGGGCGATGTGAAGGGTTTTGAACTTTGTTTCTAAGGGCAATGAGAAACTATTAAAGGGTTTCAGTAGGGGAGTGACTTGATTGGATATATGTTTTTTAAATATATGTATATTTATTAAAAACACATTTTAAAGGTCTTTGTGGCTGCTGTGTGCAAAATGAAGAATGAAAGTAAACAAGTACAGACCCAAGACTAGTTAAGGAGTTAGTCTAGATGGGAGATAATGATGGTTAATACTTGGTTGCAGGCAGTAGGAAGGGGGAAAAGTGGATGGATTTAGGAGAGAATGGGATACGTGGGTTTGTACCTCATAAGAAATATATCTGTGCTGGAAATACAGATTTGGGAATTCTTGTCATATACACCATAATTGATGCTGTGGAAGTAGATTAGATAGTATAAAACATGTAGCGAAAATAAAGGTGACCTAGGACAGAAACTTTAGGAAGACCGCCATTTTAGAGTAGACTGAAGAGAAGCAGCCAGAGAAGTAGGAGGAAAGCCTGGCTTTTGTTGTGTCATGCAAGGACAAGAGCATTTCAAAAAGAATACGTTGGACAACAGTATAAAAGAATGGGCAGGAGTTAGGCAGTCCTCTCATGAATGGTGTACACTTAGTTCTCTCAGGACTTAGAGGCAATGGGGAGCAGACCTGCACTAAGTATTGAAGGATGAGCAGGATTTGCTGTATAAAGCAAGGAGAGAAGAAATTATATAGGCTGAGGGAACAGCATGTACAAAAGGTGGCTTGACAGGAGCACGGAATGACAAGACTGTCAATTGAAGCTGGGAAGGGGAGCAAGAGCTTATTTATGGACAAACTTAAATGACATTTCCAGGAGTTTGGGCTTTATTCTGTGGTTTATGGGGCGCCACTAAAAAGCTTGTAAGCATGTGGTTAATATTTTAGAAAAGATGGCTTAGGCAGTGATCTTTGGAGCTTTCTGATTGCAACCCACAGTATAAATTTCACCTGGTACACAGAGTAAGCAATATATATATATCTGCTGATAAATGTGCCATATTTATAACAGACAAATGTTTCATGAAATGCTACTTACCTTTACTATGTGTGATGCATTATCATATTGTGTGTACTATTTCATTAAAAAATGTTGATCATTCGTAGTTTGTGGAACACTGGGTTAGAGAAAGTCAAGACTGTAGACAAGGAGACCAGTTGTAGAAAACAAATGCAGGTGCCCAGTGAGTAATGTAACCATTTATTTAATATTGGTGCTATTTTGAAGATGGGGAGGAAGAGATAGGTTTAAGATTTAGGAAATAGATTGCAGAGGACTGTTATCTCACTTCTGTAACAGGCCAATTTGTGGTCCTATTAACCTTATTTGCATGTAAAGGAAGAGGAGTGAGTTCGAGATGATGGGGAGCTGTCACTCCTCACTGATTGGATCTTCTGATTTTCTGCAGAAGAGGAAGTGAATTAATACTCGGGCTGTACTTGTGCATGTGTATAAATATTTTCTGTATACCTGGCACGGGACACCAAGTAACAAAATGTTCAAAGTCTAAATTTGTATCAAAATCTATTGTTTGAGATTTTGGAATTCTTTTAGGAACTTAGTATTTAAAATGTTTTTATGTAGTCATCTTAGGAGATGTGAGATAGGGAAGTGGATATTTATTCAGTATCTTAAAATTTAGTGTTATTTATCTTCTTGGGCATGTTTCTTATACTGATTGAAATCTGCAAACCTGCGCATAGGCAGAACTCAGCATGCTATTCACATTCCGATGAGGTTTATCCAGTTGTGTTGCTATAGGAGCTCCCCTTTTTTGCCTGTTATAACTACCTAGAGCTTCTCTCCTCACTCCAGGGATTGTCTGAGTGTAGGTCAGTGGTGGGTGGGTGGGGGACTGAGCTGCCTTGTCCCCCCCATCCCCCTTATCATTCTTTCATCCTCGATGCTATCAAAAGCATCTTCAAACCTCTTTCCTCTTCTCAAAACTCTCCCACTGTCCATTGCTCTTTGGTCTCACCATATTCTTCTTTCCCATGCCTTATCTTGCTGCTGGACGAAAGAGGCTGTTTGTAAAGGTGGGGTGTTCCTTTAAATGCAGGTGAATTTTACTGCGTTTTGTGCCTTTTGCCTGTATCTCTAGCACCTAGTTGAATTATTTGCTCATTGAAATATGTTGGTTACTGAGTGAGGTTACTGATGAAATTATGTGTAAATGGTGTGAAGTCAGTAAAGTTGGAGAACTACTGATCTCAGTGAAAAAAGAGATTGCATGGAAATGTTAGTACAGAATATGTTGTTTCTGCTTTGTGAGACTGGACATTTAATATTTTCTCTCACTGATCCACATAAGCCTTGGAAATAGGTATTGTTAACCCCAATTTATATGTGAGGGAATAAAGGCTCAAAGAAATGAAGTACATACTAGTAAGTGACTGAGCAAAGATCTCAGTCCAAGATTTTGTTTGATTTCAGATCTTGTGTCTATTGATATTTCATCACCTCCTATTGCCTCTCTTTTTTGTTTGCTGTGATTACTTCTAGTTAAAAGAAAGAAGTTCCCCAGAACCTGGGACGCATCTTTCTATGCTTACTTCAGGAATAAGAGGGGTACAACTGAAACAGTCCTGTGATGTATTGTGAAAGAAACCTTTGGAAGCCGGAAGTAGTGGTATTGGAAAGAGAAGTAGGCTATCCTTTCTCTGGGGTCCTCAAAAGGACTGAGGATTGTTTTAGTAGCAGGAAATATGGATTCCTCACCTCTTACTTCTCCTCCTTCATACCCTGTTCTCAGGCTTCAGGAATTATAATAGGAAGCCTGAAGCTAGAGAGAACACATCCTCAGTGTCAGAGATGCAAGAGAGAGCCACTGCACTGCGACACTCTGCACAGTTTTTTAGGATATGATATTGCACGCACTCTTTAGGTTCTTTAGGCTTGTCATCATAGTGCCATGCTTCATGTGTGTTACAGGAACCTAGCCATTGCATACCACTGAATCTTTACATTTATGGAAAAAGGTATTTTAAATTATAAACGGACCCCCAAAATGAATTTTTTGGCTCATTGCTCATTTTGAAGATTTTCTATACTTTCTGTGTTTGATATAAGGAAATTAACTAGAGAGAAAAAGTCTCAGAATCAGGTGGTTTATCCTCTTACTCCCTTGTGACTGAAGCTAATTTTTTCTCTGTAGAAGTATTAACTTAATAAAATCACTAAGGTGGTATTCAACAAGAAATATCAAATATATATATATAATTTTTGTGATAGAAATGATTTTAAAAATGCTAATAAAAGATTTCGCTTAGTTAGAATGTCAGTATTTTGTGGAAAGTGTAAATGTATGGAAAGTGTAAATGGCACTCAGATACAGTGATAAATAAATTGTTGATTTTCATATATTTGGAATGGCATCTCATGTTATGCCGTTTTAGGGGACATAGGTAAATAAGAAGAGTTTATGACCTAAGGTGCCTAGATTCTTACATTGCAGTTTAGACAGCAGTTGAGAATGTTCAAGGTTTTCTTATACTAAAATATTATATACATGTAATCCATATGCAGTACATTAACTTTTAAAAGCATACTTAAATTTCTAATGTTTATATAAATTGTGATTGCATTTATTTATATTACATGGCCCTTACTGAAACATCAGTTTTACTTTTGCTACTGTCTGCTGGTCATTTCTATCTAGTTATCTCTTTGGCATTTCAAATTTAGTGTGTTCAGTATCGACCCAATCATATTTTCCCCCTAAATCCAGTTCTCTTATATTCTACATTTCTGTTTAACGTTGTAATCATCTTTCAAGTCTCAAGCAGAAAGCTTAGTGTCATTTTTAACTTCTCCTATTGTGCAGTCTGTAATGGCTCTCACTTCTCAACTTTTATTCTCTATCCTCACAAGGACTAGTTTTGGATCTTGACCAACAGTTCTTCAACCTTGCTGATCATCAAAATCATTTTTTGAAAAAAAATAGATTATAGCTCCCCTCATACCTCCATCATCACATGTAGATTTTGATTCAGAAGGTCTAGGTGTGGCCCTTGGATCCATTTGTTGTCAGCCTGCTGATGATTCAGATGGTTTGGGAACCACTGAGCTAGACCAATACCTTCCTTACTGGCTTCTCCTGACAGGCTCTTCCTTCTTGTCTCTTCACATCTGCCTTCCAGGCTGTGTATCCTGCCTCCCAGATTTGAATTCTGGCATTACAGCTCTGAGTGTTACTTTTGATACTTTTTTGTACCTCACTTTGTGGGTTATTCAGGGATCTCTATGATATGGTCCTAGCTGACTTTTCAACCATATTTTCTGTTGCGTTCTTTATATTTCTCTGCCATTGGTTCTATTGCTTCTGATTTTTCCTTTATGTGACTACATGTTTATTCTTCAAGGCACAATTCAAGGACTACTTACCAGATAATCCCACTTACTTTGGTTCCCTCAAGTAGTTTTTTCCTCAGAAATATCTTAATTTCTTATCAGGATCTCTTTTATTTTATTTTAATAATTTATTGTTATTATTTTTATTTTGGCTGTGCCATGCAGCTTGCAAGATCTCAGTTCCCTGACCAGGGATTGAACCCAGGACATGGCAGTGAAAGCACCAAATCCTAATCACTAGACCACCAGGGAACTCCCTCAGGATCTTTTTTTTTTTTTTTTAAGAACTTTTATTGAGATATAATTGACATAAAATAAACTGCACGTATTTAAAGTGTACAATTTGATATTTTTTTCTTATTAGTAATGTATATATGGCAATCCCAATCTCCCAATTCATCCCCTGCCCCTGCTTTCCACACTTGGTGTCCATATGTTTGTTCTCTATATCTGTGTCTCTATTTCTGCCTTGCAAACTGGTTGATTTGTACCATTTTTCTACATTCCGCATATATGCGTTACTGTACAATATTTGTTTTTCTGACTTACTTCACTCTGTATGACAGTCTCTAGGTCCATCCGTGTCTCTACAAATGTCTCAATTTCATTCCTTTTTATGGCTAATATTCCATTGTATATATATATATATACCACATCTTCTTTATCCATTCATCTGCTGATGGACATTTAGATTGCTTCCATGTCCTGGCTATTGTAAATAGTGCTGCAGTGAACATTGAGGTGCATGTGTCTTTTTGGATTATGGTTTTCTCTGGGTATATGCCCAGCAGTGGGATTGCTGGGTCATATGGTAATTCTATTTTTAGTTTTTCAAGGAACCCCATACTGTTCTCTATAGTGGCTGTATCAATTTACATTCCCACCAACAGTGCAAGAGGGTTCCCTTTTCTCCACACCCTTTCCAGCATTTGTTTGTAGATTTTCTGAGGATGCCCATGTTAACCGATGTGAGGTGATACCTCATTGTAGTTTTGATTTGCATTTGTCTAATAATTGGTGATGTTGGGCAGCTTTTCATGTGCCTCTTGGCCATCTGTATGTCTTCTTTGGTGAAATGCCTATTTAGGTCTTCTGCCCATTTTTTGATTGGGTTGTTTTTTTGACATTGAGCTTCATGAACTGTTTATATATTTTGGAAATTAATCCTTTGTTGATTCGTTTGTAAATATTTTCTCCCATTCTGAGGGTTGCCTTTTTGTCTTGCTTATAGTTTCCTTTGCTATGCAGAAGCTTTGAAGTTTCATTAGGTCCCACTTATTTATCTTTGTTTTTATTTCCATTACTCTAGGAGGTAGGTCAAAAAAGGGTCTCTTTTAATACTAGTGATAATTAAGAACTAATATTTACTGAGCATATATCAGATAGTGCCCTAAACACTTTGCAATGGTTACTATTTAATTTAAACATCACGATAACCCCAGGAGAGATACTATTAATTTGCATGTTTACTAATAAGAAATCTGAGACACAGAGAAATGGCTCTTCACAGTCACACAGGAATCCAGTAGGAGAGCCAGGATTTGGATCTAGGTAATCTGATTTCAGAGCCTGTACTCTCATCCATTAGGCCATACCAATTCTTTTAGGGTCTGGTCACTTTCTCTTCCATGCCAAATATATATTTATATTTCTGTATTATCTCCCATTGCCTGAGTGGGGAAGGAGTGACTAATATTAGTTTAATCCACAAAACTAGCATAATGCCTTACATGTATTTATGCTGCTATAGGTATTTTCTCTTTGAACGTATGCATGCACATACATTAATTTTTTTTCTTTTTTTTACAGTTTTCAAACAAAAGACTATTACCAGTTGGATGGACACTAAAGGAATCAAGACAGCTGAATCAGAAAGGTATAGAAATATGCCTATATAGACAAATGAATAACATGCTATATGGATGTTTTATCATGCTTCATGCTCTTTTTTCTCCTTTTTGCTTTCCCATTTTCTTTATCTACATTTCAGTTAATAAATAAGAATTTTTAAGAGTTTCCTAAGTGCAAGGGATGGTCTAATATACTTGAGATACAGTGATGAAAGAGGAACTGTCTCTGTCTTTAAGATACTTATAGTGTAGTGGTTCTGACAGACACCAAAACACATGGTGTGATGAATGTAACAGTAAAGGTATAAACAAGGTATGGTGGTGGTTAGCATATAGAACAGAGAGTCAGCCTTATCTTTGCAGGGAAGACTGCACAGGAGGCGAATGAAGTTTAACACTGCACTCTGGCAGGTGTTTGCCAGGCACACAGTTGGGGAAAGGGCATTATAGGCGTATATGCAAAAACATAGACTCACGAAAGAGCATGCTGTATGCACAGGTAATCACAAGTAATTTAATTATTGCTGTGACATTGTAGGAGTGTGTTTGGGTAAGTGATTTTTTTGCATCATAATTCTCTCTGTTGTATCATAAGTTTTGTTGTATCATTCTTTCTGTTTTTTTGTAGTTTGCATAGTAAAGAAAACAACAATACAAGAGAAGAATCCATGATGAGTTCTGTACAAAAAGATAACTTTTATCAACATAACATGGAAAAATTAGAAAATGTTTCTCAGCTAGGTTTTGATAAATCACCAGTTGAAAAAAGTACACAATATTTGAACCAGCATCAGACTGCAGCTGTGTGTAAGTGGCAAAGTGAAGGGAAACATTCAGAGCAGCTTTTGGAAAGTGAACCTCCAACAGTAACTCTGGTACCAGAGCAGTTCAGTAATGCTAACGTTGATCAGTCATCCCAAAATGATGATCACAGTGACACAAATAGTGAGGAGAGTAGAGATAATCAACAATTTTTGACACCTGTAAAGCTTGTGAATGCAAAGCAGACAACAGAAGCTGAACAGGGCGTAGGAGCCAGAAGCCACCAGAAGTGCAGTAAGGCTTGCCATCCTGCAGAAGACTGTGTGGGGTGTCAGCAGGAAGAGACAGATGTGGTGCCAGAGAGCCCCTTGTCAGATATTGGCTCTGAGGATGTTGGTACTGGACTGAAAAATGCCAACAAATTGAGTAGACGAGAAAGTAGCCTAGGAAATTCTCCTCCATTTGAGAAAGAAAGTGAACCCGAGTCACCAATGGATGTAGATAATTCCAAAAATAGTTGTCAGGGCTCAGAAGCAGATGAAGAGACCAGTCCAGGTTTTGATGAACAGGAA
Organism: Hippopotamus amphibius kiboko; assembly: GCF_030028045.1. Lineage (NCBI taxonomy): Eukaryota > Metazoa > Chordata > Mammalia > Artiodactyla > Hippopotamidae > Hippopotamus > Hippopotamus amphibius. The sequence continues at coordinate 49,341,449 of NC_080190.1, forward strand.
GATAGCAGTTCCACCCAAACAGCAAGTAAACCTTCAAGGTTCCAAGCGAGAGAAACTGACACTGAATTGAGGAAACGGTCCTCTGCTAAGGGGGGTGAGATTCGATTACATTTCCAATTTGAAGGAGAGAGTCGCACTGGAATGAATGATATAAATGTCAAACTACCTGGAAGTACTTCTAGCCTGAATGTAGAGTGCAGAAATTCTAAGCAACATGGGAAAAAGGATTCTAAAATCACAGATCATTTCATGAGAATACCCAAAACAGAGGACAAAAGGTAATTTTTGCCATCAAGAATATCTTCAATAGTGTAATATGTTTTCTAATTTTGTAAGGGGAGGGGGTTAATAAAGTTATGGTTTACATTGAAACAAAGAAATAGTTGTTTTTCTTATTATTTATGCTAAATTTAAACTTAAGACTCAAAATGTTAAATTCTAAATATCCCAGAAACAGAAAACAAGAAGTAAATAAATAGTTAATCAGATTTTAGTTTCATGAACTTCTGAGATTTATGGGAATTACTAGAACATAAGTATGATAGTAACTACTGTTTTCTTAGGCCACTGTTTATGTACTTTCTCTAATACTCTGATAGTCAGACAGGTGGTATTGTGCTCACTTAACAAATGAGAAAACTGAGATTTGGGTTAGAGAATTCACTGAAATTATATAACTTGTGGATAGTAAAGCTGAGATTTAAATCCCAGTCTGTCTGATTACAAAAAAATGTAAATAAAAATTATGTTTTTGCAATTATCCCATAGATGTCTTAAAGCCCACTGCATAATCTTTGTGATCTCTTAGGCAAGCATGCCATAGTAAATTCACTTCACTGAAAATTACTGTCTAGAGTCCTGAGAAGAAGGTGGCTGATACTGTGAATCATGACTCATTTGGCAGTGTACGTATTTTTACATGGTCCCTATTTTCAGAAGGTGATTTACATGTGTTTGGAAATTCCTTCCACAGACTATTGAAAATAAGCTCTTGGGTTTTACTGTAAGCCTTATAAGTTTTTTTGTTGTTTTGTTTTTGTTTTTTTCTAAATACCAAGGAGAAAGAGCAAGTTTGGCACATTTTAAACAATAATGTTCTGGGTAAGTTTTTTCACTTGTGTATCTAAGTAAATTTAAACGGTAAGTGGTTTGTGACTGAATACATTTGTTTTGATCTTAGAAAAGAACAATGTGAAATCAAACATCAAAGAACAGAAAGGAAGATCCCTAAATACATTCCACCTCACCTTTCTCCAGATAAGAAATGGCTTGGAACTCCTATTGAGGAGATGAGAAGAATGCCAAGGTGTGGGATCCGGCTGCCTCCCTTGAGACCATCTGCCAGTCACACAGTGACTATTCGGGTAGGTGTTACCTCTTACTGATAAAGAGAGACGATGCTAAGTCTTAATTTATTGTGATAGTTATAAATATGAAAAACAGACCAAGGCATAGAAAGTGCTTCTCTTTTCTGCATATATAGAGTACTGAGAAGTCTACAGAATGGAGAAATATAATGATAGCTTACTTAACACGGTACTTAACAGACCCATAAGAGGAATCATTGTTCTCTGATGAGGGAATTGAATTTTTCTGTATTTTTAAGAACATTTATTGGATTAAAAAAAAATTAAATTGACAATATTTATTGAGTACCCACTACATGTTAGGTACTAAAATTCAAAGTTGTATGTGGTTCAGTATCCTCAAATCATTGTTCAATTTTACCCTCTTTTCTGAGCTCTAGATTCTTCTAGACATGTCTGTCACTGTCCCACAGGTATCTCAAGCTCAACATTTCTAAATCCAACCTCATTTTAAAAAACTGTGGTTAAATACACATAATGTATATATACCATCTTAACCATTTTTAAGTGTACATTTTAGTGGCATTAAGTGCATTCACAATGTTGTACAACTGTTACCACTATTCATTTCCAGAAATGTTTCATCTTCCCACACAGAAACTACCTACTAAACAATAACTTCCCATTCCTCACTAACCCCTGGTAACCTCTTTCATACTTTGCATGGGTTCTTTTTTTTTTTTTTTCTTAAAAAAAGTAACAACTTTATTGAGGTATATAAAATTTATCCATTTTAAGTGCTCAGTTTAGTGATACTTAGTTAACTTTCTGAGTTAGGCAACCATCACCATAATCCAATTTTAGAAGATTTCTGTCACTCATAGAGCAGTTTTAAATACTCATCTCTGGGAAATTCCCTGGTGGTCAAGTGGGTAGGACTCAGCACTTTCACCGCTGTGGGCCTGGGTTTGATCCATGGTCGGAGAATTCAGATCCCACAAGCCACATGATGTGGCCAAAAAAACAAACAAAAAAAACCCATACAGGATTAAGTATTCATCTCATTTGTTAGACAGACTCTGTATTAGATTTCACAAGGGCTACTTAAAAAAATCCCTTTTCTTATACAACTTATTCTACATATGATTAAATATTTTGAAATACAGAATTCATTAGCGTGGTTAGGTAGCAGCAACATTAAGAAAGGTGGTGGGGTTTGAGCTGAGCTCCTAAAGATGAGAAGAAATTTCTGAGGTGGAGTTAGTAAGGCAAGGGAATTCTAGACAGATGCATAACCTTTATAGGAAAAGGCTGTGTGCTTAAAAACTATTTGTTTTAGAAATGAAAAACAATTGATTTGCTAGAACTGAGAATTTGGATGGGAAATGGTAGAAGACTTGAAAAATGGATTTGGTCCATATTGTAGAGGGCTTCAGGTGCCAGGAACTGGACTTGAGTCTATAGGATTGGAAGTCATTAAAATGTCTGTGTGACAATAATAGTACTGTATGTATAGCAAGATTGATCTGACAGCTGTGTGTAAGGAAAACTGAAGGATACGTTGGAAGCAGGGAAAGGTAATGTAAGAGCTCAGATAAGAGACGAAAAGTAAAGAGACATTAATTATCAAATTGTGCTGCATCAGAGTGGTTCAGGGGGTCTTTTGAAATTGACTCAAGTTTCTTTTCTAAATTATATTTTTAACTATGAAAAACTTGTAGTAAAACAACTAACAAATGCGCCCAAATTTAGAAATGCTTAATATCAGATTTTAACCAGCAGATTTTACCAAGAGAACTCACTTTTGTGCAGATCATAGAATCAAGGTTCTCTTGCCACTGCTGTTTGACTGAAGAATTTCCTTAAGCATCAAAATAGCAGTTAAAAAAAGTTACCATTTGCAACTATTTAGGTGTGTGAATAGGATTTTCTTAATTCTGGATAGGAGATATAAACATAAATAGTAGTTTGATGTAAGCTTTAGCTGTCATCTCTAACTCGTAGTTTCAGATTTTATAGTCCTTAAAATAGCCTCATTGCTAGTGATGTTAGAATAAGTAAAGTTACTGTAGTAAATCATATTTACTAAGATAGCTTATATTTAAATATAATGATTTTGTATCAGATTTCATGGGGAAAAAAATTTCTCCTATTTAAAAGAGTTTGGAAATGAGACAGGGTAATAATAACTGGGAATAAAAGAGAATAAATGGTTGCATTGTTCTGAGGTAATATTGATAGGACGTGGTGAATTCTTAAGTACGAGTGATAAGGGAGAAGGAGGTATTGATAATGTGTGTAAAGTTAAGAAAAGGCTTGGATGACTGACAAGATGTTAATGGTGAAGATGTGGAGAAAAGGTTGATCAGGGGAAGTAAGTGATTTTGATTTTTCCTGCTTCCTCTCTGCCACTGCCCACAAAGAAAACCTGAAGCATCTTATACCATCATTACTTAATCTCTGTAACTACTATTTATTTATTGTTAGATATCCAATGAATTTATAAAAGTTTTATTTTATTACAAAAGTAGTGCAGGGTCAGTGGGGAAAACAAAAAGCAACTGTTATGTGAAAACATATACCTCAGGAAACCCAAGTGTCTCGGTTCTATTCCCAGAGTTTAACAATTTGGTGTATTTTCTTCTAGATTCTTTTTCCTGAGTATGGTAATATGATATATGTATAATTAATAGTTATTAAATAGGCAGTCCTTAGTTACACTTCTAAGATGCCAGATATTAATAGTTACAGAATTTAATAAAATAAAGCTGGTATTTAGCGTTAGAAATGTCAGTCTGAAACTGCATGGACATCATAGTTAGTGCTTGATTGTAAATGTATGCACTCACACACACATTCACACACAAACATCTATACACATATAGGCAAACACACATGTAGATGCATGTACTACATGATTGTGCACACACATTAGACAGACAGACATTAAAAGCATACTCATATATGTGTTCCCCTGTGTGTGAAGCTCTACTGGTACCTGTTTTTGTCACCTCAGATTACATGGAACATTTTTACAAAATCACTTTTGGGGTCCCCATATGGAGGTGAAAATACTTTTGGCATGTTGATGACGCAGCCACTTTTGCCTCTTGACCATTCTTTATTCTTTCCTCCTTAAAATATTCTCATCCTTTCGTTTCCTTGACACCATAGAATCCTGAGTTTCTTCCTACCTCCTTAAGCCACTTTTTATGTTGCTTTTAGCTTTTTTTCTGTATGTGGCCCTTAAACGTTGTTGAAGTTCCCCACGGCTTTTTCATAGGTCCTCTTATCTTCTCTTTTGGTAGTCTTATACACACTTATGGTTTTAATGATTATCTATATAAATGGCCTACAGATTTATTTCTTTTGGGTTGCAGACTTTTAATGAAGCTGCCTATTTGACAGTCTTTCGTTCCATAGGCTGTTCCCTTTCTTTGTTCCCTCCACCTTTTCCTACTTCTTTTTATCTTTTGGAGTTGAGCTCAATTGCTACTTCCTCAAAGAATCCTTCACTAAGCTCACCAGATAAGCTAAAATTGTCTAGAAAGGTTCTTATGACACTATGAACCTCTTATTTATAGCATCATACAGTTGAAATTTTATATTTATTTATGTGATTATTTGATGATCTACAGTGAAGTTCTGATTCATGCTATAGCATGGATGAACCTTGAAAACATTATGCTAAGTGAGAGGCCGGACACAAAAGATCACATTTTGTGTGATTCCATTTATATGATATGTCCAGATTAGGCAAAATGTAAAACTTTTTTGTTTTAAAGTATCTTCTTCCTCAGACATTTGCCTAATGCTTATTATAAGTAGCATGTGTTGTGTATACACACACACACATATACATACATACACATGTATGTGTATATTTACATATACAGTTGACCCTTGAACAACTTGAGGGTTAGGGGTGCTGACCCTCTGGGCAGTCAAAAATGTGAGTATAACTTTACAGTTGACCCTCCATAATCTGAGGTTCCACATCCACAGATTCAATCAACTGTTGGTTGTGTGGTGCTGTAGTATGTATTTATTGAGAAAGATCGTTGTATAAAGTGCACCTGTGCAGTTCAAACCCATGTTGTTCAAGGATCAACTGTATGTATGTAAATACTTAGACATATTAAAAATACATGTGTCAGGCTCTGTTGTAAATATTTAAAATGCAAAGTTAATATAGTTATTATTCTCAAGAAGTTTAGAGTCTAGTGGGGGAAGGGAAAAAAGTGCTCTAGTATGATAATGATCAAATAAAACGAGAGAATAAACTTACTGCCTATTAGAAAGTTTTTAAAGACTTCTTAGAGGAAATGAAAATTGAGCTGAGTCTTGAAGGTCAGAATAGATGTTTAACCAGATAGTGTTTGGGATAAGAGGATGTTAAAAACTGGAATCATTTGGAATCAAAGTGTAGGCAGAGGGGAGCCATTATAGGATTAGAAGCTTGGGGATACTTTAGAAAGATAATGTTATTCCCAAGTGGGGATAAGGGTTTTGTGGGGGATGAATGTGTTTGGAGCAGTTGGAGTTAGGGAGACGGATAGAAAGCTGTTGCCAGAAATTCAGGCAAGGAATAATGAGGACCAGGAGGCTGGATGGGATGAAGAAAGAATGCCTAGAACATGGTGACTTGGAAACTGATTAATTGGTGGTAAGGAGTGGGAACAACTGAAAAAGACTTGAGATTTCTTGCCTAGGAGCTGGTCTGTATTTTATAGCATTTGCTTTGGCTGCTTTCTTTGGATTATTTTGTAGAAGATATGCCTACTTTTTATGCACTTACAGTTTTCTTGTATTTCAGGTAGATCTTTTGCGAGCAGGAGAAGTTCCTAAACCTTTTCCGACACATTTTAAAGATTTGTGGGACAACAAGCATGTTAAAATGCCTTGCTCAGAACAAAACTTGTACCCTGTGGAAGATGAGGTAAGAACAAAACTGAACAGAACTGATGTTCTTTTAGTATCTGAGAGGTATTTTAATACTTGCTGTTTGACTTCTGATTCTACCATGTGAAAGAACTTGGAATAGTTTCCTCATGTTTTTCTTTTCCTTAAAGAACGGTGAGCGAACTGCAGGGAGCCGGTGGGAGCTCATTCAGACTGCACTTCTCAACAAATTCACTCGACCCCAAAACCTGAAGGTGTGTTCTTTTGCTATTCTTGTCTTGCTTGTAGTTCTTAGAGATGGGCTCTGGTATCCTCCCTCAGAGACATTTTTTGATCTTTAATAAACTTAGGTAACAGCATTATTTATATGCAAAGTGCCTGCTTTCTGAGGAACTCTCTTTAGAGACATTGTTGGTTTACACTCCATCACTAGGAAATGAGTAGAAGAATTGAGAGTTGTAAATGACTTGCCTGGAGCCACACAGCATAATTTGGAGAACCAGGAATAAGACCTCTGTTTCTTGATTCCCCATCCAATTTCCTTTGGTCCTGGCTTCTCTGTTATTTTTGTTTTAGAATTATCATGCTTCTGAAATGTCTTTAAAAGTAAGTCAGGGAAGAATAATGACTTTAGCATTGTTTGCCTGAAGGGTAGCTGAGTTTCCTAATGATTAAAGTATACATTAAGCATTCTACTTTTTATTGCTCTTAATATAGCTTCTAGCAGTTTCATAATTTATTAATCTTATATTTTGGCAATAATTTATTTTTTGATTTAAAAAATATTTAAGACTGTAAGGGCAACCATTAGATTGTTTTTTCTCATATTTAAAATATGAGTGAGTATGTTTATTTTTGGCACTATAGCCTTATATAAACTTAAAGTTTTTATAACTATAAACAGACTTTTTTATACTTCTGTGAAAATGGGCTTCATTTTCTTTGAGAGACTTGTGTATAGTTTCTCAGGTTTTATACTGTTCTTTTCATTTCACTTACGAGTTATTCTTAAACTTTCTATACCTTTCCTGTAGCTCCTTTTTTTTCCCTTTACAAGAAAACCAGTGGTTTGCTGTACCATAATATATTCTAAAAATTTCATTTCTTAGGGACAATATTTCTCAATCTTGTAATTCTTTTAAATGGGAGTAATTCTTAGGGTCTGCCAGAGTTTACTTATTGTTAATATGTTAATTACATATGTGCAAACATAAAAGTTAAGTATAAACTCTACGCTTGTAGTGTCCAGCTGTGTCAGTTTGGTTTTTTCCATTTTAAACATTATGACCCATCATTTGCACTGTGTTCATTATCATGTGAAAAGAATTTGTAATCAGTATTTCTTCTTTGCACAGAAGGTTTTTAACCGCTGATCTGAGCCTCAAAATAGTATGCTGAGAAACTTAAAAAAAAAAATACTGTGTAAAGAAAACATTCTTTGTATTTACTACTTTTTTTAAAACTAATCTCAAACAGTTGGTGGGTTTTGGTAGAGGCAAAGATGGGATCTGTATGCAGAACATCAGCTTGCAAATAAATATGATAGTGACCACTTTGGTCCAGGTTTTTTAGACTTTGACATTCCTATACTGCAGTGCATCTTAGGATGGCTCAGTCTTTCCACCATTTTTATGTATTTAAAATACCAGCTTTCATTTCTACAATGTATCATTTTTTGGGCTTTGTATTCATTCCAAAACCACAACTATAAACTCACAAACACAAGCAGGCCAATCAAGAATACTACAGACTCCATTTGAAAAACACTGACTTAGGGCCTTTATGGCCTTACAAACAGGATTATTTAAGAATTTACATATTTTTTCTTTAAACACAAATGAAGAATAATCAGTGTTCTAAATTACATTGCTTCTCTAATCTGAATTTCCCTTTCTTGTTTATGGTAGAGTCAACAGAATAGAGTAATCCACTGAGATTTTCTTCTCTCTGCTTATGGAAATTGTTACTTTTGCTGAAAGAATACTATGAGAGGGAGGGGGAGACATTCAATCCCTCTTATTGAATATAATGATGTTTTTGCTGTATTTATGCCATTTGATGTTGAATTAGAGGGATTAGAGATGTTAAAGATTTAAAAAAGGAACAGTGTCCTCAAAAGTTGATTTACACTGTAATATTTCTGTGAATAATGTCTCATAATTTGCAAAGAACGGACTTCTTTGTGCTTTAACTCGTGCTTATTATGAATTATGGACTGAAAAAAAGTCATTCAGCTAAGATTACTGTATAGAGTAGCATTCAGTTTTTCTGGTGATAGATCTCATGGTGGACTACTTCTGAGACTTGAAGACTGAAATAAAAGTAAATATTAGTTAGGAGTTAATGCTAATTATAAAACTCCATTAAAGAATTAGAATGTAAATGCTATTCAGAATGTTTTTCCTTACCAACTTTGAGGAATAATTTACGTATAAGAAAGTACATCCTTTTAAAGAATGTAATTTGATGAGGTATGACATTTGCTTATACCCTTGAAGCCCCCACTGCGGCCAAGATACAAGGACATTCCTGTCACCCCTCAAAGATTCTTTTTACTCATTTGTGGTCAGTTTTCCTTTTTCTGCATTGGCCCCAGGCAACTGTTGCTCTGTCTTTTTTTTTTTTTTTAAACTGTAGATCAGTTTACATTTTACATGAATGGAATCATATATTATGTATGCTAGTGTGTCTGGCTTCTTGCACTTAGATGAAGATCCTTGAGATTCATCAACGTTGTTGAGTGTATCAGTAGCTTATTCCAGTGTATGCATTGTTTGTCCATTCACCTGTTGATAGACATCACTATTTAATATTTTGTTTGAGGTCCTGAAATCACATACCAGTAATTATGGAAAAAAAAATCCTTAAAATCTTTTCTTTCTGAATGGAAAATTTTGTATTATGGCTGTGAGAGTAAATTAAAACCTTTTTCTTGTCATGTTATTTCATGATTGATGCTTTTTCTTTTCCTTTTTGAAGGAACTTGGGTATATTCTTATTCCAAGTAGATAATACACATTTTGTTGGCTCATTTTTTAACCTTGGTGATGATTTATGTGGCATGAGATATTTTTCAGGAAGTTTTTTGGCAGAGTGTTAATTTTTAAAAACATCTTCAATGGTGAGGAAATTTGGAAGGTTTATAGTAATAATCCAGCACAGTGTTTTTCAAACTTAATATGCCTTCAATAAAAAAATTGGGGGATGTGTATTATGGTAATAAATGTTTTTTTTATAAATTCTACATATTTATTACTTTAGTAATTTAATATGTATTATAAAATATAATCAAAAAGAAATTTAAAAGGGTGAGATAAAATATAATTGTAAATAATAGCTCTTTTTGCATAACTAACGGTTGTCTTATGTCTACCCCATTCTGGTAACCAGGTAAAGTACTGCCTATTCAGACAGTTAAAATTATACCAGTAGATGGCGCACTAGTTTGACTTTTTGCAAAAATGTGTAATTTACATGGACTAATGGAGAAAGATAACCATTTCTGTGTAGCTTATAAAAATAATTGATAATAAAGTAAAAAAGACCATTTTAGGCTTTAAGCTAATGTTTCTCAGTCTTTTTTTCATTATTGCCCTTTTCCCTAGGGAGCCTTTTTAGAAATATTTTTTTCCTAATTTACTCTCCTAATAAAATCTTAATGCTAATACACTAAATATCTGTATATGTAGTGTGACCCTATTGAAGACCAAAAGTCACTATAATGTTTAATTTTTTTATCCCCAAGATCCAATTTTTGTCCACTTGAATTATATTGCCTCTGTTTAAAGTGCATGTTTTAGAGTAATTATGTTTTTCCCCCTATTTCTTGACCTTTCAGTATCATTTTTCTTAAGTGAGTGATGAATTAGTATGCATTCTGTTTGTTCATAGCTACTGATGTGGAGTAACTAATGGTAGGAGAAGGTTGTCCAACATCAAGAAATATACTGGAAATAGTTCATAAAGGAGCCAGGCTATTCATAGATAATTCACTTTACTATATCATGAGGTTTTGTTTATGCTTTTTCCATAGGATGCTATACTGAAATACAATGTGGCATATTCTAAGAAATGGGACTTTACAGCTTTGGTTGATTTCTGGGATAAGGTAAAAATATGCTTATTTCTTAAACTATGAAACTAATACGACAACTCTAATGGAAAAGTTTGAGAAAAATACACATAGTTCTGTCGTACTAACACCATTATCATCTTTTATTTTTGTGAGAAATATTTCCTGTTATTTTATATGCAACTAATTTTGAATTTCACTTTAGTTTCTCATAATATGCATTTTCTGTTGTATTATTTAGTCTCTCATAATATGCATTTTCTGTTGTATTATTGTACCATTTTCAGTATTATCAAATGGCTGCATAATATTTCATGACTAGATTTTGAGAATTTAATGATTCCCGTATTCTCAAACATCTAGGTTGCATCAGTTTTACCTTGTTCTCAATTACACTGTAGTAACATCTTTATATATATATATATGTATATAAATACATATATATGTTTTCCCAGATTTGATATTGTTTCTTTAGGTGATTCTCAGAAGTTAGATGGCTAGGTCAAAAGGCACAAATCTTTTATGGCCCTGGATTTATACTGTAAAATCATTTTTCCACAGGGGACTGTAGCAGTTTAGTATGCTATCAGCAATGGGTAAGAATACCACTTTGAAAGTACTGTTAGAAGAATGGGTATCATCCATTTTGAAAAACTGGCAGCATTCCTTTTTTTAAAAAAAAAATTTTATTTTGATATAATGATAGATTCACAAGAAATCGTAAAGAAATGTACAGGGAAAGTCCCATGCACGCTTCATCCTATCTTCCCCAGTGTTGATCGCTTAAATAAGTATAATACAATATCAAAACTAGGAAAGTGACGGAAGACCTTATTTAGGTTTTACCAGTTATACCTGTACTCATTTGCATGTGTAGTTATGTAACTGTAGTTTCATGTAACCAGCACCACAGTCACCATACAGAACCGTTCCATCAGCGCAGTGCTCACTGGTGCTGCCCATTATAGCCACACCAACTCCTTCGTAACTTCTGGCAACCACTAATCTGTTCTCCATCTGCGTAATTTTGTTATTTCAAAAAGGTTATAGTTTGTAACCTTTTCAAATTTGGTTCCTTTTTATTGCTAAGCAGTATTCTGTGATATCAGTATATCATAATTTAACTGTAAATGCACTTCAGGACATTTGAGTTGTTTCCAGTTTTTAGCTGTTAAAACTAAAGCTGCTGTGAACTTTTGTGTACAGTTTTTTGCATAAACAAGTTTTTATTTCTCTGGGATAAATCCCCAAGAGTGTGATGTCAAATTGTTTGATAAATGTATCTTTAGTTTTAGAAGAAACTGCCAGTATACTTTTGCTAGATAAGTAAGCCTCCCCAAAGGATGATACTTTCATATACAATCTATTTAAAAATTTTTTTATAAATTTGATTTTTCTGCCCATAGTTTAGTTATATATGTTGTATATGTTTCACTTACTAATAATAGAAACTGAAAGTAATTTTTGAAATGGAATTATTTTCAATATTTTGAATTGAAATATTTACAGTATTACACAATTTATCTTACCTAATAGAGAATAATTATTGAACTTTAAACATGTTTAGTGTTTTTTTAATTGGGGCCTTTCTCTCTGGTCTTTTTTTCAGTTAAGTAACTCTTGTGAGGTTAAGATAATAATTATTATTCCTATCGTTAATGAGTAATTATTATCTAGAAATGAACTTTCTTGGCCAAAGTGACGTAGTTTGTCCCTGGTAGGCAGTGTAACCCAATCCGTGTTCTTTCCACTATTGCCTGTGATCACAGTTTGATGTCCCTCTGCACACACCCTCCCCTCTTACTTGCTGCTCATTTTCTCTGTAATTAGAGACTGATATGCCCCCTTTCTCCGCTTTTCTCTATTGAAGTTCCGTCTCCCCAGATTCACATTTTCCTGTCCACTCCCTCCAAAATGAGATGTCACCTTTCTTTGAATTTCCATGACAAATTTTAAACTTTGTCATGGGGTACCCCCTCTCTTTGCCTTGCTTTATTTTAGATGAAATGTTGACATCCTCTGGTATGTCAGCAGTTTCTTGGGGCAGAGACTGTATCTTCCTTAGCTTTGTGTTTCCTGTGGCATCTGTACAGTGCCTTATTTATCTCAAGTGCTGTGTAAGTAGTTATGGACTAGATTTCAACAGGAGATCGAGTAGTCATATTGGTTTCCATGGTTACCAAGATTATGAGACTATTATCTAGAAGTAATGGTTTGGGTTAATAAAAATTGATGTTTCTGATTCCATCTCTCACTCCCTGCCCACACACGCAACGCGTCTAAATCAGACTCTTCCTCCTCTGAGCATTTTTAGCTAGTGATGTTCCAGTGTTCTTGTTACTTCGTTTTCTGTGACATTACTGAAGATCTGCCTGTCCTCTAGGATTGCTGGTGGTAATTCGAAAGAAAGTGGTTGGTTAATTACATGGTTAGGAATCAGACATTAAGATTATTGTGAACCCTTATTTGGGTTACAAATGAGGAAGAACCTGCAAATGTGAACATGAAATCGACAACGGTATGAGCAACACTACCACTCTCTTTTTCCAGTAGTTTTGATTATTTCTCAAAGCATTAGTGAGGTAGCGTGATACAAGCGATGGCTTTCAGATTTATTGTGTATCTGAATCCTGGAGGGCTTATTAAAAAGATTGCTGCCCACCATCCTCTCCCGAGTTTCTGATCCAGTGCGTCTGGGATCAGAGCTGAGAGTTTGCGTTTCTAGTAGGTTCCTAGGTGGTGCTGCTGCTGTTGGTCAGGGACCAAGCTTTGAGAACTGCTGGTGGAGGAAAGAGCATAGAATTAGAAATGAGAATCATGGTTCTTAGTCTCAACTCTATGTAACCTTGGGTAAGCCACGTGACCTCAGTGTTAGTTTCCTCGTTTGCTAAATTGACAAAATGACTGCTTTATTCATCTTAATGATACGTTTTAAAGCTCTGGCTAACTAGTGTATCTGAAATCACTTTTAAAATTCTGGAATGATAATCAAATATGTTGCTACTTTCTTACCTCTGAAAAGTTTGTTTTGCCTCTTTTCAAAAAGAGTTTTTTTCCATCATTAACATATCTGAATTGCAGATATATTATGTTGGAAGAAGTAAGACAATAAAAATCACGTGTGCTTTTGCTATGCCCAAACGATCACTCTTAACTTTTTTTTAAAAAATGTGATTCTATCCACCTACGCATATTGAATGTGGATTTTTTAAAATGTTACTATTTTATAGTGAACATCTTGGTGCCTGAATGTTTTGTATCATTTATTATTTACTCAGAATAGAGTCCTTGGAATATAATTATTAGATCAAAACGTATGTTGGTTTTGAGGCCTTTGATTCACATTGCCAATTTACCTTCCTAGGAGGTTGTGCCAGTTTTCAGCAGTGTGAGAGAGTCCTCCATCACCATGCCCTCCTCAGTGCATTTACTTTCCAAGTGTCATAATACATAAAGCACTCTGTATAGTACCTTCTGCAGACTCAGCTTTATCTATTTCTTAAATTTGTTGCCTAAGAAAGTATGCCTTTAAGATATTCAAGCTTCTTGGAAAAACAAATTTTGGTTAGGATAAAATAATTTTCTAACAGCTATAATGGTATCAATTTGGGATATGAGAGTTCTCCGATTTAAATGGCATTACTTCTCAAACTCAGAATAGGTAGTTTTGCTAATAAAGTGTGGGGTTTATAATATAAATTATAAATTTGAAATCACTTGCTTTTGAAGTTTGAGATCATTTTTTTCCTGGGTATATCCTTCAGATGCTACAGACCTAAAGAAATGTGTTCAGCACATTTGTTAGCATTTATTGAAGATGTGCACCAAAAGGAATATATTATTGAATTTAATCCTCAAATACTTCTGCGAAGTGTAGGTAGCACATTCAGTTTACAGAGGAAAATAGATTTAGAGAGGTTAAGTAACTTGTTCAACATTGTACAGATATTAAATGGGTGAATCTAGATTTGAACTCAGTTCAGTTCCAGCACAGAATAGGTAACCGGCAATTAGTCGTTGAATACATGAAGGACTATTAGACTCCAAAGCCTATGTTCTTTTTATTGTAGTGACGTTTCTCCTTTAAAGAACATTGAACATCTTTATATATAAGGCATTGTTCTATGAAAGTGAAGATTGACAGTCTTATGCTCAGTAAGCAGGGGGCACAGTACATGTCCATAGATGACTGTAATAATTAGGCAGAGTAAAAGAAATTTTCTTGTAGAGTTTAGTGGGTCATGGAAGGGCAAAATAATTTTGTTAGTTGGCAAACATCATAAAGGACATAGTATTTGGGTGGTAGAGTATAAAACGCGTAGAGGAGAAATAGTTAAAGGAGATATGTTGCACGAATAGCCTGTTAAACGCACAAGCTTTTCTCACTTAGCATGTTTTCAAGGTTCATGCGTGTTGTAGCAAATAACAATACTTTATACCTTTTAATGGCTAAATAATATTCTGTTGTATGAATATACCACATGTTGTTTATCCATTCATCAGTTGATGGACATTTGGGTTGTTTCCACTTTTTAGCTGTTATCAGTAATGCTGCTATTAACATTCATGTACGGGTTTTTGTGGGCATATGTTCTCAATTTTCTTGAGTATATACCTGGGAATCGCTGGGTTATGTAGTAACTCTCTGCTTAATATTTTAAGGAACTGCCCAACTGTTTTCCAAAGTGGCAGCATCATTTTACAATCCCACCAGCAATGCATAAGTGTTCTAGTTTCTCTGCATCTTAACTTATTAGTGTGTGTCCTTTGATTTTAGCCATCTCAGTTGGTGTGAAGTAGTACCTCATTGTTTGATTTGCATTTCTCTAATGACTAATGATGTTAAACATCTTTTCATGTGCTTATTGGCCATTTGCTTTTTTTTTTTTTAATTGAAGTGTAGTAGATTTACACTGTGTTAGTTTCAGGTGTATAGCAAAGTGATTTAGTTTTATATATATACATATATATATATACACACACACACAACACACATTCTTTTTCAGATTCTTCTCCATTATAGGTTATAGATATAGAATACAGTAAGTCCCCTATATACAAACAGGTTCCGTTCTGAGAGCACGTTCGTTAAGTCCAGTTTGTTCATAAGTCCAACAAAGTCAGCCTAGGTACCCAGCTAACACAATTGACTATATAGTACTGTACTATACTGTACAGTACTGTACTGCAATAGGTTTATAATACTTTTCACACAAATAATACATAAAAAATACACAAATATAAAAAATTTTTAATCTTACAGTACAGTACCTTGAAGAGTACAGTAGTACAATACAACAGCTGACATACAGGGGCACGTTTGCATCTTTGAAAGTTCACAACTTGAAGGTTCATGTGTATAGTTCCCTGTGCTATACCGTAGGTCCTTGTTGTTTATCTGTTTTATATGTAGTAGTGTGTATCTGTTAATCGCCAACTCTAAATTTATCTCTCTCTCCTCCTTTCCCCTTTAGTAACCATAAGTTTGCTTTCTGTGTCTGTGAGAGTCTATTTCTGTTTTGTAAATAAGTTCATTTGTATCATTTTGGCCACTTGCTTTTAAGAAATATCTGTTCAAATCCTTTGCCCTTTTTAAAAATTGGGTTACTTTTTGTTATTGACTTCTAAGTCTTCTCTATATATTCTAGATACAAGTTCCTTATTAGATACATGATTTGCAGGTATTTTCTCCCATTTTATGTGAGTTGTCTTTTCATTTTCTTGATGGTGTCCTGTGAAGCATAAAAGTTTTTAATTTTGATGAAGTCTAAATTAATTTTTTAATTTCTATTTTTGATGTCATATCCAAGAAGCTAATTCAGGGTTGCAAAGATTTACTCCTATGTTTTCTTCTAAGAATTTTATGGTTTTAGCGCCTACTTTTACATTCATGGCTGATTTTGAATTGATTTTTTTTGTATATGGTGTGAATTTGGGGTCCAGTTTTATTGTTTTGCTTGTGAATAGCCATTTTGTGTTAATTTTCACATATAATGTGAGATAGAGGTCTGATTTCATTATTTTGCATGTGGATATCTGGTTGTCCCAGCAACATTTGTGGAAAAGACTGTTCTATCCCTATTGAACTGTCTTGGCACCCTTCTAAAACCAATTGACCATAAATGTGAGGGTTTATTTCTGGCTTCTCAATTCTATTCCATTGCTCTATTTGGCTGCTTTTATGCCACTTCCACACAATCTTGATTACTATAGCTTTGTAGAGAGTTTTAAATTGGGAAGTACAAGTCCTCCAGCTTTGTTCTTTTTCTAATTTGTCTTGGCAGTTTTGGATCTTTTGTGTTTTCATGTGAATTTTAGGGTCAGCTTATTAATTTGTGAAAAAAGTTAGCTGTAAAAGGCAATTTTTATAATCATATTAATAGAATCCATACTAATTCTGCATCTTGAGGTAGGACCAGTCAATTTCAGGGTTACCTTATTGAGCTTTGAACCATATGATGTTTAAAGGTAGGCATGATGTAATAGAAGCCTTATGGCTAGCTTTGTGTCTAGATGTCTTTCACTATTAAAGAAATATAATTTTTGATGCAATGAAAAGTTGACCAAACTGATGAAATCTTTGTCACTTATGTTATATTATATAGATGGTCTATTTGCATTTTGTAATTTTCTTTCCTTAAACTGGTTACAGTTGTTAATTTTGGTAAGAAGTAATGTTACATTTGATACCTTGTGATGGCAGTAAAACATGCCATTGGTTAAAATAAAATACCTCTGTCACCTTGCTATGAGGTGAAATGGTCATTTTTTCCTCTCTTCTTAATCAGTCTACTCAGACAGGACCTTGTTTCCCTTTTATCTGGTGACCTTGCCCAGAAGTATTCTTGTAAGAGTAATATATAGCAAGTTTTGGTGTATTTAGTGTGGATCATAAATATGAGGTGATTACCAAGGTGCTGATGATAGTTTTACAGTTCTCTAGAGAGAGGAGTCATTGCATTTTTGACCTTCCGATTTTTATTTACTTTGTAAACACACCGGAGGGTTGGGGGAGTCCTCACAATTGTACTAAATATTCATTTCTTATTGTGTTCTTCAAGTTTTGTCTCTCTCTTTTTTATAGCTATGTCTATATATAAAAGTATATTTAGAATATTTAATGACATATTATAAAGCTATGTTGCATAGTTTTATCATTTTTAGTCTTAATGGTTGCATGATATCCCATCAAATGATATATCATTTGCTTAGCCATTCCAGGGTTACAGATTTAAGGAAATCTCTTTGTGTAAAGCATGTCTAGAGATTTAACTGTGTTCTTCCCTATGACTTTGTTATTCTGTCATTGTCAATGTACTTAACAGTAGACCTTGGATGTTTAACACAGTTGCGTGTTTTTCTGTCCTTCAAATCTCCAAAGGTATTAATATAGAACTTTACCATGTTACGGCCACAGGGATAACATTGCCCAGGATTGCAGGGGTTATTGAGAAGTAAGTATTAGACGTATATGTGGGTGGGATTGGAGGAGTAAAAGATCTTTAGTGCAAGGGAAGTAGTTTTTGGTTAGGTTTTAAATTATAAATGAATTCTATTTGCTTTGCATTATCTATGTCCACATTTTGGAGTAAGAATGCCTCTTCAAAAAGGGCTCTTAAATGTTGCTTATTAACAGTATTTGGGAATTCTTTACTTAAATGTCACACCCAACTCTGGCCTGTTTTGCTAAGGGAAAAAAATGTTTATATTTAACATCGTATCAATTTTAATATTTTACAAATAAGTTTATTTTGGGGCTGTTAACATTTATCTCCTTAAAAGCTTGCTTTGGCTAGTTCTGTGAGTAATAGGTTTTGTAACCCATACTACCTTAGAACAGGTAGCTGCTAACATCAACAGTCATGTTACAGTTATTACCTAGATGGTAGTATTTAGTGCAAGAAGTGAGAGACCCAGAATCCTGTTTATCCTGCTATGTGAACATCCTTATTTAGGATGAAAATGAGGAGTATTGCCTAAGCCTTTTAAAATTTTTTCAGAGACCCACAAAGATCACAAAAATCAATCTGTTATTTTGTAATTTATAGTTAAATATTTAGGTGCTACTGAGTTGAAATGGCCGTTATTTAGTGTTCTTTGCATCTTGAATGCTAATATTGGTCTTCCTCCCTACCAGCTGTTGAAAGTGCTAGGAACAAATAATCTCTGTTTTATGGCCCTCCTGTGTGGTGTTCCACAAAATTAAATTCAAACACTTCTATAATTTGTATTCTAAATGGATCAATATACTTATTGCTGGTATTTTTCACAGGAAAGTTTAACAAAATGTCCTATATATTAAGAAAGTTTCTCTATTAATACATTTTAGAGGTATTTTAAATACTTCCCTCTTACAGCAACTGTGGCACTGTTTCTTTTCATTCTCAGTGAATTAACTTGTGAAATTTACATAGCACATTAAGGCCTTAGTGATTGAAGAGTGGTGTGGGGGTGGGGTATGTTTCTGTGATCTTGGCTTCCATTTCTGGACTTGGATGGTAGTTAAAAAATGGATGTTTGCCTTATAATTATTCATTAGGCCATCCACATATATTTTGTGTGCTTTTTGAACATATATTTCACAATAAATGTAAATGTCAATTCCAAGTAAAGAACTTTAAATTCTAAAATTGGTTTGTATAGTCAACTTTTTCAGTAAATGGAATAGTTGGTGAAAGGAAACCCAAGGTTTTGGTGACTATTTCATCTTCCTTTCCGTGTTGAGTTTTATGTCTGGAATAAGAAAAGATAGGATTGGATAGGCCTCTTATTTCCTCACTTATATTAGTTTATCCATAAAGGCTGCCATAAATAACAAAATCAGGGTTTGTTGTTGTTGTTTTGCTTTTTTACATCTGTGGCTGCGAAAAGTGGAGAGTGAGAGATAGGAGTACAGGAATGACGGGAGGACATTTAAAAATTTTTAAATGGAAAAATTTAAACTTTAAAGTTGAAAGATTTTGTTGTTGTGATTAGGCTAGTAATGTATTCCACTTTGGAAGCCACAATTAAAAAAAAAATACAGCATGAAATTTATACCTCAAGTCATAAACACACAGTAAATTTTTTATGGCAACTTAGTAATTGTGTGTCTCTTGCCTTTGCTGTAGTTATTAAAATATTGAGTATGTATTGTCCTGTCTGCTGGTGTCCTATAACTTGTCAGAAAGGTTGTGTAAAGCCTCTTTTCCTGTAAATGAGGGTGTTTAAATCTATCAGTAATGAACTTGCATTCTTACTTATGTGCTACTTAGTTTTAAGAGGTAGATAGGTGTCATATTGAGTTTTGAAGGATGCACACTAAGTGGAGCAAATTATTATGCCTAAGTCATCTTTTCCTTCAGAGTTCTTTATGTGTAGTTTTACATTTAAAAACAGGTGCATCAGAATTCTTTGTCCCCACAATTGAGACATATGCTGTTATACCCATGTTTGACTAAAAGTGACATTTTTGAACTCATGTGACCATGAGAAACCTTAAAAATTATCATTATTGACAGAACAACAATAGAAACTCAGAGAAAGCAAATATAAGCTTGTATTAAAATGGGTTACCAAAAAAGTCATCTCACGTATATAAAGTAATGGCTAGAAGGAATTGTTTTGACTCATATCTTTATTATGGGATAAAAAGTTAAAATATAATATATTGAAATTATTAGGCAAAATCATAGTGTAAGTCACCTGTCATTAAACAGCATAGAACACAATAGTTACATGCCTATGCATCACTTGGGCATCATATATGCATTCATATGTAAGTGGTGTCTTTCAGACTTCCTGGCCTTCTGGTGCGTGCCATACTGTTATGGACAGCCTATCTAATAATAGCTATATCAAATGTACGTAGTACTTTTTTGTATATTAAACATTTTAGAACAAAAATGTTAGAGGATTTTTTCTTCTTTTTTCTCTTTCCATTCCTTCACCCCTACCCCCATCCCCCCCGCCCCGCCCCGCCACCAGAATCTCTGTAAACATTTCATGGAACATTAGTGTTTTTTAAACTAGTTTTGGAAAAGCTGAGGTAGGCGACAGGTTGTTAACCCTTGTTTCAAATCAGAACAAATTTCTTTAACCAATAACCAGTAAAAATTGTGGTCTTTCACAATAGCCTTTTTTTTTTTTTTGATAATGCAGAAGTCAGTTTCTGAATGTATATAAACATATTACTCCTTAGCTTCCAGTTCCAAATGGAATTCTTCATAGCTAATGTATTTCTGGACCTTTCTTCAAAGCTTAAAAGATTTAAAATGTCCTTGTTATATTTATCATAAAGAGGCTGTAGCAAATTCCTAATCAAATGAAAGCAGCCTTGAATGTTTCACAAGACTACAGCTAATGTCTTTATTCCTCTAGCTTTTGAACCTCTGATTTGGAGTTCAGTGGAAATTTAACCTTTTTGGACTTCTTCCCTTAGTGACTCACAGTCTCTAGAATCAATAAGGTCTGCATTGCTTTACAGCTTGACTTGATTTAATTCATGAGAACTGTAGGAGCCAAAAGAGGGCTAATAGGAGTCAACAAAATATTAAATTTTAGATTTGTATGAAATATGTGGACTTCCCCCTTGGTTTGGTTAACGTATCCTTTGGGTTGGAGCATATATTGAGAGTCTCATTCATGATTTATTTTAAACAGTGCACCTCTCATAGAATTAATTACTCCAGTTGGAACTAGGCACCTTGTTTTGTAAACTTGCTGAGGTATCATGGATAATCAGTCTTAGTGGAGCCCTCCATGCCCTAGATCGTTGATGAAATTGGAGTTTAGTAGAATTCCTCTTGTATTTAATAATGAAATTAATCTAGTACCTTAATGTCCTGTAACTCCAGCCTTACCTACTCAGTTCAAATAGCTATGGAAGCCATTACTTTTAAATGTTGCTGTGTCATTCATTTCATTATCTAGAAATCTACTCTGTTGGAGGGATGATAATAATTTCATGTTCTAATCTCTCCCGTGATTTATATCTCTCTCTCTCAGCTAGCTCTGAGGTGTTTTTTTTTACTCAATTTGACACGATGCCTTGATTTGTAATTCCTGTTAGATTCCTTCTCAGATTATTTACTCATCTTATGCTCCTAGTCATTAAAAATAAATTCTGTACTCCTTTTGGTTAAGCTCCTCATAACGCGTTTATCCACATGTAAGATCTCATATTTAACAATAGAAGGATTTTTGTAGTATATATTATCCGAAGACAAAAATAGTAAGAGGAAGTAAAAACAATATAAATCTATTTTTCAAATTGATATACTGTTTCCATGTGTAGCCTGTATAAACAGTGCAGTAAACTCAGTAGTAAAGACTGAATAGATCCATTGACTAGGTCCATTGTCCTCGTGGTGCAGGGAGTGGTACACCGTTAGTGCCATGGTAGCTTTGTGGTGGCTGCACCTCCAGAGGACTGAGCCAATAGTTCTTTTTATATTTTACTTTTGGTACTAATTGTGAAAAATACTTATCCATGATTTATTGCTGTGGTAATGACAAGTAATGATTAACTGCATGGGGCAGTCAGATTCTAAGCTGTCTGAGCAATTATTCTTTACAGTGTTAAAGAAGTTTTTAGTTAGCTGAGTGGCATGGTAGCTTGTTGCCTCAGTTGCACTTTGATTACATGAAAAGCACTATAAAAAAACATTTCCTGCAAGAAGAACCATCTCCAGCATAGTGAAAATATGGAATATTTTCAAATGGACTCCCAAGCTATGCTATTGGTCTAATCCACCGTAGCTCTGGGAAGCCCAGCTCAGATATAAATAAGGTATCTTAATCCATTCAGACTGTTGTAACAGAATTTGGGGGGGACAAAACATTCTATCTATAGAACCAGGGCATCTTCTTCCATTGGGAATGGAATGTTAAAAGTACTTACTGTCACAGCAGACTGGGTTGAGCAGCCACATAAACAGCCTCTTAACTACATTTTTGGCTCTTTTTTTAACCCTTTCCTTTTTCCTGGCCTACTGCTTAAGTTGCAGACCATTTTAGCTTCACTTCACATGCAAACCCTTACCCATTCCAGGCTTAACCCTGTCTCCTAGACTTAACCCTTCTACAAGGTTCACCTTTGTAGATAATCTCCTCAGTGTTTGATGTGACATCCTACTTGGTTATCTGTGGTAGAGACAGTGGTGGTACTTATTATTGAGAGCTTTACTATGTACTAAGTACAGCGTAAGCAGTATGTTTTATCTCACTTGATTCTCACAAATACCCCATTATACAGACACTATATTTTACAAATGAACAACAAAAAACCAAGGCTTAGAGAGATTAAGTAATTTGTTCAAGTGATGAAGCCAGGATTTCAATCCAGGTGCCACTCACTCCAGAGTCTTAGCTGTTAACCACTGTAATCTGTTGTGGTAGTTCTCATCCGCGAGTGATTCTGCTTCCCAGAGGACCTTTGGCAAGGTCTGAGGGGAGGTGCTACTGGCTTCTGTTGGAAAGAGGGCATGGATTCCACTAAACGTCCTACAATGAATAGGGTGACACTTCCTGTAACAAAGAATTATGCAACCCAGGAGGTCAGTAGTGCCGAAATCAAGAAACCCTGCTCTTCTGCAGTGGTTCTCAAGGTTTGGTCCCTGAAGCAGCAGCAACAGCATCACCTGGGAACTTGTTAGAAATGTAAATTCTCCTGCCCTACCTTGAACCTTGTGAATTAGAAACTCTGGGGATGAGGCTCAGCCATCTTTGTTTTCACAGTCCCCTGGCTAATTGTGACAGACGTGAACATTTGAGAACTATTGCTTTAGTCTACCAGTCTTCTCACACCTCTCCTTGAATAGTGCCTGTTCCTCAACTTTTTACCTTGGCTAAAGGAGCTTTTCCTACTGGCAGCTTTTCCTTCTCAAGTGGAACTTGTTGGACTGACGAGGAGGAGCTGTTTTTCTCCTCAGCCCCAACTGTTGATTCTTGTCCATTGTTGGATTGTTTGGTCCTGACCTAGATCTGTGAAAACCCAGGCTGATACTTGTAGAGCTGGGCTGAGGTGGGTCTCGTCTTATCTGTGCTCTATTGGTGCATGCCATCAGAGCTAGCCTTTGACTTAGCACCTAGAGAGGAACTGAGTCAGTCAAACAAACCCCCCAAACATTAGGTATGCTGGAAATGGTTCGGTTCAGGGACAGAATCGTCATAGAAACCTATTAACTAAATCTAGGGAGGCCTGAAAAGTTCAAAGATTTGAATTATAAGTAGAAAGAAGAGGAGCTTAGGAAAAATCCTCTTAAAAGGTGGTTTTAGTGGCCTGTGGCCTTAGATCTGGTATCATTTAAAAGCACTGTCTTAGGAGGGGTTCTACCATCATCCAACAGCCTTTGTTCAGTGGGTAATCATGCTGGTAACCTATGAACTAGTCTGACTCAAGTCTATGTGAGGCCTTCTAGTGTATTAACCTATGATCACAGATTGGATCTGGTTATGCCCTGGGCCAGTTCCTTCTCTAACATCATTAGTTCTGCATTTCTTTCTTACCATAGCCTCCTAGTTTTCTACTCACTTATTCCTATAGCACTTTCTGTTTTTAAGGCTACTGCTTCCATCCCTTTTCTTCTGGCCACTGTTTTCCAGGTTGTATTGTTCTAATACTTTTAATTAAAGGGTTGAATGGTCAAGTTAGTTTGCTGCACGTTATATCCTCCTGGGAGCAGTTCTGAGGAGTTTTACAGTGAAGAAACCTGCTTAGTTTTGGTTAACTAAACACTTTCCCCAAACTTATTTATAAACAAAACCCCTTTCTGTGTAACGGCTTATGATTTCCCTTGTAGCTAGTGTCCCATGGAATATACTTTGCAAAACAGTTGTAATCTATTGGCTCTCTCCTGCCTTCCTCTCTTTTCCTGCCCAGCCTGGTACCTGCACAGTTGACCCTTAAACAACACAGGTTTGAACTGTGTGGGTCCACTTACATGTGTATTGCTTTCAGTAGTAAGTACTACAGTACTGCATGATCCACAGTTGGTTGAATACGAAGGAATTAGCAGTGGAGGCTGAGGAGAAAAATAACTCCTCCTCTTCATTCTGACAAGTTCTCCTTGAGGAGGAAAAACTGCCAATAGGAAAAGCTCCTTCAGGCAAGGTAAAAAGTTGAGGGACAGGTACTATTCCAGAACCATGGATATGGGGGAACCATGGATACACAGGGCCAAGTAAAAATTATATGCGAGTTTTCAGCTGTGTGGAGGGTTGGCACCCCTAACTCCTGCATTGTGCAAGGGTCACCTGTAGTCAGCTTTTTAAATCTAGTTCCTCCTTGACCTTTGGTTTCTGCTAGTTTCCAACTCTGATAGCATCCAGTTTGCCCTCAACAAATAGAGGGTTATACTGGAAAACAGTGAGGGAGGATAGGAGGAAGGCAGGAAATAAATCATAAATCTTACTGATAGGCCTTATGGAGACTTCAAGTTATTGAATCTTAACTTGGGCTTTGGTTCTTTATACCATCTTTTATGTATTTCCTCATTACTCTGTGGTTCTGGACATTTTCATTGTTCTAATCTTCACCCATGCTCTACTATCCATTTGCTCCTACTTCATACCTCATTGAGAAATTTGAGACCATCTAAAAGGTAGAATCTTTCATTTCCTTCATTTTAAGTTTACAGAATTCTTCATTCATTTTTTTTTCTTGTTATTCAAAGGAAAAGCTGGCCTTATTCCATTCCTCAAACTCGGCATGTCCAAAACAGAATTATGCTTTAGAAACACATGTCACTGTATCTTTTCTGATCTCATCCTTCTTCCCCTGTTGCCTGGTTAATGCTTGCTTGTCTTTTAATGTTCAGGGTAGCTGTCACTTCTGTTATTGACTTTTTACTTGTCCATCTCCCATACTCTTCCTTCAAGGAAGCTGTGATTTATTCTTTATTATGTCCCAATTGCTTAACATAGTGCCAAAAGCTTTAAATACCACTTAATGCTGGGCACACTCAAATATTTATCTTAAGCTCCTTCTCTCTGTCAGCTTCTTATGTTAAGACAGAATGATTTTATTTCCTAAACACTTCTTGAGGCTCACCTCTATTTCTGTTATACTTGTCTAATCCATGACTCAGATGGTATATTGCAGCAGTCATCTAGCTGACCCCCATGTTCACTGATACTCCCTTCAAATCCATCCTCTTGCTGCTCACACACAGTGAGCTTATCTGAAGTGTATATCTTCAAACCCTATGTGGCAGCTCATCTATTTCCAGTTCCGTTGGGTGATATTTATGGTGTTCCACGGCCTTGCCTCTGCCCATTTCTCCAGCATCATTTCTTGATACTTCCCTGCTCCAAACCTGATATTCTTATGACTCTGAATTGCTTATAGTTTTCTGGAATGCTGTTGGCTTGCTCTTAATCCATCCTTCCAGACTAACTCAGTCTTTATCTCCTCTGGGAACTCTCTTCTGTCCTCCCAGCCTCTACTAAAAACTCCACTCTGTGCTCACAGTAGTACCTGTGCCTAGCTCCATGCACTTGCCACATAATGTGTGATCTGTCTGTAAAATGTCTGCATCCTTCATGAAGCTGAAGTTCTCTAGGGCATCTTAATGTTTTCTAGCTTATGGTTGGTTCTCAGTAAATGCTTCTTGAACTAACTTTGGTGTATTTAAGTAGATCAGCGCACAGAAATGTGGGTCTTGAGCCACAGTCTCTTACTGAAAGATTTAGGAATTATTTGTGTAAAGTGATAGTTGACCATTTGAGATTGGCACTTGGTAGAGAGAAAAGGTGAGGCATATACACATAACCCTTATGTCTGTTTCTATGGTATTTTTACCCTAAAAAGTAGTAAGTTTCCGAAGGACAGAGGCCTTGCTTTGCGTTGTTTGCCTTTGTGTTTATTCCTCACAGTGCTCAATATGATGTCCTGGGCAAAATGGACACTCAATATATGCTTGAACTAAATGTCAACATACTACTAACAATATGCCTAACTTAAGTATAAAATAGAGGCTGGATCAGTTGGATTGTTCTCTTTCTTGGATTCCTGAGCTCAGCTAATCCACAGTTCAGGGGCTCATTTACCTTTTTATTCTCTTTATGTAAGAAAAGAATGAATGTCCCAGATAATAGATTGAGCCTGAGTTTGTAATCTGTTTTATTTGATGTAGCTAAATGCTATACCAGCTGTCACATGTTTTTATAAGCTATAAAGCCAAAAATTATTTCAAAAAGAATATTTCACCATTTTCAAACTCATCTGTATTTACAAATGAATTGCAGTTACCAAAAAGTAACCCAATGCAAAGGAATAAAATTAAGTGCATTTAAAAATCCTCAAACAAAAAGGTTCATGTTTAGTCATATGTATTTGCACCATCCAGCTGTACGTGTGTCTTGGAACCTTGACTCTTTCTTGGATTGCTCTGGTGAGTATTTCATTGGAGTGGAGTAGCAAGTAGGACTAGATTTGTGTTGTCCAAACAGTAGCCAATAGCCATATGTGGCTATTTAAATGGAGATTAATTAAAATGAAATAAAATTTGAAATGCAGTTGCTTAGTCATGCAGGCAACATTTCACATGCTTAGTCAACACGTGTGGCTTGTGTCTACCACCTCAGACAGTGTAGAAAGTTCTGTTCTGGATGAGATCATCTCTAAGGTTTCTTCTGCATCTGACATCTTGCTAGTCCTGCTATGTGGGAGCTGCTACTGGTCAGATTCCCTCACAGGGAACTTTGGAGATTTCCCAACATTCCTTGAGCACATTTTGAATTTTTTTCTAGATTGGATGTTACCTGAAATAATTGAATTGCTGAGTAGAACTTGGTCAATTTCTTAAAAAGATATTTTCATTGTAATAGCATTTGCGGGTTTTTTTTTCCCCAAAAGCTGCCACCAGGGGGTGCCCTCAGACCTTTTGGGAAATATGTTTGTTTCTGCCTTATTATAAGAGTGAAGTTTGGACTATAATATTGACTATTAATTCATAGTGGATAATTTAAGAATTCAATTAAGAATTAAGCATTATACTATGTATGTATGCACATTACTTGATTGGTATGGCCAAATTATTTTCCTAGTCGTGTGAGTGTGAGAAGCTATCATTGAACTATCTTAAAAATTAGTTGAAAGTAAAATAAGTAATTTTAAAGTATTTCTTATAGTTCAAAAATATTTTTATTAAATTTAAAACTATTAACTATGGTAAAAGAATGAAATTAGTGTTCACTTACATTTCTTAGACAAATTAAGCCATTTTGCTTCTAGGAGTAGAAAACTTATGTTAACCATTAGCTATTTCTCTGAAATCTTGTCGTGTTGAGTTTGATTGCCTGTCTATAAAAGACGGATAATAGTGTGACTATGGTATTGAAAATATCTGTTGGCTTGTGTGTAATAGCATTGTGGTTTGGTGGTGTTTGCTAAAGTGATTGATGGTTATGGCCATGTAGTCATACAGTAATAGGAGTGACAGATGAGGAAGACCTATCAGAGCATCTTGTGCTAGTCTGAGATCATTCCCTAAAGAATAATCATTTACCATAATAGTATGGAGAAGTAAATTCTTTTAGGAGACAGAGGATAATGAGTGTGCATTGTTTTGTTTTATCCTTTCTAAGGCAAAAATACTTTGTGCATTTTATTATTAGCATGAAAAAAAGATAGTGATTACTGTTTAAAGAAGAGCTTTCTTCATGTGTCATAAAACTACAAAAGTTTATTCTTCATGTTTAATCTAATGAAATTTGTGTAGGAAATAGTGTGGCTGGTTTTGATTAGAGGCATATTTTGTTTCAAGAACTGGATGATGGTACTCTTCCTAAAGTGATTGTGTTCCCAAATTAGTTGTTAATTATTTGGGTTTTGGAGTATATGATGGTGAAATTTCCACACCCATCTACAAAAGCCTGTGAATTTTAAGCCACTGATGGCTTGTTTCCTGAAGTGAGAAATTTGTACAGAGTTCTGTCCTGAGAAACAGAACAGGGAGTGGGAGAGTAGAAGTGGAGTTGAGGTGAGGACCTACAGAAGGGCCCTTTCTCACTTCATCCTCACTTCCTCTTCTCTTTACTGGCTAATGAGAGTTTGGCTATGGGATTGGAGATTAAGAATAAAAAGAGATTCTAGAGACACTGCTTTGGGAACGATCCTAGTGTTCTCCTTACTTGCTGCAAGTAATAATAAATCCTTCCTTCCCCTTGAGGGGAAAAAGAATAAAAGGAGATTCTAACGCTTAGCACTCTTTTTCGCCTGCTGGCAATCATTGATGGGGAGGAAAAGGAAGTGTATAACAGCCTGATTTATTCCATATTAAACAACTGTTAAGTTAATTTAATGACAAATACAGATTATTTCCAGTGTAAGTTATAGGACAAATACTTTAAAGGCTCTTTTATATATTATCCTTAAAACAATCATTTCAAGTGCTTATGATGAGCTGTGATTTTTGTCAGTGCTTCTCAGATTTGAGTCGTAGCACTTAGAAAATTACTTAGGAAGCTCTTTATAGCTGTTTGGAGAGGAAAACCAAACCAAAGGATGATAGAGAGACAGGGTGGCTTCTCAGCACATCACCTTGTCCCCTGCCACCACATTCATTTTATACCTCTTTGTTGCCATAATGTAAAATTTTTGGAAATCTTATTTAAGTCTACTAATTAGCTTACTAATTTGTGAAATGTGCCTTCTTAAATATGAAAATATTTGACTATTTTCTGAAAACCAATTGGAATTTATTAAAATTTGGAGAACATTTTTATTGAAGCCATAATTGTCATGGGTGATACACATGAGAGATCACTCTGTGGTTGGCCTGTCAGACTTGCATGAGCTTTCAGAAATTAAGGGGAATGAGTGAGTTTGTTTTCTTGTAAGCTGTCACATTCTTCTCTTCAAAGTGTCAGCCTGTATCGTGCACAAATAAATGTTAGAAACATTCACCTTCTCCAGTTGATTTTTTTATCCTTATGTAACTTATTGCTATAATTATTTTTTCCTCTAATGTTTAATTTCTGTAGTTTAAAAACATGCCTGAAGAATAGGTGGATCCGAAAGATCTTAATAATTCTGACTTATGTTTTCTTTTTAATTTTCATAATATGAACCTCTCTCGGACTTGAGAAACTCTAGAGAGAGTTCCAGTAAATTTTTTAGGTGTATTATAGAAAACTCAGTTCATATGCAATTTAATTTTCTAAAAACAAACAAACAACAAAAACCCTCCAGTATTTACCCAAAGCCAGGGAGATTCTGATAGGCAGTAGAGAGAAGGAAGAGGGAGAGCTTTGTAAAATTACCTAGCTGTGATAGAAAGTCAGTTAATTTTTTTTTAATTTATTTTTATTTTTATTTTATTTATTTATTGACTGCATTGGGTCTTCGTAGCTGCACACGGGCTTTCTCTTAAATCTTCATTGTGGTGCACAGGCTCCTCATTGTAGTGGCTTCTCTTGTTGTGGAGCACAGCCCCTAGGTGCGTGGGCTTCAACAGTTGCGCACATGGGCTCAGTAGTTGTGGCTCACGGGCTCTAGAGCACAGGCTCAGTAGTTGTGGCGCACAGGCTTAGTTGCTCCGCGGCACATGGAATCTTCCCAGGGCAGGGCTCGAACTCCTTTCCCCTGCATTGGCAGGCGGATTCTTTACCACTGCGCCACCTAGGAAGGCCCAGTTAATTTAACAAATATTTCTACCGAGAACATTACATATGACTTTGTTCTAGCATAGTGAATCAATATCAATCTTGTATGAAAGGAACTTGTAGTAAACACTAGGATGCATGTCCATAAATAACTACAACATGAAACAGGAAGTCTTAAGTGTTTTGTGAAAAAACATACAATTAAATTATAAGAGGAAGAGTTACCTTCTAGCTGGTGAGTCCGTTTGGATAGACTTTGCAGCAGTGTGTTGTTTGAGCAAGACAGTAAAAGGTTAGGTAAGTTTTAGAGTAGGAAAGATTCCAGGTGTAGCACAGATTATATTTGTGGAAGCACAGGTAGGTGCTAGAGAAGAGTAAATTGCTGAAGTGTCTAGTATTTAAAATGCACAGAAGGTAGAGAGAGTGCGCCCTAAATAAGACTAGATAAGCATCTCGGGCCAGATAGCTTGATTATTAATTCAAGGAGTTTGTAGTGTACTGAAAAGGCAAGGAAAAGCCATTGAAAGCTTTCAAGTGGAACAGGGACACACCAGGGTGTACTTGGGCTGACACTGAAGGTGGGCTAGCAGCAGGGCAGCAGTTAGGTTATTGTAGTAACCTTGGTGAGACTGGATGAGGGGCTGAGTCAGGGTAGTTTAGTAGTGATTAAGAGGAGGTAATGAATATGTGAGGCCCTGCTGGATCAATCAGTAGGACTTGGCAGTTAATTGATGTGGGGGTGTTGAAAGAAAGAGGAGGCTCCAGAAAGGTCGTAAATTACTGGCCCATTAGATAATAATACTTTGCATTTATATATGGGGCTTTAGAATTCATAAAACACTGTTATAGCTGAGCCTTCATAACTCTGTAAGTTAAACACAGTTTGAATTATCCTTATTATTCCATTCCAGTTTCTTGGCCAACTGCTCCGTTCTCTAAAATGCCCTTCCTTGTGAACCTGGGAAGAAAAGTCCATCTAGTCCCAGTGTATGCCACTAAGTTTGAATGTGGAAAATTGGCTTTACCTTCTTTGAGCTTTAGTTTCTCCAGATGTCCTCATGCTTTATGTTTTGCAGGGTTACTTAGAGGATAAAATGTAACTTTTAAATTTTCATCAACTCTATTCAACAAATAATGAGTACTAAATATTATGCTTGGTACTAGAATACAGGATGTATAAAATACAGTCCTTGCTTTTGCAGATTAGAGAAGGAGAGGAGAAAAACATGTAAATAAATAATTATAATAAACCATAATAAATGCAGTACTACAGGTATGTGCCTGTGACTAGAGTCACAGAGGAAGAAGCAATTAGGAAGGTCAGGGGCGGCTTCATGGGGAGATGTAAACTCAGTCTTGACACATAATTAGTGTTTAACTGTAGTAAAAAGTTAAACAAGGCAGAGGGTACAGTATGCATCATCATTATAATAGTAGCTACCATTTATTGAAAGCTTCTAAAAGCTAAGGAATTCTAAGGATTGCTCATAGGCACCAGAAGCTTGGGAGAGGCAAGGAAGGATTCTTTCAGAGAGCCTTCAGAGGGAACGTGACCCTGTTAGCACCTTGATTTTGGAATTCCAGACTCCAGAACTGTGAGAGAATGAATCTTTGTTTTTCTAAGCTACCCAGTTTGTGATATTTATAGCAGCCCAAGGAAACTAAAATAGTGTGGTGCTGGCATAAGAATCAAATTGATCAACGGAAAACCCAGAAATAGGCCCGTACTTATATAGTCATTTGATTTTCAACAAAGGTGCCAAAGCAATTCAATGGGGGAAAGAAATATCTTTCAACAAACGGTGCTGGGAAAACTGGGTATCCATATGGGAAAAAAAGTGAACTTCAACTCTTTGTGTGCAGCATGTACAGAAAATAACTAAACACAAAAGCTAAAACCATAAATCTTCTAGAAGAAAGCGTCTTTGTGACTTAGGGATAGATAAAGATTTCTTAGGACACAGAAAGCATCAGGCTTAAAGAAAAAAAATAAATACTTATCAAAAGACATTAAGAAAATGAATAGACAAATTAAAGATGGAGAAAATATTTGCAAAACATTTATCTGACAAAGGACTTGCGTTTAGAATATATAAAGAACTCAATTTAAAAATAAAAAGACAAACCACCCCATAAAAAAAAATCAAACAAAAGAGTTTAAAAGACAAGTCACAAAGAAAGATACAAATGACCAATTAGCACATTAAAAAATGCTCAATATCACCTGTCATTGGGGAAATGCCAATTAAAACTAGAATGAGCTATTAGTGCATAGGCACTAGAAAGGCTAAAACTAAAATGAACAGATGTAGCTAGAGATGTGGAGCAACTGGAACTCTCATACTTCGTTGTTGGGTGTGTAAAATGGTACTACCATGTTGGAAAAATATCTTGGAGTTCTGTAAAAAACTAAACATATACCTAATCTATGACTCATGCATTTCCTTTCTATACCTACCCAAGAGAAATTAAAATATGTATACACAAAAAATCCTGTGTTTATAGAAGAATGTTTATAACAACTTTACTTATAATAGCCAAATCCTGGAAATAGCACAGTTGTCTATCAACAGGAGGTTGAATAAGCAAATTGTGTTACAATTATACAATAGAATAAAATAATAAAAGGGAACAGAATCACTGATACACACAACATAGATGCATCTCAAAAGCACAATGCTGAGGAAAAAAAACCTTATACAAAACAATTCCTGTCACATGTTTCCAGTATATGAAGTTTTACAAGAGACAAAATTAATCTATGGTAGAAAAAAATTTAGAACAATGATAGTCTCTCAGGTGTGGAAAAGTTACCTGGGAAGGGGCATGAGGGAACTTTCTAGGGTGATAGTTACATCCTATATCTTGATAAGGATTTAGGTTATGAGGATGTATGCATTTGTAAAATCTAATTGAGTTTGTAAAATACAAACTAACAGGATTGGTTCATTACACTGAATGCAAATTTTACTTCAAAATGAAAAAACCTGTAAACAAATGTTAAATTATATTTATATGCAGGCTGAAGTGATCAGGGTGAAATGTACTGATGCCCCCAACTTATTTCAAAATGCTTTAAAAAAGTGGATTGATGGATGGATAGATAATGTGACAAAAATAGAGTAAAATGTTAATTGTAGAAAGTAGTGAGTTTCTGAATGTTCAGTGTATAGTTATTTTCGCTTTTCTGTATTTTTGAAATTTTTCATAATGCTGGGAAAAATAATTACCACCAAGAGGGAATGGTTAAAAAATTGTATATCCATACTGTGGAAAATACTGTGTAGCATTTATCATTGTATTATAATGAAAGACTTCTAAGGCTTTCTCTTAAGGCAAAAAGCAAGTTGCAAAGAAATGTAGTATACTGTTTAGTTTAAAAATTAATGTAACAAAAAAAAATTAATGTAACAGAAAGCTAAATTCTGTATGCATACATACAGAAATGCTTACAAGAACTTTGGGAAGGAGACAAACATCTGTTTCTGTGTGAGAAGTAGTTTGGGATTGGGGATTTGTAGTTAAGAAGAGCTTTGACTTCATCTGAATTGTTTGACATTTTTAAGGGAAGAATGCATTCACATATTACTTAAAAATTAATAGAAAAGCAGGGTTAAGCCTCATCACAGAGGAGTTTGTATACATGGGGATAAAAAGTTCAGCATCATTAGTAATCAAAGAAACATAAATTAAAATAGTGGTGTCAGTTTAGTCTATCAAATTGCAAATAAAACAAGAACATGAGAATTCACAGTATTAGTAACATATGGAGTTGAGTACTTATATGACACCAGAATATAAACTGATAGAACCTTTCTGGAAGGTGATTAGGCAGCATATATCAAAGACCTTTAAGAAAGAAAAAAGCATATGCTTTTTGATGTAGCATTTTCACTTATGGAGATATTCAAATAGTTGCACAAAGATGTATGTACAAGGATATTCATTGCAATGGTGATTTTAAGAGTGGAAAATTGGCAACAGCCTGTAAATCTATCATAAGAGAATTCGGTAGGGAAATAAGTTATGGTGTGTCTAAATTGCATAATAATACTCAGCTATTGAAAATGGTGATGTAAGATTATATTTATTTACATGGGAAAATGTCCACTATGTAAATGAAAACAAAACACAAACTGGAAGGATATATTCCAAAATGTTAGCAGTATATATCTTGATGGTGGGTTTGTGGATGGTATTTATTTTCTTTTTGTTTATGTTAATTTTCTACAGCGAAAATACATGACTTTTTAAAAAAACATTTTGTTTCTAGTGATGTTTATGAAGACTATACAGCAAAGTGGAAAATTCTTTTGTCTAATGAAAAAATTATACCAAATTATTAGAGTAACGTGAAGTGATTTTTTTCTGTATGAGAAGGAAAATAAATACCTAAATGTAACAAACACTTAAATGGTTATATTAACTTCAGGATTATAAGACTATGAGGTTTTTCCTCTTCTCTATTTAGATTTCGGGATAATATACTTTTATATTAAAAATTGTTTAATAAAATTTAATGTTCTAGACCTTTTATGTAAACTTTTTTGAAATTTTTTTTTTTCATTTCCTTAGTTTATTAAAGATGACAATGAATTGTTAGACTGCGTATGAAGTACAGCAGATAGAAACCCAGTTCAGAACACGAGTTGTACACACACAATAACATCTCTGTTTTGACTCTTGCTCCTTTTATGTTAATTCAACAAAAACTCTGAAGCTTTGGTAGAGAAAGTCAAGCCTCATTTAAGTGGAAAATATTTGCCTTCCACTCTTCTGCTATGTCTTGAATCTTGTCTCCACCTGGTAAGCAAATCTTTTTCCCTTTATTTATAGAAAAAAATACTTCTTCCTTCCCATTTCATTCAGAAGGAACTCTCCTCAGTGCATTCAAAGCTTCTCCCCACAACAGCAGGGATTTTCAGATATTGATAAGTTGCAAAGTGCTTTCAAAACATCCCATCTTCTTTCCTCTCTTTCCCTACCCTACTCTCAAATAAATAAATAAATGGGTATTTGGACAGTGATGACAGCACAGTGCCAGGGTCACTAAAACAGATATGCAACCTAAAGGGATGAAGTGAGGGTGGTGGTGAAAATTAAGTGAGAAACCAGGAGCAGGGAGATTGCTGAGCTCAGCTTGAGAAACAGTGCCGGCATTTTCCACCCTTTGATCCTATGCTATATGAAACATGCACAGCAATAATGAGAGTATCCCTCCTCCAGTGTAGTGACTTGGAGTAAGGAGCTAAATTTGTAATTTAAACCAAAATTGGAAGTAGAGCTCATGGTCTTCACAAACCCCTTTGTCTGAATCTGAGGCCTCATCCTCAGTGAGACTTGAGTTTCGTAGGTTCATTCTCAAAACTCCTCGAAGGGTAAGGGAACTTCTCGTCTGCCCTTCAAAACTGGGCTGGGCTGGAGGCATTGGCTTCCAGAGCCCCTCTGCCCCACCCATGAACTGAAGGGAGAAGAGCCTCAGGGTCTTCCAGCCTGATAGAGGCTTCAGGTTCCAAGTCTGAGGCAGAGGGACCAACACCATAAGTCAGTTCCTCCCTGCTCCCTCTTGTCCTGGTGGAGCCTCAGCTCTGGCTGTTACGTTACTGCCTTTTCTGCTTCCTGTGAGACTCCTGGTTGCCTCCAGCTCAGCACTCATCAGCTTCCACCAACCACATGCAACTTTCCGTTCAGCTTCCTGGGGCAGCGCCCACAGCAAGTTTTTTCCTACTAACAACCAACTATGGAAAGACAGGTACCCGGGAAGAAATCAGTCCCAGAACAAAAATGCTGTGGGCTTTAGTTCACAGAGCTGCCAGCCCTCGGAGCAGGGACCCTGACCAGAGTTTTACATACAGGTCAGGAGCTACAGCAACTTACAGAATACCACATACATATATGTGATCCCACCAGAACATGCATAGAAAAGGGTGTGTGTGTGTGTGTTAAAATTAGTAATAAGAAAAGCATGACCAAGCCTATGAACATCACCAGGCTAAAGAGTTAAGTGCATAATCAGTATAAAGACTCTTGTTATCCCAAGAACACAGGAACATTCACGCTCACATCACAGACTGTCAAGTTGTAACACCATTAATAGCAGGAAGCTTTTTCCTCAACTTTGACAAAAGGAAATAAGGCAAGAGATCAGCTGCCAGGGACGGTTCCAGCTCTGCTGCAGGAGGGGAGGGAGAGCAGGGAGCTGGGCGTGCTTCTACTCAGAACCACAGTGACCACCTAACAGAGGGCACAGTGGCAAGAGACCCACTGGTAAGATGTGGATGGGGTTTCTGTCCTCAGTTTAGGATGGTTTCAGGGACTTGTCTGAGCTTGAGAGATCAAACCTGCACCAGAGCTAAGCTGACTAAAAGGGACCTGATCACCTAAGAGGAGGCCAAGAGCTCCTCTGACTAAATAAATGCTCCTTAAACCACAGTTATAGCCTCACTTATGCTAGAAATAGGCCTAGTCTAAGATATAAGTTCTGTTTTTTTGTGTCAAGTTCCCCAGGGTAGATAAAGTCAGCCTGTGACATCATCTAGCCTAGAATATTTCAGACAAGGAAGTCATGACTGCCTCTTTGAGGTCTCTGAAAATTCTACGGTAGCAATAATGCTGTTTTTATGGCCTCAAAAACACCTAAGTAAGAATGCCCACGATGTAGTCCCATTCTCTGCTGCTTCTCCTTAGGGCACAGTCTGACCCTATTCCAGGACTGGGAGAGAGAATACTCCATCCTCCTGTTTCAGCAGCAAAGGAGAAGTGAGTTCGCTGAGAAAGGTCTGGCTCAGAAGCTCCAGAATTAAAACAAAATAAAACTGGAAATGATACTTGAGGTGCAGCTGAAACCAGATCTGGTCCAAATGGAGAAGGCCATGGACGTCGGCCAAATTGGGTGTCACTGTCCATTCCCCTAACAGAGGCACTAGACGCTCCACTTAGGGACCCATGTGTCAGTTCTGGTGGAAATACTTGGTACCTACAAAATGTCACAACAGACTGGACCCCACCAACCTAAATAATTTTTTACTGAGTATTAGTAACTTTAAAATTTTTACTAGGATCTACCTAGGTTTACATCAATAGATAAAATGGAGTAACTTTGAAGTATTTATTATACTTGTTGATTTGTGACTGATTAAAAAGCTGTTTCCTATGAACTGTTTAAAGAAGTAGATCTATGGAAATTTTCTCCTTCATTAAAATAACACTAGTTTTCTGATTTTACTGGCTACGATTCACTTACTCATTCAAAATTCAGTAGTATTATTTATTTAGTACTTCTGTGTGCTAGGCACTGTACTTAGTCATGTATGAATATGTCTTTAGTATTAGAGTACAGTTCACAGATTTAGTTGTAGTTGATCAAGCATTCTAAGAAAGAAGAAATAGTAAAAATCTCTTTTCTATATGTATGCCTCTAGATATTTAAATCATTCATCATGTTTTGACATTTGACAAATTCAGTTACAGTATTTTAGTAGTTTGTTCATGTTTCCACCTGCTAAGAAAGAAAGATAGCTTCTCCACGGTCACTATGATGAAATTGAAGTAATTACTATCCTTCAAGGTGAAGGCTGATGTATTGAGGGGATCACAGAAAGAGCATAGGACTTTCTGTTTTGAGATTCATGAGGTCAGTGATGGCATCTGTTATTGTTTACAGTTCTGTTGTCAGTCCTAGGAGAGTCTCTGGTATATAATAGATACTTAAATATTTATTTACTGGCCAGTTGAATGGATGAACAACTCTACAGTCTAAAAAGAGAAAGTAGGTAAAACAGCGTTATAGTTTTGAAAATCTTTGTATCAATTCTGAATGAAACATACATAATCAGCTTTTGGGATGAGAATAAAAGGACAGTATATACACCCCCCTGCCACACACACACACACACACACACACACACACACACACACACACACACAGAAACACTTGCCATATATAACTATCTATGCAGACTGTCCAATAGGGGGCATGGAGAATTTAATGAAGCTTTCTTTGTAATCATCATGTAAATGTTTAATTTCCTTATAATCATCATCCTCATTATTGTTATAAATAATATGATATATTATAAATAAGTATTATTTAAGGCTCTTGCTTCCCTTGAACTTGAGCAATGATTTACATTTTTAAAGCTTTTTAATATTTATATCTTGGTTTGCATTATATAGATTAATAAATTGTGTGGATTAATAAATAAATAATAATTTGTAAAAGGTAAGATTTCCTTAAAGATACTAATAATATATAAGAGAGCATAAGATTATACTAGTTTTTTAAATTATGCATTCCATCTCAAATGGTAGTTGGGTTGGTTATGTTCTCAAATGACATTTTTTTTTTAACTTTTTATTTTTTTATTTTTTACAATAAACTGCATATATTTAGAGTGTACAATTTGGTATCCCAATCTCTCAATTCATCCCCCCCCAACCCTCCCCACTTTCCCCACTTGATGTCCATATGTTTGTTCTCTACATCTGGGTCTCTATTTCTGCCTTGCCAACTGGTTGATTTGTACCATTTTTCTATACTCCACATGTATGTGTTAATATACAATATTTGTTTTTCTCTTTCTGACTCACTTCACTCTGTATGACAGTCTCTAGGTCCATCCATGTCTCTACAGATGTCCCAGTTTCATTGCTTTTTACAGCTGAGTAATATTCCATTGTATGTATGTACCACATCTTCTTTATCCATTCATCTGTTGATGGACATTTAGGTTGCTTCCATGTCCTGGCTATTGTAAATAGTGCTGCAGTGAACATTGGAGTGCATGTGTCTTTTTGAATTATGGTGTTCTCTGGGTATATGCCCAGGAGTGGGATTGCTGGGTCATATGGTAGTTCTATTTTTAGTTTTGCAAGGAACCTCCATACTGTTTTCCATAGTGGCTGTATCAATTTAATCCCCACAATATGGTAGTTCTATTTTTAGTTTTGCAAGGAACTGCCATACTGTTTTCCATAGTGGCTGTATCAATTTAATCCCCACAATATGGTAGTTCTATTTTTAGTTTTGCAAGGAACCGCCATACTGTTTTCCATAGTGGCTGTATCAATTTACATCCCCACCAGCAATGTAAGAGCATTCCTTTTTCTCCACACCCTCTCCAGCATTTACTGTTTGTAGATTTTCTGATGATGCCCATTCTAACCGGTGTGAGGTGATACCTCATTGTAGTTTTGATTTGCATTTCTCTAACAATTAGTGATGTTGAGCAGCTTTTCATGTGCCTCTTGGCCATCCATATGTCTTCTTTGGAGAAATGCCTATTTAGGTCTTCTGCCCATTTTTTGGGTTGTTTGTTTTTTTGATATTGAGCTGGATAAACTGTTTATATATTTTAGAGATTAATCCTTTGTCTGTTGATTTGTTTGCAAATATTTTTTCCCAATCTGAGGGTTGTCTTTTCGTCTTGCTTATAGTTTCTTTTGCTGTGCAGTAGCTTTGAAGTTTCATTAGGTCCCGCTTATTTATTTTTATTTTTATTTCCATTTTTCTAGGGAGTGGATCAAAAAAGATCTTGCTGTGATTTACGTCAAAGAGTGTTCTTCCTGTGTTTTCCTCTAGGAGTTTTATAGTGTCTGGCCTTACATTTAGGTCTTTTATCCGTTTTGAGTTTAGTTTTGTGTATGGTGTTAGGAAGTGTTCTAATTTCATTCTTTTACATGTAGCTGTTCAGTTTTCCCAGCGCCACTTATTGAAGAGGCTGCCTTTTCTCCATTGTATATCCTTGCCTCCTTTGTCATAGATTAGTTGACCGTAGTTTATCTCTGGGCTTTCTATGCTGTTCCATTGATCTATATTTCTGTTTTTGTGCCAGTACTGTCTTGATCACTGTAGCCTTGTAGTATAGCCTGAAGTCAGGAAGCCTGATTCCACCAACTCCGTCTTTCGTTCTCAAGATTGCTTTGGCTATTTGGGGTCTTTTGCGTTTCCATACAAATCATAAAATTTCTTGTTCTAGTTCTGTGAAAAATGCCATTGGTAGTTTGATGGGTATTGCACTGAATCTGTAAATTGCTTTCGGTAATGTAGTCATTTTCACAATGTTGATTCTTCCAATCCAAGAACATGGTATGTCCCTCCATCTGTTTGTGTGGTCTTTGATTTCTTTCATTAGTGTCTTATAGTTTTCTGAGTACAGGTCTTTGACCTCCTTGGTTAGGTTTATTCCTACGTATTTTATTCTTTTTGTTGCAGTGGTGAATGGGATTGTTTCCTTAATTTCTCTTTCTGATCTTTCTTTGTTGGTGTATAGAAGTGCAAGAGATTTCTGTGTGTTAATTTTGTATCCTGCAACTTTACCAACTTCATTGATTAGCTCGAGTAGTTTTCTGGTGGCATCTTTAGGATTTTCTATGTATAGTATCATGTCATCTGCAAACAGTGACAGTTTTACTTCTTTTCCAATTTGGATTCCTTTTATTTCTTTTTCTTCTCTGATTGCTGTGGCAAGGACTTCCAAAACTATGTTGAATAGTAGTGGTGAGAGTGGACATCCTTGTCTTATTCCTGATCCAGTTTTTCACCATTGAGAATGATGTTTGCTGTGGGTTTGTCATATATGGCCTTTATTATGTTGAGGTAGGTTCCCTCTATGCCCACCTTCTGGAGAGTTTTTATCATAAATGGGTGTTGAATTTTGTCAAAAGCTTTTTCTGCATCTATTGAGATGATCATGTGGTTTTTATCCTTCATTTTGTTAATATGGTGTATCACATTGATTGATTTGCTTATATTGAAGAATCCTTGCATTCCAGGGGTAAACCCCACTTGATTATGGTGTATGATCCTTTTAATATGTTGTTGGCTAGTATTTTGTTGAGGATTTTTGCATCTAAATTCATTAGTGATATTGGTCTGTAGTTTTCTTTTTTTGTAGTATCTTTGTCTGGTTTTGGTATCAGGGTAATGGTGGCTTCATAAAATGAGTTTGGGAGTGTTCCTTCCTCTGCAATATTTTGGAAGAGTTTAAGAAGGATGGGTGTTAGCTCTTCTCTAAATGTTTGATAAAATTCACCTGTGAATCCATCTGGTCCTTTTTGTTTGTTGGGAGATTTTTAATCACAGTTTCAATTTCATTACTTGTGATTGGTATGTTCATATTTTCTCTGTCTTCCTGATTTAGTCTTGGAAGTTTATACCCTTCTAAGAATCTGTCCATTTCATCCAGGTTGTCCATTTTATTGGCATATAGTTGCTTGTAATAATCTCTTATGGTGCTTTTTATTTCTGCGGTGTCCATTGTAACTTCTCTTGTTTCATTTCTAATTTTATTGATTTGAGTCCTCTCCCTCTTTTTCTTGATGAGTCTTGCTAGAGGTTTATCAATTTTATTTATCTTCTCAAAGAACCAGCTTTTAGTTTTATTGATTTTTGCTATTGTTTTCTTTGTTTCTGTTTCATTTATTTCTGCTCTGATCTTTATGATTTCTCTCCATCTACTCACTTTGGGTTTTGTTTGCTCTTCTTTCTCTAGTTTCTTTAGGTGTAAGGTTAGATTGTTTATTTGGGGATTTTTCTTGTTTCTTGAGGTAGGGTTGTATTGCTATAAACTTTCCTTGTAGAACTGCCTTTGCTGCATCCCATAGGTTTTGGATCATTGTGTTTTCATTGTTATTTGTCTCTAGGTATTTTTTGATTTCCTCTTTGATTTCTTCAGTGATCTGTTGGTTATTTAGTAGCATATTGTTTAGCCTCCATGTGTTTGTGTTCTTTACAGTTTTTTTTCCTGTAATTGATTTCTAATCTCATAGGGTTGTGGTCAGAAAAGATGCTTGATAAGATTTCAATTTTCTTGAATTTACCAAGGCTTGATTTATGACCCAAAATGTGATCTATCCTGGAGAATGTTCCATGTGCACTTGAGAAGAATGTGTAATCTGCTGTTTTGGGATGTAATGTCCTATAGATATCTATTAAATCAAGCTGATTTATTGTGTCATTTAAAGCTTGTGTTTCCTTATTAATTTTCTGTCTGGATGATCTGTCTATTGGTGTCAGTGGGGTGTTAAAGTCCCCCAACTATGATTGTGTTACTGTCGATTTCCTCTTTCATAGTTGTTAGCATTTTCCTTATGTATTGAGGTGCTCCTATATTGGGTGCATATATATTTATAATTGTTATCTCTTCTTCTTGGATTGATCCCTCAATCTTTATGTAATGTCCTTTCTTGTCTCTTGTAACATTTTTTATTTTAAAGTCTATTTTATCTGATATGAGTATCGCTACTCCAGCTTTCTTTTGGTTTCCATTTGCATGGAATATCTTTTTCCATCCCCTCACTTTCCGTCTGTATGTGTGCCTAGGTCTGAAGTGGGTCTCTTGTAGACAGCATATATATGGGTCTTGTTTTTGTATCCATTCAGCCAGTCTGTATCTTTTGGTTGGTGCATTTAGTCCATTTACATTCAAGGTAGTTATCGAAATGTATGTTCCTGTTACCATGTTCTTAATTGTTTTGTTTTTGTTTCTGTTGGTCCTTTTCTTCTCTTCTGTTTCCTGCTTAGAGAAGTTCCTTTAGCATTTGTTGTAGGGCTGGTTTGGTGGTGCTGAATTCTCTTAGCTGTTGCTTGTCTGTAAAGCTTTTGAGTTCTCTGTGGAATCTGAGTGAGATCCTTGCTGGGTAGAGGATTCTTGGTTGTAGGTTCTTCCCTTTCATCACTTGAAATATATCATGCCCCTCCCTTCTGGCTTGCAGAGTTTGTGCTGACAAATCAGCTGTTACCCTTATGGGAGTTCCCTTGTATGTTATGTGTCGTTTTTCCCTTGTTGATTTTAATAACTTTTCTCTGTCTTTAATTTTTGTCAGTTTGACTGCTATATGTCTTGGCGTGTTTCTCCTTGGGTTTCTCCTGCCTGGGACTCTCTGTGCTTCCTGCACTTGGGGAGCTATTTCCTTTCCCATATTAGGGAAGTTTTCACCTGTAATCTTTTCCAGTATTTTTTTAGGTCCTTTCTCTCTGTCTCTTCTCCTTCTGGGACCCCTATAATGCAAATGTTGGTTTAACATTGTCCCAGAGGTCTCTTAGGCTGTCTTCGGTTCTTTTCATTCTTTTTTCTTTATTCTTTTCTGCATCAGTGATTATCACCATTCTGTCTTCCAGGTCACTTATTCGTCCTTCTGCCTCAGTTAATCTGCTATTGGTTCCTTCTAGTGTATTTTTCATTTCAGTTATTGTGTTGCATATCTCTGTTTGTTTGTTCTTTAATTCTTCTAGGTCTTTGGTAAACTTTTATTGCAACTTTTCAATCTTTGCCTCCAGTCTTTTTTCAAAGTCCTGGATCATCTTCACCATCATTATTCTGAATTCTTTTTCTGAAAGAGTGCCTATCTCTTCTTCATTTAGTTGTCTTTCTGGTGTTTTATCTTTTCCCTTCATCTGGTACAAAGTCTTTTGCCTTTTCGTTTTCTCTCTCTTTCTGTGGCTGTGATTTTCAGTTCCACAAGATGAAATACTGCTGATACTGCTTGATCCTGCTCTCTGCCCTCTTGTGGAGGAAGCTGTCTAGGAGGCTCGTGGGTGCTTCCTGATGGGAGGGACTGATGGTGGGTTGGGCTGGGTTGGTGGAGCTCAGTGATACTTTAATCTGCTTGTCTGCCAGTGGGTGGGGCTGTTTTCCCACCCTGGTGGTCGTTTGGCCTGAGGCGACACAGCACTGGAGCTTACAGGCTCTTTGGTGGAGCTAATGGTGGACTCTGGAAGGGCTCACACCAATGAGCACTTCTCAGAACCCCTGCTGCCAGTGCCCCTGTCTCCTCGGTGAGCCACAGCTGCCCCCCACCTCTGCAGGCAACCCTCCAACACCAGCAGGTAGGTCTGGTTCAGTCTCCTATGGGGTCACTGCTCCTTCCCCCTGGGTCCTGGCGAGCACACTTTTTTGTGTGCCCTCCAAGAGTGGCGTCTCCATTTCCCCCAGTCCTGTGGAGGTCCTGCAATCAAATCCCGCTGGCTTTCAAAGTCTGATTC
Organism: Hippopotamus amphibius kiboko; assembly: GCF_030028045.1. Taxonomy (NCBI): domain Eukaryota; kingdom Metazoa; phylum Chordata; class Mammalia; order Artiodactyla; family Hippopotamidae; genus Hippopotamus; species Hippopotamus amphibius. Next base: position 49,385,301 of record NC_080190.1, read on the forward strand.
TCTGGGGATTCCTCCTCCTGTTGCTGGACCCCCAGGTTAGGAAGCCTGACGTGGGGCTCAGAACCCTCAGGACTTGTGTGGTATAACTGTTCTCAGGCTTGTGAGTCACCCACCCAGCATTTATGGAATTTGATTTTAACGCGATTGCGCCCCTCCTGCCGTCTCATTGCAGCTTCTCCTTTGTCTCTGGATGTGGGGTTTTTTTTTTTTTGGTGAGTTCCAGTGTCTTTCTGTCGATGGTTGTTCAGCAATTAGTTGTAATTCCGGTGCTCTTGCAAGAGGGAGTGAGTGCACGTCCTCCTACTCCTCCATGTTTATTCTTCCCCCCTCAAATGACATTTTTTATCTTCTCATTGGTGTTTTCAAAGCAACATTAGACATAGGTCTGAAGTGTTGACAGTTGTGAAGAAGTCCAGTGCAATAATGCTTCATCAGATAAATAAGTGATATTTTAAAGCTTGTGACGGTCAGCAAAGCATGGCAGCAGCTACTTCTATGTCAGTTTTAAAAGACAAGGACAGGTACCCAAAGGAGAAGCAGATGTCAGCCTATTTAGATACTTAAGGTTAAATGTCTTTAGGTTAAAAATGTTTGGACAGACACTTCTCCTTATCCCTTCTACTAAATACAGCTGAAAATCCTGGACACTGTAAAGGAATAAGAAGACCCTGAAAGGTGGAGAATACTGACCAGCTAGGGTCTGTGGGCTGTTGGAAAAATATGGCACCAGAGTGGTATCAGCAGAAGTGTGGTGAGGAGCCTGAACTCTCACCCACTGCACCCCCGCACCCCCTAGAGTTATCAAGATGTGTCTCCCCATCCCTGCCCTGGGAGTCAACAAGGGAAGTAGAGTTTTTACTTCTGACTGGTAGTAATGAGGCAGCTCTCCCTTTCTGTGTCACAGAAAGCCTGCTAAAACAAGATTTAAGTAAGATCCAAAGTCTCATAACATAATATCCAAAATATCCAGGTTTCAATAAAAAGTCACTCCAGCAAGAACCAGGAAAATCTCAGCTGAAATGTGAAGACAGTCAACACCAGCCCTGAGATTACACAGATGTTAGAATTATCTAACAAGGGCTTTAAAGCAGCCATTATAAAAAGACTTCAATAAGCAATTACAAACCTGGTTGAAACAAACAGAAAAATAGTCCCAGCAGAGAAATCGAAGCTATAAAGAAGAAGCAAATGGAAATATTAGAGCTGAAGAATACACTACTTGTTTTTTTGTTTGTTTTTTTTTAATGCAGTGAATGGGCTCAATGGAGAATGGGGATGACAGAGGAAAGAACTGGAGAACTTGAAAAAGAACAAAAGAATTAGTCTGAACAACGGAAAGAAAATAGACTTAAAAAAAACTGTTTAGGGACCTATGGAACTATTAAAAAAGATCTAAAGTCATGCCTTTTTAGTACTAGAAGGAGAGGAGAAAAGGGGCAGGGCTGAAAAAATATTCAACAACAACAAAAAAGAGCAGCTGAAAACTATAAATAATAGCTGAAAATTTCCCAAATTTGACAAAAGACATCAAGAAACTGGGCAAAACTCTTACAGGATAAACTCCAAGAAATCTATGCCAAGACGTATGATAGTCAAACTTCTTCAAATTAAAGGCAAAGAAAAAAATTTTGAAAGCATCCAGAAAGAACACATTGCCTGTAGGGGAAAAACCGTTTGAATGGCAGTGGATTTCTCATCAGAAAACATGGAGGCCAGAAAGAAATGACACAATATTTTTGAAGGAATAAGAAAAGAACTGTCAACAGAGAATTGTATATCCATTGAAAATATCCTTCAGGATTGAAGAAGAAACGGTGACATTCTCAGATGAAGGAAAAGAAGAGAATTTGTCATTAGTAGACCCATCCTAAAAGAATATCTAAAGGAATTTCTTGAAACAGAAAGGAAATGATAAAATGGAATCTTGGAATATCAGGAAAGAAGAAAGACCAGTAGAATATAGTAAATATAGTAGACTTTTCTTCTTGAGGATTCTAAATAGTGTTTGACATTTTCTGTTTCACTATTTTCAAAAATTATAACACTATCAAATGTGGTTCTCAATGTATGTGGAGAAATATTACAGGAAATTATAATGCGGGCAGGTAAAGAGCCTTGAAGAAAGATTAAGTTTCTGTACTTTACTGCAACATGTGAAATGTTGACACCAGGGAACAGTGATGAGTTATATATAATGAATGCCTAGAGCAGCCATTTAAAAAAAACCTGTTCAAAGAGATGTGCTCAGGTACACTTTAGATAAATAAAAATGGAATTCTAAAATATGTTTAAGTAACCCATAGGAATGAAGGAAAAGAAAACAGGTAAAAGAGAAAATAAAAAATGAATATGTTCTAGCATATCAGTGATCAAAAGTAAATGGTCAAAGTTCACCAATTAAAAGACAGATTTACAGAGTGGATTAAAAAAAAGACACACTATGCTGCTTACAAGAAATTATTTCAGACATAACAATATAGGCAGATTGAAAGTAAAAGGCAGCTTTGTTTGCAATAGCCATAAACTTAAAATGCCCCTCATTAGGTAAATGGTTAAACAAATGGTGGTATATTCGTACCATGGAATACTACTCAGCAGTAGGAATTAACTTGCATGCATGAATTTGAGTAGATCTGAAGGATGTTACACTGGGTGAAAAAAGTCAGTCTTAAAAGGACACATACCATATGATTCCGTTTGTGTAACACAGCAGGATTACAGAGATGAAAACCAGATTGGTGCTGTCTAGGGCTTAGGGATGGTTGGAAGGAGGGTGTGACTATAAATTAGTAACACAAGGGAGACTTTTGTTATAGTGGAACACTTCTGAATCTTGATTTTGTTGGTGGTTACACAAATGTACACTTGATAATACAGCATGGAACAATACATACTGTACCAATATTAATTTCCTGGTTTTGATGTTGTGCTATAGTTAATCTGAAATGTAACCATTAAGGGAAACTTGGTGAAGGGTAAACTGGACCTCTCTGTTATTTTTGTAACTTTCTGTGAATCTATAATTATTTCAAAATAAAATATTTTAAAAAGCAAGATGATAGGGCTTCCTAGGTGGTGCAGTGGTTGGAAATCTGCCTGCCAATGCAGAGGACATGAGTTCAATCCCTGCTCCAGGAAGATCCCACATGCCGCGGAGCAGCTAAGCCCGTGCACCAAAAAAAAAAAAAAAAAGCAAGAAGATAAATTTGGAGTAAGAAGAGTTTGAATACCTTAAATAAATATATTAAAATATTTTATGAATTTTCAGGTATAGGAAAGCAAGTATCTGTAATGTATACGTTAAAATTCTAAAATAATAGAAAGCCTTCTATGTATGATTTTTTTTTTAATTTAGTTTTTCTTTTTATTAGCATAAAAGAGGCTTATAATGAAGATGCTTTGAACCCTTTAGCCTTTTTTTTTTAGTGTGTTAACATCCCATTATAGAAGATTAGGATTTAGCTATTGTTTACTTAACTCTATCACCACTCACAGCCTTATTTTTCTTTCCCCACTTTTCCACCATAGGTATCATATTCATTTCAATTAGATTAATATTCTGGTTTTTTAGTCGGATGGTAAAAACACTGTTCATATCTGAGATATGATTCCTTTTCTACTCTTGTACAACTTTTTCTTTTCCCCAAAATTAATAATTTTCTAGTGTTCTTCACTGGCTTAGTTTTTTATATACCTATGATTAATTGAACCCCACACTCTCTGAATTGCAAATATTTTTCTTTCTGTTCACTCTGAATATCAGTTTTCCCATTATCCTAATTTAAAGAGGAAGGTGGGCATAGTTTTGTGTTTCAGAGCTTTGGTATAAAGAAAATTCTTAGTGTTAGAACTTTCTTGTAAAACCGGAGTGAATGTAAATTATCTTTGCTACTTTTTCTATTTATACACATACTGTGTCCAGCTGTAGAGAGACAAATGAATATTCCTTTATTTCAGCTTAGCTCCTTACAGCAAAGGGAATCTATAGATACTTGTAAAGAGTCTATATCCTCATCAGTTCCCAACATGTGATCACATAGAGAGTGGGGAGAGCTATGGAGTAGAGGCCAGAATACTTGGGTTCTAGTTCTCATTTAGTTACTAATTGACATTTTCAATCTAGGATAATCAGGCAACCTCTTTGGCCTCAGTTTTCTTTTCTCTTTAATAATGACAGGATCAGACTGGATTATAACTGAGACCTCATCTATCTAGTTCAGATGTGATTTCAGATAGATACATGATTTACTTTAATCCTGACTGTATATATAGAATCTCTAAATTGAGTGTTTTCATTTTCAGTATTTTAAAAGAAATACTCTGATGTTTAGAGAGAAATTGGATTAAATGGCCTAAAGTAATTTCTAAAGCGTTGAAGAGATGGGAAATTACAAAAGGCAAAAATGGGCCATGAATGTCATCTTTCTTGTACTTCAAATTATGATATGGGAATCGTGGTTTTAACTTCCTAAAGGTGCCTAGAAAAGGAAAATTCTAAGTCACCTGGAATTTCATTGTTTACTACTTAATGGGTTAGATGTGACACACATAATATGCTCTGAAACAATTAGTGTGGCTTTTATGGTAATTTCTTTAAATTATAGGCTATAGAAGCCTGAGGGTTTCGGAGAGAGTTTTTGGTAGTCTAATAGTTTTTAGTTGATGTAACCAAGGGCAGAATGTACTGTTTTTCATTTGCAAGTATTTTATTTAGTTGTGAATGCGGTATGAGAGATATTTCATATTTGGGATACTTGATTCATTTTCAAAGGGCATTAAGGTAAATTACATATATTTGGAAATGAATTTGTAAGAAGTTCCTTACTGCACCTGTTGGTGTACTTGTGCATGTGTTCAGTGATGCTAATAATATGCCTTCTTATGGGATCCTGTGAAAAGCAGATATGAATTTAATTTTAATAACAAATATTTGTTCATTGGTTATTATTCACTGACAACATATTTTATTGGTTTTCAGGTACTAGAAGAAGCAGAAGCTCAACATTTATACCAGTCCATTTTGCCTGATATGGTGAAAATTGCACTCTGTCTGCCAAATATTTGCACCCAGGTTGGTGGAAATAACTCGTTCCTCAGTAGCTTTCTTGAGACTCACAATTGAACTTTGTTTAAGTTCTAATTGTCAAGGTCAAAGGGAGAGAAGAGAGAGATGGGAAACAGTTTTTGCCAGAGTATGATGATTTTCCTATACTAAGGAGAAGGTTAGAGGCTACAGAGAACACTGCAAGAGGACATTAAAAATGCAGTGTTCAATTTCTGAGCTTCAGTGTTTACAGTGTTGATGTTTGCTTACTCATACTTCTTTTTCTCTTTTTTAAAACAATCTCTAATTTTCAAAAAAGGATAGTCATTATTTCAAAGTATAGTAATGGGTTTAGAACATTTTATCTTAAAAATGGCTCAGTACCTACTCCTTCCTCCCCTCTCCCTCCAAAGTGATATATTGTATAACAAATGAGTTCATGATACATTCCTAACTTTTAAAAGTAAAAGAAAGAATCTGGTATTATTTTGTTTTGTGTGAGAGTATATTAATTATTGCTACATAACAAACTACTTCAAAATTTAGTGGTTTTAAACAAGAAACATTTATTATCTCAGTTTCTGCTGGGAATTTGGGAGCAGCTTAGCTGACTGGTTCAGGCTCGGGATCTCTCTTGCGGTTGCAGTCAGGGTGTTGGCCAGGGCTGCAGTCATTTGACTGAGGCTGGAGGAGCCACTTCTCAGTTGGCTCACTCACATGGCTCTTGGCAGAAGGCCTCAATTCCTTGCTGCGGGGCTCTCTGTAGGCTGATTAGGTGTCCTCATGACATGGTTGCTAACCTCCCCAGAAAAAGCCACCAAAAGGAGAGAGAAAGGAAGAGGCAGTGCCTTTTTTGACCTCGTTTTTGAAGGCACACACTGTTACTTCTACTATTTTTTCTCTTCATTAGAATTTAGTCACTAAATCTAGCTCACACTCAAGGAAAGGGTAATTAGACTCTGCCTCTCAAGGGGGTGAGAGTATCAAAGAATTTATACATGTATTTTCAAACAATTATAAGAGGTTGTTAGTTTGTTCTTCATGATTTTCTTCCTGTGTTTCTCGCACAGTAGCTTGCATTTGCCTCTGTCCTGTTTCTAGGGCCAGCCCCCTGGCTGCAGGGATGCTAGCCAGCTTTCTGCTAACGCTGTTGATCCACAGGGGCCCTAGGGACATTTTGGGTGGAGCAATTTCTGAATGTGTAGGATGGTCCCAAACATTGCAGTCTGTCATTGGAATACCCCCAAAAAACACAGGCATAGTCATTGGGGTGACCAAAAACCATGTCCAAGTGCTTGAGTCCAAATGTTGAGAACCACTGAATGTTTTTCAGTGTGCCATATTTGTTAGCATTATACTGTGACATTTCCAATTTTATGTAACGTTAATTTCACCTCATTAATTCATTGTGTCTGAAATAAGTTTTTCTATTGGGCAGAGAAAATATATTTTAAAACTCATCTTCCTGTTGTTTATGTTGGAAGTTATTTGCTTGCTTATGTTTCATGTTCGTTCTTTTCTTCCTTGCTTTTTTCCTTACGTAATAAAATTTCTCACTACCTCTTAGGCTCTGCCCCTTATGAAGCCTTTCCTACCTCTCCCAGCCAAAGTTAATCACTCCTGTAGCAATCAAATAATTCTTAGCACATTATTTTGTAATTTATGTCTTTATATTCTTCCTGAAGGGAGATCATCTTTGTGCCCCCAGGTCTAACATAGTGCTTAATTAAATGCTTTTTAAATTCACTGTAGTTCATAATTAACAGAATATAGCCTTTAGATAGGAATCACTTTCTCCTCTTCTCTTCCCTTCATGCTTTAGAGAGAAGGTTTCCCTATTGTATTTAATGAGATATGTATTCAAAAGCCCCATGTTTGTAATCTATAACAAGTCAGTTGGTGGAACCAGAATCAGATTCGTGGCTCCCATCTTTTTTTTCCTGGCTTAAAACAACTTTGTCCTTCCATTAGTGTACTGATGGGGAGAATATTTTAATTTTGTCCTCTGTCCTCTACTAAAAAGTAAATCTCTGCTGTGAAAGTTAGCATTTCAGTTTGTTATCAAAATATATCTTTGGCAAGTTAAATTGCGTATGTTGTTATTTAATGAATTATCACATTATTCTCTAGGCCAAATCTGAAACATAAATTTTAGATTTATAAAAATGAAATTAAAGGAAACAAATTTTGGACATGAACTTTTTGAAAGATCTTCGTTGATATTAACTGGTGTCTTATTTTACCTAGCTGAGTACCTGATGATAAGATTTACATCCTCTGGTTTTCCCCAAGTGTGAGCTTTCAGGCATTTCTCCTCACCAGGAGAACAACTAATTTATTATATGTTAAATTACACTTATTTAGTTATTTGGGAAACAAGGAATGTTTATGTTTAAAGTCCATTAAGCCTAAAATTATTTTTGTGGATAACCTGGTAAATGGTAATTAAAAACTCATTTCTTACTAAAACAAAGGAACAGTGTGCTTTAGGCCATTGATACTTTGTCACCTTTTCTAAATTCATTGCTGGGCTGAAAATAAATGTATAGGAAGGAAAATGAAGATCAGTATTAGCTCTCTGTTGCCTCTTTCTTAGAACTGGTGATTGCTAAGGGCTAAAAGGATGGAGAATTTTGGATACCCTAGTGAAAATAAATTCTTGACACTTGTTTACTTTTGTATTTTCCCAAGGCAAATAGTTGAACTGCAAGTTTAGCATTTTCTTTTTCTAGCAAACCCTTATTCTAGCAATGATGTGTATTTTCTGTTACTTAGAACAAAGCTAATTGCTACAGTTGATTTTTCTTGCCTGCCTTTCCTCAGTTTTGTTTTGAGTTTTGATTCCTGAGATATGATCAGGACATTTCTCTTTGCCTACTGTTTTGAATTAATGCAGATATCCAGGATTCTTAGTTCTGGGTCTTATTGAAGGGAGACGGAAAAGCATCTCTACATATTATGTTGGAGCATTTTGAAATTTAACAGCTGATATGTAAATTGGCAGTTGGTCTTTGGCTTTCCCAGCATGTCTTTAAAAACATGCAGTTTAAAGATTTAAAATAGAATAAAACACAATACTCAGGTCCTATGGGATATACTAAAAATAAAAGGTCAGTCATTTTGGGGTTTGGTACAACTTGAAGACATTTCAGACGTGAAAAACTTGAGGGAAAAAATGTCCTGCATCTTCCTTGACTTGAAATGATTATGTAGGAAGTGCCTGTATTCTTACAAGTTATACATAAATAAGTCTGTATACACGTTCCATTAATTGCTTTAATAAAATTAGATGTGGGTTTTATAAATTGTCAGTGTGAAGTGTGATGCAGAATTAGATGGAAAAGACTTATTTATTGAATTACTTTCCTTAGATCATTTTATTTAGGACTTAAATAGAAAAATTGCTTTGTCCAATAATCTTTAATATGTGAGAACAAAACTTAGCATATGCAATAATAGCTAAACTCCACATTACATTTTTCTGTTCCATCATTTGTTTTAGTTTTTCATTACATGGGTAATTATTTTTGTTTCTTACTTGCTAAAGGAACCTCATTTTTCACTAATACAAGTAATGTTTTGTGTTGTTTTCACTATCATTATTATTGATTAGAAATCTGCACTTTGTCAAACAAGTACATTTTCCCAGTCATCCTTGATGAACTGCGCTTGACTTCAACAGTATTGCTGATTTAAGGATTCAGGAGTGGCCTGAAATGATTCCTACCTTAATTTAGCAAATGCAATTTGGTGCCTCTGCTTTTGAAATTGCTAAACTAATTATTGCTCTTCTTGTCTGTATTTTTTGTTTCCTCTATCAGCCAATACCGCTCCTGAAACAGAAGATGAATCATTCCATCACAATGTCACAGGAGCAGATTGCCAGTCTTTTAGCTAATGCTTTCTTCTGCACATTTCCACGGCGCAATGCTAAGATGAAATCGGAGTATTCTAGTTATCCAGATATTAACTTTAATCGGTATGTTTCAGAGAATACCTTTTAAACCATAAAATAGAGAAGGTTGGCATTGAGTGATTTGCCAAACATTTTATGTACAATTATCTAATTTAATCTTTACAATACAATGAATTAAGTGATATTTTTGCTATTTTGCAGACAAGATAATTAATGTTCATGGTTATAAAACTTGCTTAGGGCCCAGGAGCCAGTTAAGTAACAGAGCTGAAGTTTAATCTCAGGTCTGTCTTACTCCAAGACCTGTATTCTTTCCATCCTGTCAGTTTGTCCTTGTCTTCTAAGTGCCCTGGGTTCCTTATGCCTGTTTGGTGTGATTATTTATTCACAGGACATTTGTTGTACATTATATTCTTTGTATGCTGAAATACTGTTAAAGCTGGAGTACGAGTCTTCCTTTCTGTAAAGTGTGAGTTTAAAGTCGTGAGACTGTCTTATGAGTCTTGAAAATATACTTGTTAAGATAAAAAGCAAAAGTGAAAGTTGACTTTGACTTTCTATAGACATGATTAATTTATTAATGTAATATTTTTAAAAAGAGAAAATAATGTTTAAATTATATTGTGAGGGTATTGATAAAGTTTCAGATTCTAGCCATTTTCCCAAGTTATTACTTTTTCCATCATTTACACAAACAAAAACATTGTAAAATCTTCTTGGCAAATGAATATCATTTTTTTTTTCTTCCCTCCAACTACCTTCCCCCGCCCACTGCCGCCCCCCCATCTCTTTTTTTCACCTGAGAATTATCTTTATGAGATCCGTGAGTAGAATGTGAGTTTTTTCTCCTGATGTCAGGAGTGGGCCTTCAGAAAATTGTTAGAAAATATGCTCCTCTTTCTTAGTCGGCTATGTGTAATTTCCTCCTCCATTACCTCCCTCTAATCCCCATCTGTCTCTGAAGGGTAGGGCAGTGTGGACAGGATGCAGAGGAGATGCAGTCCTGGAGCCAAGTCATATGAGAGCAAAGTCACATGACTTTGCTCAATGTTGACAAAGTTCTGTTTGCCATTTTTGTTTTTGTGTTCAAAGTTGATTGGTGTGGTAATGTCACTTCTTTTAGTTTACCTTTTTAATGTTGTCTTGTTAAAAAACTTTATTTCAAATTAATTTTAGACGTGTAAAAAAGCTGCAGAAATAGTACTGAGAATTCCTGTACATAACTTACCTAACTTCCCCTTATGTTAATATTACTATGTAACCATAGTAAAATTATCAAAACCAAGAAGTTAACATTGATATAATGCTGTTAACTGAACTACAGACCTTATTTGAATTCCAACAGTTTTTTTACTGTATTTTTTTATTCCAGAATCCTCCCAGTATCCCCCACTGCGTTTACAGTAGTCCCCTCTTATCTGTGGCTCGTTCTCTGTGGTTTTGGTTACCTATAGTCAACCACAGTCTGAAAATATTAAATGGGAAATTCCAGAAATAATTCATGGAGTTTTAAATTGCACACCATTCTGAGTAGCATGATGGAATCTTGTACCGTCCTGCTTCCTCCCGTGCAGGACATGGATCATCCCTTTGTCCAGCTTATCCTACCTGTTAGTCACTTAGTGGCCTGTCTTGGTTATCAGATCAGCTGTTGAGGTATTGCAGTGCTTGTGTTCAAGTAACCCTTATTTTACTTAAATAATGATAATAATGTGCCCCCAAGCACATGGGTAGTGATGATGGCAATTAAGATATGACAAAGAAAAGCTGTAAAATGCTTCTATCCATGGAATTGTGGAGAAGGAAAAAGAAATTCATGCTAGTTTTGCTGTTACACCTCAAACTGCACAAGTTATGGCCACTGTGTGTGGTAGGTGCTTAGTTAAGATGGAAAAGGCATTAAATATGTACAATAGGATATTTTGAAAGCAAGAGACCACATTTACATAACTTTTATTACAGTTTATTGTTATAATTGTTCTACTCTATTATTAGTTATGGTTGTTAATCTTACTGTGCCTAATTTATAAATTAAACTTTATCATTAGGTAAATATATATAGGAAAAAACATAGTATACATAGGGTTCCATACTGTCTAAGATTTCAGGCAGCCAGTGGGGAGTCTTGGGTTCCCCACAGGTAAGGGGGGACTGCTGTAGTTTTGTAAGTCTTCTCTATCCTGTTCTTTACTTTTTCCTTTATTTCCATGACTTTGACATTTTCGAAGACTACTTATCAGTTATTTTACAGTATGTTCTTCAGTCTGGGTTTGACTGACATTTTATTTTACAAATGGAGTGAGGTCATTGCATTTTTGACAGAAGTAGCAGAGAACTGATGTTGTATCCCTTTCTGTGCATCATATCACTGAGCTCTTGATGTTGATATGTCTTACTACTGGTGATCAGTCACTTGGCTGAGGTGGTGTCTGCTGGGCTTTTGCACTATATAGTTACTAACTCTTTGGGATTAATAAATATCTTGGGGGAGATTTGTTCACACTATGCAAATGTTTTGCCTTACCTTTCTCCCCACTAATTTTAGCATCCACTGGTGGATGTTGTCTGCAAGTTACTACTGTAGTGTTTGCCTGTTTTGATTTTTTTATTTCTCTCTTTCCTTCTACATTTATTACTTGGAATTCTGTTGTAAAGAAGAGCTATCCCTTCTTTCCCATTTTTTAATATCAGAATGGACTTATGGATATTTTATTCTATGAGTTAAAATCGCTCCAGTTTGGCCATTAGGGCTTCTTCAGGTTGGCATCTTTGTTCTTTTAATGAGCCCCCAATCTTTTTTTTTTTTTTTTTTTTCTTTTAAGTGTTTTCTTACTTTCTGGCACCACAAGATGTCCCAGGCTCATCTTATATTTTCTATGACCCAGCTCTGGAATTAGTCATTTTCTCAAGGAACCCGGGTTCTCCTTTCATTAGAGAATGGTACTTAGAGGCCAAGATCTGGGTGATAGGTGTGCTCATTGTTACTAGAGTGTCATTGTTTCTTCTTCTTTTTTTTTTTTGCGGGGTGGGTGATGGTGTGGGAGCAAGCTGTGCAGCTTATGGATTCTTAGTTCCCTGACCAGGGATTGAACCTGAGCCCATGGCAGTGGAAGCACCGAGTCCTAAGCACTGGACCACCAGGGAATTCCCATAGAATGTCATAATTTCTAATGCCACTTACTTCATATGGACAGCATTTCTGACAACTCCACAAGGCAGTGGAGAAATGGAGTCACAGTTTTTTGCAGTGACATTGAATGTTAGCCCAGAAGGTGTTATTTTTAGAAATAATTGAAATTTAGAATGCTTCTCTCTCTTAAGATGAGAAAAATTCTAAAATTCAGCTGGTTAGTACCTAATATAAATTTTTATTAAAACTAAGGCACCTTGGTACATTTATTGTGTCTTACTTTGTTTGGCAAATGAAAGCATAACAGTTGATTTGAATACAGGAGTACTTTTAGACTGTAATAATTCTTGGGCAATATTTGTAAGGCTTTCAAATGTTAAAATATCAATGAAAATCTTTGTTATTATATACAGTTATTTTCCATAGCAGCACTAGGGAGGAGTGGGACAACAAACAATGAAAAATAATGTCATCCTAGTAAGAGAATTTCTTTTTTTTTTTTTAATTATTATTTTTTTGGGGGTACACCAAGTTCAATCATCTGTTTTTATACACATATCCCCGTATTCCCTCCCTTCCTTGACTCCCCCCCCTCGAGTCCCCCCCACCCTCCCCGCCCCAGTCCTCTAAGGCATCTTCCATCCTCAAGTTGGACTCCCTTTGTTATACAACAACTTCCCACTATCTATTTTACAGTTGGTAGTATATATATGTCTGTCTCAACAAGATTGTATTCATTTTATATCATATCTTCTTTGGTTGTGTAAATACCACTTGTGAGGGGCATGTTTTTAACGTGATTTTCCAAATTGGTATATTAGCTAATTTTAAGAGAATGGTATTTAGTCATTTAGTTCAGTTCATGTATACAGTGAGCAATTACAATAGTCTCCACAGTGTGTTAAGTGCCTTTAGGTTACAAGAGAAGGGGCAAGCTGGTTTCTGACTTCTGTGCCCTCCTTTCCTTCACATGGCTTTTATTTCTCTTTCAAAGCTCACCTCACACATCCCTGTTTCTGATAGTTCTCGTCCTGCCAGGATAGATTTGCTACTCCTCTGGGTTCCTTTAACAGCCTGTATGTGCTTCTGCTATATAAAGGATAGGTGCACAGCATTAGGACACTGTATTAGAGAAGGATATAATTTAATAAAGGAAAACTTTCCTTGAGGAAATAACTTTTGAACTAAGTAAGAAAGAGTGAACAGGAGTTTTTTTGGGTTTTGTTTTTGTTTTCGTTTTCGTTTTACCGAGGAAGAAAGGAGAATCGATTGTGTTCTTGGTAGGGGGACACATCATGTACAGGAACTGTGGCAAGCTGGATACAACATGCCCAGGGACTGAGAGAACACCAGTGTGGCTGCAGCCTGGAGAGAGAGGAGAGGCTGCAGAAGTAGGTGGAGGCCAGTAGGCCATACTGCTGTGCTGGGGAAGCCATCCTAAGGCAATAGGAAGTTATTAAAGGATTTGATATGCGAGGGGGGGGGGAAGGGAGGCTGAGGCACTTGATTAGATTTAAATTTTGAAAACTTTGTCTTGACTACAATGGGGAACTGAGTGGAGGGGGCCAGAGTATGAGTTTACCCAGTTAAGGAGACTATTACAGTGCTGCAGGAAAGAGAGGATGGTAGCAGCTAGTGTAGTGGTTGGGGGTGGAGGGTGGAGACATGTGAAAGGCAAGTCAGTGTGATGGTGATGGATTGGATTGGCGGGTGGCTGAAGAGAGGCATCCAGGGTACTTCCTAGGTTTGCACAGTGAGGTGTGTGCCTTTAGTGTTCTCTGCTTTTCCTGCTGTACTTCTTCGTACCTGACTCTGGTATAATTGCTTGTTTAATCCTTTCAATAGGACAGAGATCTTATCTGTTCTGTTCTTTGTTGTTTTCAGAAAACCTCATGCATTGTAGTCCTTCTGTAAATCCCTGTTGAGTAAATGAGAATAAATTTTATAGATGAAACATTTGAGAAATTAAGTGACTGGTTAGTGGCAGCATGCTAGGACTATAACTTAGTCTGCTTGATCTCAGTCTGTGGTCTTTTACTTTTCAAACTGCATTGTAGTCTTAGGAATTATGAGATGTTTTATTTTTAAACCACATATAATTAAGCAGTTTTTACCTTTGATTTCTTTAGTATTTGGGATAGGATTAAGAAAGCATTGGTATCTGTAATTGCAGTTGTATAAAGAACCTGTTTATTAAATATAACTTTTTTTGCTCATTTGGAAAATTATTAAAGAATTTTCTTTACAGGTAGGCTCACTGGTAGTTAAGAACTATTCATCTCTCACAGATTTTCTTTTTTAATATAGCAAAGGAAATGGTGAAATTTTGTATGTAAGTAAAGAAGTGGAAATTTAATTTTGTAGAAATATAATTATCTATTGATATTTCCATGAAGAGTATTAGTTATATTAATAATAAGAATTCTCCAAAGAGTAAGTAGCCTTTCTGTTTGTTTGGAATAAATGTTTGATCAGCTTTAGGATCTGCCAGAGATGCTATAAATTAGGAAATTTCTATCCAAAATTCTGAAGATAATCCCAGTGGTTTTGGGGTTGTTATTCTGATTTTTGGTTTTGGTAAGAAATAGCTCTAATTAATAATGCTTTAGAATTTGTGTTTCGATGACCACTTAGAGTTCGTTTCTGTAGAATGAATAACCAGCTAGTAGATATTATCTTGATGGTCCCTAAGATAAACCTTTGATGTCTTAAGTTATAAGCCTTCTCAGAAGATTCTTTGATTTAAACATAGATTTAAATTTATTTTTTGATAAGAACTGTGCATTCTTTTACTAAGTTAAGGTTGTATCAGAAAGCCTCTTCTCTAAAACAGTTATTTTTTAAAACTGTATTATGGGTATTTTCAAATATAACTAAAAAATAAAGAGAACGGTATAGTGAACCCATATTTTAATCACCCAACTTCAGTACTTACCAGTATCTCTCTCTTTTTTTTTTTTTTTTCTCTTTTTTCACCTATCTAACCCCACTTTCTTTTTTCCTAGAATATTTTAAAGCAAATTCCAGGTATTCAGTTTCACCCATTAAGAATCCAGTATTTAAACTCTTCACAGATAATTTTAGTACTGTATCTTGGTTAAATGTTTGTAGCCCTTTCCTCAGAAAAGCGTAAAGCTCTCTGTGGGTAACTATAAATAAACATTCCCCATTAGGTGAAACAAGAAAAAGCACAAGAAAGGGAACAGAGGTTAAGTGTGATTAGAATCAGTAATTGTAGGTTTTTAAAAGGAATAAAAATTGTATATAAGATGCGATCTCAATTATGTTAAAGTATCTGTATCTATTAATATACTCTGTGTTCAGATCCATACATATAGATGTATGAGCATGGAAAATAGACTGACAAGAAAATGAGTGAGAATATGATTACCATTGGGTGGTGAGATAAACACATTTTGTACTTTCTTCATCCCTTTAAAAATGCTTTCATAATGATCATGTATTACTTTTTTAATCAGAAGAAAATCAGTTAAATAGGAAGAACAAGTCAATTATCAGAAATGGAGGAGAAAACAAAGTTAATAAAAAGAGTAGACAGTTTTTGTAATTTGATTTTGAAGGTAGAATCCCACAGAGATTTTGAGCCTTTTCAGAATAGCTAGTGTAGGTAGCTTCTTCCTTCCTAATTATAGCCCCTTAAACACAGTATCATTACCTCCCCTTCACTCTCAGTTGACCATTCAGCATGTAAAAGAAATACAAGTTCACAGGGCCCTCTGACAGCTGGGCACCCACAACACTGACAGCCTTCTTAACAGTAAAATGGACCGTAGGTTTGGGATGACTGGCAGGTAGAAGTCAAGAAGTCTTGGGAAGCCTTGGCTTTTGTGACTTCTGATTCCTGCTGCCAGTAACCAGAATTTATATTAATTTTAATATGTTTTATTTTTAAAGCATCTTTGTTTTTCAGCTAAACTTTTGACAGGAGAATGCTGGAACTTCTTGGCCACATCTTGTTTATCTTTTTCATTGTGCGTGGTCATTTATCCTGAAGACTGAGCTGGTTGGCTCTGAGTGTTAGCATGCTAGGCTTGATGGGAAAAGAGGCTGAGCCATTTTTCTTAATGAAGAGAATACGGATTAGAACAGTGTAAGCATTTTATGTAAATAAGTGTTGATTTTTTAGTGGGGCATTATGTAATGACTTATTCTATCCCTAGTACCTCTGCTTACTCAGCATTATCTGAAATTATTTTTGCATAAAATATCTCTTAATAACAATAGCTGACATTTATTAAGTACCTGCCATGTACCAGTCACTGTACTATTATTTTCTACTCAATCTTCACATCAGTCTTTACAAATTCAGTATTGTTTTCTTGTTTTTCATATGAGGAGATGGAGGCTTAGAGAGGGTAGTTTACTTCAGGTTAACTGGTATAATTGGAGATATAGTTGGCCTATAGAATCTGTGTCCCTTAATCATTCTGCTATATAGCCTCTTTTTGAATGAATCAGATTAATAGTTTTTTACCTCCAGCTAGTCAGAAATAGAACTATCCTTAGAAAGAATCCTTGATCTGTAAGAATTACTTCCAGTCCAGAATGACCATGAGGAATTTAAGCCTGCAGTATCCCAGTAGTGTTTTTACCAAATAAGAGTTTAAGTAGGTCTGTTGAAGATTTGAAATCAGACATGCTCTTGTCTTCCTGGCTGATGGATGTTCTTTTGGTCACCAGAACACTGAAAATTAATTAAGGCAGGTGAAGCCTGTGGTGGTCTCCACAATTGTTTTAGGGAATCCTCAGCAGTCAGGATGTCTGCACTTGCCTCTCAGTGAGATGATATGTGTTTTAATAAGTCTAAAACAGCAAACAACAGCAACGACAAAACTATTCATGATCATTGATGCTGTCTGTCGACACCTTACTTTGATTCTGTCTCTTGAAAGTTAGGTTCAGTGAGAGTAAATGACCTGTAGCAGAAGTGGGACTTCAGCACTGTCTTCTCTTCAGACTCAGTGCTGTTTCATTATGTCTCACTTTCTCTCAAGAGCAAAACACTCTGAGTGCGCTCCAGAAATGAAAAACATTTTTTCACGTGGCTTATGAAAAATCAAGTACCTTATTTGATGAGCCATTTGGTAAGCGGATTATGGAGCATTTTGCTGTTGTCATGTTTTCTATTTTACGTAGTTGCTATTTATGATTGTAGTTTCTGCCAGTTGGGAATTGTGTGTGAGAGAGTGTATTAAGTCTCAAAAGGCTAGCTAGTTGTTAGAATAAGAAAAACGGTAAGAGTATGTGGTGGAAGGCTGACGTCAATAAATTGAATAAGTCTTCTTTTTTTTATTTATTGTTGTGTTCTTCCAGCCCTGCTTAGTTATGTTAAATACCCCTGACCTTTTCCCCTGCTTGCCTTTCAGGGCCTAAACATTCTTATAAAGGCTTCCAATGTGATTAGCATTGATGCTTCTGAGATTGCTTAGAAACTGATGGTCAGAGATTAATTGTGGGTTGCAGCAGTGGTCAGCCCAGGAGGCTTTTACATCTGTCTCTTCCCTGGATTGAAAATGCTGCTGGGGCCATATGGCACAGTGCTTCACAGAAAAGCCAAGAATGACTTTCTGGCTGGGTTCCGGATTATCATTTGCTTCCACTTTAAAGTGGAGGTTATAGTGCTTTGGGTTTGATTTACTGTATACTAATAGGATTAATCCTTAACTTGAAATCACATGGGAGTGTGTGTGTGTCTACAATCCAATTCCAGTAATGATATCAATATTCCATTCAGGGGAGGATTTTATTAAACTGTGTTTCTCTTTATATGTATGGAAAAACACCAGTTAATAAGTAGCTGACCCTTGATTGACTTATTCCCTTGAAAATAAAAAGTTTTGTTTACAACAAAAGTGAGATTGCCTAACTGGCTTTTTCTGTTTTTTTTCTTTAACAATCTGTAATTATCATTTGGTTAAATGCTAAAATGTCTTCCTACATGCGGAGGGGTTATTATGGCCTAATTTATGTGCATGGTTACACGCACGCCTGCTGACTCAAAATATGCCTTCAAATATACATACCCGGGGACTTCCCTGGCTGTCCAGTGGTTAAGACTCCTTGCTTCCACTGCATGGGGCGTGGGTTTGATCCATGGTCTTGAAACTAAGATCCCACGTGCCGTGTGGCGCGGCTGGAAAAAAAAACAAACAAAAAAAAACCCCAATCATGCCTAGGACTTGAAAAATCTAAATTAAAAAAAAAAAAAAGAAAATGATGTTGAGGAGTTAAAAAATTTGGATGGTGCTTGATTTTTATGAGAAGGTCTCATTCTCTCTGAGTCTCTGTCTCTGTGTTTGTCTCTCTGAGTGTTTTTCTCTGCGAATTTCTGTCTCTCATACCCTCCCTCTGTCTCCAACCCAACTTTTGTCTCTTTCTCTTCTCTCTGTCTTGCCAGCCCCATCGTTCTGTCTCTTCCTTTCTCAGGCCCTATCTTCAGTCCCTCTTCTATCTCCTTCCCCCCAAATGCTGTCCTTCAGATAGTACATCACTATTGTGGCTTTCACTCATGTAGATTGCCTGTGTTTTTATGTTATTTTCACTTGTTTCCATACCAGGATAACTCATTTTATTTAGGTGGCTATACACAGTACTTTAAAATTTTACAAAGCAAAATCTGAGAATTGATGTAAAGGTTTTAAACCTGCTTTATCTTCCCCGATTTTCTACCTCCCTGTTGTGTCCTAGACCCCACCCCCCACACACTTCATCAGGAAGATGGGAAAGCATATTTGGTTACATAGTGATTTGAAATTAGACTTGGAGCAATGAAGAAAGAGAACGCATTGAGATTCTGCTTGATTTGTACCTATAAGATTTGGACCTATAAAATAAACAGTAGTGCTCATTTGTAGTGGGCTTTAATAACAGGCATATAATCTTTCCAGGAAAATCCAAATTGCTAAGGTAATAAATCTGTAGTCCCAAGAGTCTTCTAAGGTTAATAATTTGTCATCATGGTTATGAAATATGTGAACTTTTATGTGATTTTATAAATAACTGACCACATACTGAAGCTAGGGATGCTTTTTATGTTTGGGGGAATTATATCTTAAGGGCAATAGCCATTTTCACTCACTATGCAGCAGTTCTGTGGAAGAGGATTTTTTTCCCCTTAATTGAGTTATATAGTATACCAATTCATCTCTTAAAAAAAAAGGTGATAGCTGCCTTTATATTTATCCTGCTTTCCTCTGCTAAGTAGTAAACCTAGAAAGGGATTTTGCAATGGGTCCCAAGGTATTCATTTAGTAAATCATATTTATTTGATACAGGATGTTTAATTAAAATGCCAAGTGGCTTCTTCATTTTGACTATTATTTAGATTTAAACAAACTATTCTGGCTGACATATTACAGAAGAAACCAAACTGAAACCTGCGTTCTCAAAGATCCCTTTCTTTCAGCAGGCAGCTGGATTTTAAGAGTGTACTAAAATTTTTAGAAAATACAATCTTTTAGATGAGTAAAAATTATCACAGAGGCACTCAGACTATTTTTAAACATTAATTAGATTTCAGATTTGGTTAAAATGCTTTCTGACATTTAGCATTCTTTTCAGGAAATAAGTATTCATATAAATTGTTTTCTCAGAAATTGATCCTGAGTAAAGAATTTCAGATCATTGAAAACAGGATCATTTGAAATCTACATTTCCTTCCCTTTTCCTAACTCATTTCATTTGCTCAATAGGATTTTCTCATAGAATTAACTTTTCCCTCTATGCATAGTTACATAAGCTTGTTTTTCTAATCATGAAAAATTTTACCCATTTTGGCACTTATTGAAGTGAACTTTTACTTGAAGGGTTTCTGGTTTTAAAGCAAGAGTATATGACTAGAGGCAGATGACTAATACTTCATCATTTATAGCCACAGAATTTCTCTATAATTTTTAAATGCCTTTGTAAATCTAGATCTTGTGCCTGCAAGCATGCTTTTGTGTTAGAAATCTTTTGGTGAGCTACTTACTCAGGTCGTATGCTTCCAAAGCCTTGCTTTTCTTTCCTCAGGATAGATTGCATTATGTGTTACCGACAACAATAATACGTCATTTCAAAGAAAACTAAATTAAGTAGTGGGAGTCCAGGTTGCTCTAAACTGGATGACATAGGGTAGGCATTGTTTTGGTTACCATACAAAGAGTATATTTGTTTAATTACCAAGGATTGGTCAGTCTGCCAGTATCTTGTCATACCTCCTTGTTGTTGTCGTAGCTGCCCCCCACCCCCCAAACAATCATGTCATTTTTTTTCAGATACCATTTTTGCTCATTTAACTACCTAGTAATATTATCAATTATAAATCATATTTGCCATTGGGAAAATGATTGAGCATTAACTCGCTGGCCTAATTGACTTTGGGGGACCAGATGGTGTCTTCTGCCCACAGGAAGATAGACTGGAAGAATGTGGTTGTTAGAGAGTGCCATCTGACTTGAACAACTTTGAAGAAGCCTGGTTCTAGTTGGTTTCAGTCCTCTCCAGATGCTCTTTGAATCCAAACTATTTCCCAGTTTTCTGTCATTACAGGAATGCCTTCTGGAAGAATTACTTCTTTTATTACTTGGAAGCAATACAGATTTAGTTTTTGTGAATTATTAAGTCATGTAAAATCATCCTTACCCTCCTTTATTTTCGATCTCTTTCAGGTTGTTTGAAGGACGTTCATCAAGGAAACCAGAGAAGCTTAAAACACTCTTCTGCTACTTTAGAAAAGTCACAGAGAAAAGTACGTTCCTTTCATTCTTTTTTTAATTTTAATTTTAATTTTTTTGGCTATGTTGGGTCTTTGTTGCTGGGTCTTTGTCGCTGCACTCAGGCTTTCTCTAGTTGTGGCTAGCAGGGGCTGCTCTGCTTTTCGTTGCAGTGCAAGGGCTTCTCAATGCGGTGGCTTCTCTTGTGGAGCACAGGCTCTAGGCGCGTGGGCTTCGGTAGTTGCAGCACATGAGCTCAGTAGTTGTGGCGCATGGGCTTAGTTGCTCTGCAGCATGTGGGATCTTCCTGGACCAGGGATCGAACCATGTCCCCTGCATTAGCAGGAGGATTCTTAACCACTGCATCACCAGGGAAGTCCCCATTCCTTTCATTTTTACTGTATTTTTTTTATCACTGATGGGGACAGTTTAGACAGGTCTAAAAACATTTTATGTTTAAAGTATACTTTCCTGCCCAAACCACCTTAAATCAGTAATAATTCAATATTACAGTCTAGATTTTATGCATATGTTATGTGTATACGTAAATGTGTGCTATGAATGTGTGTGGGTTTTGTATACTCTGAAATTAGAGCAGCGTAACATAAGCTAATGGATGTTCCTGAATAAAAACTTTCAAAAGAAAGTGTATTGACTGGGAGATACCATTTTGGGTATTCTTTATATAAAGAAACACTGACTATTACAATTAGTTTGTTGGCAGAAGTTAACAAACCTACCCATCCCTCTCTTTTCTGCCTCCTTTATGCCCTTTGTAGAGTTCTTGTAAAACAGTGTTTGTACCTAGAGTTTCCATGTCTGTCTTCCTCTGTTGGACCTCAACCATCTTGGTTTCCCAGAGGCTAATCATAGCACCTGAGGCAGTAGTGGTAAATGTAGTGACCAGCTAATAACAGATTGGTATTACCACTCTTATCCTAGGAGCTGGGTGACCACAGACCACAGATGTTTCTTAACATCTCTAAGCCTCAGTTTCTTCATCTGTAAATTAAAAGAATAATGATCACTTACCTCATAGGGTTGTTATAAATATTGAATGAGAAGTTACATGCTTAATAAATGTTAGCTGTTATCATGGGTAACCTTTCCTGCAAATCAGTGATAAAGGAAACCAGAACATCTCAAAAGTTTGCTTTTGCTAAGTAGAGCAGGTTAATTCTGGCCAAGTGAAATGAGTTCTTTTCAGATCTGGTTGTCCAAGTTGTAGGATTGTCTTAAAATACATCACTGAATTATTTTAAGGTCATTTTTCTCATATCCTTCCCTTGGTAAGTAATCTCACATCATAGTGTACTTGGCATGTTTTTCCTTTTGAATGTATTGCTATTGGACATTGTTCAAATTTGGGGGAAAGAAATCAGTGATCAGAATTTTGATGTTTAAGGGGAAAATTCATAGGCTTCAGGGTTATTTATTTCTTAGCTTATCATTTTTAGTTTTGTGCTCTGTACTGAATGAAGTAGTAAGGAAAGTGAAGGCTCACTGGGGCTTATGAGACATAAAACTGAATTAGCATTTGTACTAATTTGTTAGAAAGATGAGTATATTTTTTGCTATTCTAAATCTAAATAGAATGAATTCCATTACTGTATGTAAGCAATTCAGAGTTTACTTCTCTGTCCCTGAAGTTAGATCATGCACGTCTGCTCTAAAAGCCAACTTGCCTTTCCAAATTTTAGGATTTTAAATACTTTGAGGGAAAAAGCTAAAATTTTGTTTTTTTCAACTAGAAATTTATAAATCATTGTAAGTATTGGGAATTAGGCTGAAAAAATAAATTTTAATTAGACATTTTATTTTCTGACTTTTTCACTATACCTGGTAATTTGGTTCTTTGTAGAAATACAGTAAGACATGCTATAGGTTTTTAGGATTAAAGCTACAGGCTTAAGGAGGAAATACTAAGTAGAATAAATAAAAGAGGTCTGCAATTTAGTAGTTACTTTATATAGAAAGTTTTAGAGTCTATTGAATATAAACTATAGAAACCTATTTAAAGTACCATATTTCATCAACTGTAGGACATGGTATATGATAAGAAGTTTCATTATGTTATGTACCATAAAGAAGGAAAAAACACTCAGAATGGGGAGTTGTAGGAGATACCTCTTACAAAGCTGCTACACCAGAGAAGTCTGTACCCTTAGTCTAAGGATAAGTGAGAAATTAACTTGGCCATGCAGAAAGGGGATAACAAAAGAACTGCATGTGTCAACCCAGGTAGAGAGGGCACCCAAAAAATCTTCGCTGAGAATTTGAACCTGGAGCCCCAAGTCTGGAGTCTGAAGTCATACTGCCAGTGTGATCCACAGAAGCCTGCAATGGAAGATTTAGTTCAGACTGATCTCAGGTTGGTGGTGCTTCCAGATGGTGGCAGAAACAGATGCACATCTTCTCTGGAAAAATTCAACTTTAATACAGACCAATAGATACTTTTGACTATGTGAGATATATCCTAGTTTCAGAAACTTAATAACTGCTTTTTAGAATTGATAAAATATAATTCTGTCAAGACCAACTTTTTAAGGTTGTCGGTCTATATTTTATGTTTGTAGTGAGGCTCTTGAGACTGAAAGATTTTAAAGAGCTTTCTAAATTATTTTCAATATAATTTTAGATAAAACTATCTTATGAATAGCGAATTTAAAAAGTGATGACTCAGGACTTCCCTGGCAGTCCAGTGGTTAAGACCCCATGCTTCCAATGCAGGGGGTGCAGGTTCAATCCCTGGTCCTGGAACTAAGATCACTAAGATCCCAAATGCTGTGTGGTGTGGCCAAAAAAACCAAATGGGTGATCTTTAAAAAAAAAAAAGAAAAGCAACTATTCATACCAGTATATATTGTGGTTTATTAAGGGAAATATTTGATTAACCAAAATAACCTATTTTGGTGTGAAAGGTACCTTTTATGGAAGCAAGGTAGTAGGCATGCTCTCAAGGTTTTTTTTTGTTATTAATTATATGTAAAGAACCATGTTCTGCCTTTTCTCTAGCTTTGCCAGAAATGTTCATTTTTAAATTTCTCTCGGTCTCTCCTAGTATTTATGAGGGACATTTAATGTTCTTACTTTTCTGCTAAATTACTGAATGATGACACAGACATTAGTTTCCTATTAATAGAATTGCTTCTCTGGTGTTTGAATTATTTGACTTGTGAATTTTCACTATGTTATCGATCTGTCTTAAAGAAAGTTAGACATCTAAAGAATATTTTGTAATCCATGTTAACAAAATTCTGTTTGCTGCTGTGACTATCCCATATGACTTTTCAGTTGTTGCTGCTTGTGACTGAGAACAGAGAAATGTGGAATCATCCAAAGGAATTAAATGATTGCCAAGCTTTCATTGGGACTCTACCACCATTATCACTAATAGTTCCTGACATATCTCTCTTTGCTTAAGAGCATTTTTTTTTTTAAAGAGTGGAAAGCAGAAATGGCCTGTCCTTTTTAGTTTGTTCTTTGATTTGAATCAAACAAATTACTTTTGGCCAGCTGATTTATTTGTTGCTTTTGTCACTAGTTTTTTTTTTTTTTAAAGGAAACCTAACAAAAAAAGGATTTGTCCTCTAAAATTGACTGCATTTTGATCCTCTCATATCTATTGCTCCTTGAAATCTATGTCATCATTCTTCTCTGACCTCTTAGAATACAGTAATTCCTCCTTCTGGCTAAGGCGCCTTTAAATAGAGCAATTATATATATCATCTAAGCCCTGGATTTAGCTGTGTCAACCTCAAAAGGACATGCCAACAATTTTCTTTTTAAATCTTAGACATATTTTATTATAAAACATATAAAACTGGTATACATTTACCAGTCTTTAGGTGTAGGCTTAAGGGTATTTTTTGAAGAGTCTACAGATTAAAATTCAGTTTGTCTTTGTTGTATAAGCTATATCCATTATGCATCCTTCCCTCCCCCCAACAGTTTTTTTTAAAGTATACTCAGTTTTGAAAACATAACCAAAAAGTACCAGCACTCAAATCCTGTGGTTGTGCTGTTATCTGTATAGTCTTGTGTCTTAGCTCCTTAAGAGGGAGGCTTACTGTTTTATAGAAAGAATTCCTACTGTAAGGATAATATTATTTTAAATCAGTCTTCTATTGTATTCCAACACAAGGCTTGTTATTTCCTGATTAGTTTTATAGCCATTGTTAGACCTATTCTTTTACTGACTATATATAATCTTTACAAACTCAAAGCTTATTTTGGGTGTGTTTCTCTTTTATTGCTTTTGTAGAACCTACTGGGTTGGTGACATTTACAAGACAGTGTCTTGAAGATTTTCCAGAGTGGGAAAGGTAATAATAATGTAAATAATCCTGGAATTAGAAGGACTCTTTCACCTTAGAAAGAGTGAAAAGAATTAAAAGGACTTAGAATTAGAAGGACTCTTTCACTACAGGAGGATTCTATTTGATAGCCCCTGGGAAGATGGTTCCCAACCTCTTAATTGCCCTACTACCAGGAAGTTTCTTCTTAAAATGATCAATTGATAGCTCTCATTGTTAGAAAGATAATGCCTTTTGAATCAAAGTCTGCAACCCTTTCACTTCTACTCTTTTGCCTTAGTTTTGTCTTCTGAAACAAAGTCCTATTTAGAATTTAGGAGTTTTCTGTGTGAAGACACTGATATTAAACACCAATATTTAATGTTCCTCCTTACTCTCAATTTTATGCTTAATATTTGTATTTTATGGCTTTTCTTTCTGGAGGACAAGATTAGGAAGTTTTTTTTGTTAAACTAAAATATAAATCATAATTATTTAGAATTTGTCTGAGTGACAAGAGTTTTGAAGTTTGGCTGTCCACGTGTACTGTTGGCAGTTTTGTGGAAGTTCCCGATTTACTAGGGTTTTTGCTTATTATT
This sequence comes from Hippopotamus amphibius kiboko, assembly GCF_030028045.1. Taxonomy (NCBI): domain Eukaryota; kingdom Metazoa; phylum Chordata; class Mammalia; order Artiodactyla; family Hippopotamidae; genus Hippopotamus; species Hippopotamus amphibius. The sequence continues at coordinate 49,410,999 of NC_080190.1, forward strand.
TACCTACGAATACTAAAGAGAATAATAAACAATCTGAGTTTATTCCAATTTGTAAGTTCCTTAGTGCCCTGAGATAGTCAACACATTTTCTAACCTGGAGCAAATCCCCAAAGCACTTACAGAAGAATGGATCTACTTTTTCAGTGCATGGGAGGATATGATTAAACATACTAAATGACTATTTTGGATGTGCATTCAGGTTAATCAGTGCCTCTTCATTTTCACTTTCTAATAATTTTTATTGTAGTTTGTAATTATTTTGTTTTGCATTAGCGATGAAAGGCACTCACTCTTAAAGGAATTAACTTTAGAAGGCACATATGCTTAGATGGCTTTCCTATGTTTTCATCCATCAAAGTTGTTTATTTGTGAGGTGAAAGAAAAACAGACTTACTTTAGGAGGCTGACTGCATCGCTGAGAGGATTATTAGCAGAGGGAAGTGGATAAAAGATTAAGCAACCGAAAGAAAGACAAAAACAAGAACAAAATTGAGTCAGAAAGGAAGGGAAATATTACAGCATTTTGGAATCCTGGCATATTAGAGATGAAAGGGATCCCAGGAAATCATCCAGTCCAGCTGCCTACTAAAAATAATCAACTCTGTAATATCTATAACAGATGGAGCCTAGACAGCCCCAGTGATGGGAAATCCACTGTTTTACTGCAGTCTATCCCATTGTTGGCTACTTGTTATTGTCTAATACTTTCATTCACTAAAAAGTCTGTCTTCCAAAAATCTCCCCACTCTGCCAAATCCCATTCCTGATTCTTCCTTCTGGAGCGACAATAAATGAAACTAATTTTCTTTAGCATTTGACCCTCCTTCATGTATCTTAATGCTTTCTTGACCTACCCCCACCTCTAACAATGCACACAGTTACATACTAAGCTACTCATTTCTTCTGTTTCACATATAATGTGGATTATAAACCCTTTAACTGTGCTTTTGACATACCCTAGGCCATTGGTCCCTCTTAAAATACGGTGCCTAGAATAAAAGTAACAATCTGCTATGTTATTTGCTCAGACTAGAGTACAGAAGGTTGCTTTTCTTAGCTCTTGTATTAGTCTGTAATAGGAACACAGATGTTTTGTTCATGTTGCTTTGGTGTAGATTTTATAGATTATTCAGAGGGATTGTTTTTAATTCAGCTCAGGATCTCTACTCTGCATCTGGCATTTGTTTGGCACTAATGTGAAAGGACACCTATTTGTACACCATCTGGGAGAGAAGGGATAGGTCAAAATGCAGAGATTGGCAAGGCTGCTGTGTCAGTAAGATAATTTTGCCCCTTAAATAAGATCAAGATATTCCCTTTAACATAGGTAGGCAGAAGTTAACTTGATCCTTTTTAAACTTTTTTTTTTATTTCATTGATCTCTTTTTTGTTTTAGCTGCTTCTTAAGTGAGTTGCAGAATGTAATGAAAATCCATCTCCCAGATTCCACAGAACCAGAAACATGCATTCACTTAGAGAGGATGAAGAAGAGATGAGGACTGTTGGTATTCCCAAGAGTAAGGGACTAAATGGGTGCAAGGAAGTTAGAGGCTTTTCTGAGTTGCAAGTTTCTGGCTCTCTAGTTAACCCCGTGACTATCAGTAAATACCTTAGCCAGGCTTAGTTAATCACAGAGAACCAGAATAATCTGTCTTTGATTCCTAGAGCAGTGATATGAAGAATTTGCTGGGGCCAGAAGAGGAAACCTATTAGGAAGTTGGAGGATGCTTATTTTGAAAAAAAAGTTCCTAGCAATGTCATAATTTTATTGAGAATTGTAGTATAAGGTGACAACTACAGTCACAGAGAATAGTTGACAACAGATGAGAATCCTGGATCATGCTTTGTCTTTTCAATAGTATCCTCACAGGTGGTCTTGGAATAAAATAGCTAGGAAAGTAGGATCCCCCAAAAAAGGGAAGTTAAAAAAAATCAAACTTATGGTACTTTCTCCAAGAGACTTGGAAAGTAATTTTTCTAAAAGTATAGCTTACTGGTTAAGAGCTTGAACCATTACCTTAGGCTTTCTGGGTTCCAGTCTTTGTTGCTTCATTTACTACTCTTGGGCAGGTTACTTAAATGCTTTTTTTGTGCTTTATTTTCCCATCTGTAAGAGGAGATAATAATAGGGATATTGTGAAGATTAAATGAGTTAATACAAATGAAGCTTTTAGAACAGAATGTGTGCTGAATCACCTTCTGAGTTTAAGACTATCAGTCTGTTGGACTGGAGCTTTACCAGAAATGTACATGGACTCATTGATACCAGGATGAAAGCAAATCCCAATAAATAAATAGTGCTTCCCAGCTAAATTGTTTTGTTTTGTTTTTAAATATAATTGTTTTAAAAAATATATAATTCCCCTCCCTCCAAAAATTTTATGCCACTCTGTATAAGTTATGCCACTCTGTTACATTCTCTTGCATTCTATTATAATTTATTTTTATTCAGTAAGTAATCAGCAGGAAAAAAATCTAAGGAAAAATGTCATCCTCAACTGCTACTAATAAAAAGTAATTTGTTTTTTATATGATTTAAGCAGGTAAACACTGTAGGGCAGGATAAAGTTTTTCCTCAGACCTCTTAGGGTCCCTGGCTGGGTATGAAAATTAAACTGAGAAAGACAGATTAATAGGAGAAAAGCATACAAATTTATTTTATATAAGTTTTACATGACACAGCAGCCTTTATGAGGAAATGAATACCCAAAGAAACAGATCTGTGTACTTTTATGCTAGGTTTGATGAATAGTAGACATAGAGGCATATGATGTGTAAAAGAGTATGAGGGATTGTGGTAAACTGGGGGAGATAGCAAGGTCTGGTTGCTAGAATTCTTCTTGGCATCTCTTTGTCCTCAGAGATAAGAATGCTTTTTTCCTCCAGGTGTAGGTAGGGTCCCTCATATAAGGGTTTTATGGCCTGGTTCAGGTAAGAAGGGTGAGGGGGGAGGAAGTCAGAGTGACCTTTCTGCTTCTGCCATTTTCTCAAACTTCTTCAGCTTAAAATATTCAATATGCCAAGGTGTCAAATTTGGGGGTAGTTTATCTGAACCCATAAACACCTCAGTGACCATGGTTTATGAACAGGAAAGAAAATAATTGTGACTTACAGGTACTAGACTTTTCTATCAATGTTATTAATATAAAAATACCATAGATCAGGATTTCTGTAGCATGTATTTTCATCAAGACACCCCCCACCCCACCCCCCCACACACTGTTTCTGAACTGGTGAAAATAGAGCCCCTCTGAGAATCACATATAATTTTTTGTCAGACTTTTCTATGTTTTTCCTTAGGTTGCCAACTCTAGCATAATAATAAAATTTTGTAGATCTTAATTTTTAAAAATATTTTGAGAAGTTTTTCAACTTTTAAAGAGGAGAAACTTAAACTGGTGCAGCCACTATGGAAAGCAGTATGGATGTTTCTCAAAAAACTAAAAATAGAACTACCATATGGCCCAGTAATTCCACTCCTGGACATATATCTGGAAAAAAAAAAAAAAAACTAATTTGAAAAGGTACATGAGATACATATACCCCAGTGTTCTTAGCAGCATTATTTATAGTTGCCAAGATATGGAAGCAACGTGAGTGTCCATCAACAGATGAATAGGTAAAGAAGATGTGGTATGTACATACAATGGAATACTACTCAGCCATAAAAAAGAACAAAATTTTGCCATTTGCAGCAACATGGATGAACTTGGAGGGCATTATGCTAAGTGAAATAAGTCAGACAAAGAAAGACAAATATTGTGTGATATCCCTTATATGTGGAATCTAAAAAAGTACAACAAACTACTGGATATAACAAAAAAGAAGCAGACTCACAGATATAGAGAACAAACTAGTGGGTACTGGTGGGGGTGGGGGAGCGGGCGATACAAACTGTTGGATGTTAGATAGGCTCAAGGATGTATTGTACAACATGGGGAATATAGCCCATATTTTGTAATAACTGTGAATGGAAAGTAACCTTTAAAAATTGTATAAAAAATAAATATTTAAAAAAAAGAGGAGAAACTGATATTTTGTAGGGGCAAAACAATTTTCAAAACAGTATGTTATCCCATTTTAATTTAAATATGTATATTTATATATTTGAATAAGAAAATTTTGGGGAGACTATCCCAAGAATCTTAAGAGTAAGCATCTGTTTCTGACTTTTGAGATTTGGAATAGTTTCAATAGTTAATCTGTATTTTCAAACTTTTCTATAGTGAAATACCATTAAAAAAATAAATAAGGAAATATCTTTTTAAATCGTAGATGTGAAAAACTCCTGACTAGATTGCATGTCACTTATGAAGGTACCATAGAAGGAAATGGTCAAGGCATGCTACAGGTAGGTGAATTACAGCAGTGGGGGGCATTGCGGGGGGTAGGGGGGTGACTGTCTCTTATCAAGCTTCTGACAGCAAAGAAAATTTGAAAAGCTGTTTATTTATCTTCTGAGCTGATTTAATGCAAAGACGCATAATAGCAGAAAGGGAGAAAAACACCAAACAGATCATCTTGACAGCCTTGGTAATACTATTATCTGCCAATGGACGTTCTCTGTTTCTTACGTGTGCCTCTTTAAAAAACCTTTGACAGAAAATCCCAAGATCTGGACAACATCAGGCCTCTAGGTTCAGACATAGATTGTAGATTGAAAGTGGAGGAAGTTCCCAGGGTATGGTCTTGACAAGCTGTCACCAGGCAGTTTTGTTCTTTTTCTTTAAAGGCTCTTGCTCTGCCCTAAATAATGACCAGCTTGAGATGTTTTTCTGCCACCAACCTTGTTTAGGGCTATGAGACAGACATCTAAAACTGATTGATAAGAAAGTCCTCTCTCCCATATGTAATAGTTTTAGGCATGTGAGCCAAATACACTTGCTGTCTCTTCCCTGTTTTAGAGCAGGTAATTTTGTCCATCTCTCAGTCTTTGTTATTAATCTGTGTTGTTGCCATTACGTAAAAAAAAATTGTTTTTGGAAAAAGGAGTCAACAAATAAAACACTCTGTGTAACTAGCTTTAAATTGTTGTAACACCTAACCTGAACATGTGCTTTCCTTTTGCTTTATAGTGATCCTTTTTTAAAAATCACTAATCAGAGGTGAAATGTTAGTGTTTTGTGTTCTTATTTTATTTAGAAGAGCATTGTAATCCTAATTTTCTTTGAAAGAAACTTGTACATTATCTCATTTATACTGAGACTAGCTGATTTTTCTTCTTAGATCCTTATTAGATGCTTATATAGGGTCAGAAGTTAAATAAAGCAGTTGCCTGATAATGGATATTTGTTTGTATAACTTAATTTTTATTATAAAATGACTAGGCTGATTTGAATTTGGCTAGTTATTATATATGTATGCTTCAGTGCCTGCATTCTTTTTAGAATGGCCTTTTATCTAGACATATTTATATTTAAAATTTTCAAAGAGGCAAACCATGTTTTGTTTTAAATCACCTTCTCCCAGTGATTAAGATCATAGCCAAAAATACTTAGGATAACTGAATTAATATTTGTGCTGTACTTAAATTTTAAAAAAATTTGTATTTAATAAGTCCCTTTTCTTCTATTTAAAACAGTAATTTTGAAATAAGACTAACATTTGTTTTGAATGACTATCACTTTTTCCCCCACATTTCCATCTTGACAAGGTTCTTTCTTACATTAACATCTTGGATTAACTGAGGGAGGCTTAATACACATGAAATAAACAAAGCTACTGCTAGTTAGCACCACAGGAATGCTGACCTTTCATTACAATACAATTCAGCAAGGAATTAGTCAACAACATTCAAGGTTGAGATTCTCCCCACTTCCCTGGAATGTGTTATAGATGAAATGTGAAACCTTAGTAGATTAAAAGAATACCATAAAGGCTTCTATTTATTTTTCTCCCTACCCATGCCATGTATCCCCAGGAGATCAGGGAATATTGTATTGCAGTGCTCCAAAGCTCCTTGTGTAGCATATAAATTACATTATGCTGAATGGCAACAACAACAAAACCTCTCTAAGGAGTGTTATCATTTCTCTCTTTTCATCAAGTTGTAATTCAGAAACTGAGTAAGCTGAACAAGTAGTTTTAAGGTAAAGTGAGTTGGAAAATGGCTAAAAATAAAGAAGCACTCATATGCTTGTTTTCATGTATTGGAACCGGTTTCTCACCTACAATAGAGAGCCTTTTATTAAAAACTTTTTTAAGTAGTAGAAACTTTGATTTTCTGAAAGACCCCTATTTTCAGAAGCATATTGAGTTTAGTGTATTTGTTTCTGTGCATGCCTTTTAAGTAATAAATATTGGCCTTTTATTCAAAGAATGAACAATAGCATGCACATTGACTGTATTTCATTTATCATTTCCAAGTAGTACACAGATTGGACAGAGCTTATCTTTTAAATTTAGTTATGTATCTTGTCCCAGTAGCAATTAAGTTTAGCTGATCTCAGAGCTTCTATGTTTCTCGTTTGTGTCCTGAATACCATGATACTTAGCCAGTCTCTCAGTTTTCAAGAGCTGTCCATTTATTTCTTTGCTAGGTCTCACTTTTTCCCCCACTGACCTGTTTGAGGCTCTAGTAGTGCTTGTCTAAACTATTCAGTATTTACCTAACCAGCCTTTCTGCTTTTACTTTTCCAGTTCATTCTTTAAACTCTAGCCTGAATTATCTTCCCAAAACACAGATACAGTTATTACTTTTCTTCTTAGAATCTTTCCCAGAATCTTCAGAAGTAAGTAAAAATTTCTTGGACCCCAGACCAGCTCATTACTAACTTTAACTCTCTACATACTGTACGTCGCAGACAGGCGTGAGGAATCTGCTTACCACTCTCCTCATACGGCTCTTTACATTGGTTTTTCCTATGTCCTTGTACAGCTATTCCCTCAGCCTGAAGGTCAGCAAAATCTCAGTTGAGTGTCACATCTTTTTGTAATGCCCCCTTATCCTCCCCATGCTCCAATTTTAGTTAATTGTATTATTTGGGAAGTATCAAATACATCCTAAGAGGTTCTTTAATAATCATCTTATCATTCCACTTAATGTGCCTAACTCCCATCTAGACTGTAAATGCTATAAAACCAGGAACCATGTCTTATTCATCTTTGTATTCCATGGTTCACAGCATAATATTTCATCAATATTTGTTTAACTGAACAATTTAAGCTATAAATCACCCAATGTATAAAGACCTCATATGTCGTAGGTAACTTTCTAATTAGTGGACTAGTTTAACCAAAATTATTTTTCTATATAAGCTGTAGTTTTGCTGCTGATTTATTATACCAGAATACAGACCCAAATATATGTGATTCACTATGGTAACTCATTTCAAGAACTTGTCCAGGCATATTTTTCAGTATTTTCTAAGTTCTTCTGTAGTGAACTAAGACTACTTTATCTTCTATTAATTTCTCTCTTTTCACATATATTTTTACATGTCAAAGCATTTATATTCCTGTTTTACCTTTTTGTAAAATAGGCTTCACATTACCATTTCATTTAATTGCTTTAGAGAACACAAGTTTTAAGAAATCTCATACTTGACAATAGTCTGAAAGTATATGTGAAATAATAGGAAATATATATATATTTAAGTCTCTACACCCTGTTCTTGGCACAGAGCTCCTAAAACCCTTGTAATCTCCTGAGTGGTAAGAGCACTAGAAGCATCTTTTGTTTTAGTATTTGGTCTTTGACCCCATTTCCTAACTCAAAGCTCCTAAGTGGCTTGGAATATCTTAGGTGGTAGGCATGTCTTTTGTTCTAATGATGCAACTCTTGGTGGGCTCCTGGGTAGCTTAAGGATGAGGACTGGTCGCCAGAAAGACTAAGCCATAATTAGAAGTTTGGAACTTTCCACCCCACCTCACATCTTTTGGGAAAGGGGGAGAGGGACTGGAGACTCAGTTAATGATTGGTCATGCAAATGTGATGAAGCTTCCATAAAATTTTCAGAAGTACAGGATTTAGAGAGCTTTGGGGTTGGTGAACGTGTGGTGGTGCTGGGAGATAACTTGCCTGGAAAGGGCGTGGAAGCTCTCTGCCCCTTCCTACATACCTTGCCCTGTGTATCTCTACATCTGGCTGTTCATCTGTATCCTTTATTATATCCTTTTTTATAAATCAGCAAATGTAAGTAAATGTTACCCTTAATTTTATGAGCTATTCTAGCAAATCATCAAACCTCGGGAGGGGTCATGGGAGCCCCAACTTATAACCGGTCAACCAGAAGTACAGGTGACAACCTGGAACTTGAGATTGGCATTTGAACTGGGGCAGTCTTGTAGGACTGAATCCTTAGCCTGTGGGATCTTTCACTAACTGCAGGTAGATAGCGTCAGAATTGAACTGGTTTTGTAGGACACGCAGCTGGTGTTGCCAAATTGCTTGATGTACGGAAAATCCACACATCTGGTGTCAGAAGTGTTGTGAGTGTGGTAGGAGTGTGAGAATAAAGAAGAGACACAGGATTATGTTTTTCCTATACAGTATAGAAGCCTCTCTTACATTACTTACTAAATTCGGGGGGGGCGGTTGTATATGACTGTGTGTGTACACAAGTTGTGTGTATGTGTGTAATCTAACTCCTCAAATAGAATAAGGCAGAGTCAGAAACTATTTCTAACATATTGCCCCATAGAACCTAGCAGATTGTTGGACACATTGGCGTGCAGAGTAAGTTTAAGACGAACAAGTAATCCTGGCAAGTTGAGTTTGCTTTCTCTTGAGGATTGTGTAACAAACCTTTATCAATAGGAGCTTGGGGATCCCATCATAGTACTCCATAGAAAACTTACTTATAGTTTTAAACTAAATTGGAAATATTAATTAATTGAGTCTTTGTTGTTAAACTAGATCTTTTGTCCTCGTTCCCTGCCCCCTTAGGTGTATTAAAAAAAAGAAAGTTTGTACTGTTCATGCAGTTTGGGGTTTGTGATTGAATTTAGAAGGAAGAAATTTTCATCTCTTTATTCTTTCACAAAAGAGAAAAGTTACCCAAAAAAGGTTAATTACTAAACTTTTCAAGTCTTTAAGGACAAGTGTTTGATTGCCATATTATATAAGAAAGATACAGGTTATGTACTTTGGAGATATCATGGGTTCGGTTCCAGACCATTGCAATAAAGTGAGCCACATGAATTTTTTGGTTTCCCAATGCATATAAAAGTTATGTTTACACCGTCCTGTAGTCTTTTAAGTGTCCAATAGCATTATGTCTAAGAAAATGTACATGCCTTAATTAAAAAGTACTTTATTGCAAAAAAAATGCCAACCATCACCTAAGCCTTCAAGTCATAATCTTTTTGCTGGTGGGGGGTTTGAAATATTGCAAGAATTACCAAAATATGACACAGAGACACAAAGTGAGCAAATGCTGTTGGAAAAATGGCACCAACAGCCTTGCTTGCTGCAGGGTTGCCATAAACACTCAATTTGTAAAAAATGCAGTATCTGTGAAGTGCAGTAAAGCAAGCTGCAATAAAATGAGGTATGCCTGTATAATTATATTAAAGTCATATGAAGTACATAAATGGAAATTGAGTAGTGAATGGTGGAGAAATGATGTTGAAACCTTTCCAGATAAAAACCTCCCTTGATCTGTGGCCCTTGGAACACAAGTAAGGTTTATAAACAAGAGTCCATACAATTACATTGAGGCTTTGGCCTAAAAGCTCTATTTTACAGGTTCATTCTAAGATTTTTGGAATCCAAAGAAATATTCAGAGATGTTAACTGCAGTGAGGTGGAAAGAGTGCAGTCAACCACAATCTATTCTCCCTGGGTAGATTACTAATTTGGGATTGGTTTATATGGGAAAGGAAAGGAAGATCAGAGCTTAGAAGGAGTATATTTCTTTATCATACATGTCGGTATTTTAAATCATCATTTAACATGCCATATTTTCCCAAACAGGTGGATTTTGCAAACCGTTTTGTTGGAGGTGGTGTAACCAGTGCAGGACTTGTGCAAGAAGAAATCCGCTTTTTAATCAACCCTGAGTTGATTGTTTCACGGCTCTTCACTGAGGTGCTGGATCACAATGAATGTCTTATCATCACAGGTTAGTTTTGAGAAGTCTGGACAATGGGGTAGGGTTCCCCATCTGACTATCTATCATGAAGACTAGAGGCCACTCAGATGTAGTTTTTCTCTACTGTGAGCATTAGTCCCAATATTTTAATTCATTAATTTATACCTGTTTTTCTTAAAAATTGTTACAGTTTTGTTTTCATGATCTTGAGTAAGACATTTTATCCCCACTTTCTCTTTCTTGGTATCTTTATCTGAGAAACAAGGGTAAAAATGATTCAGCTACTCTCCAGTTTGAAATTTTATGATATGGTTTTCTTAAAAAGGAGATAGTGATATGTCTTTGTGCATGCATCCTATTATTTTTTGTCCATTTTATTTCCAAAGTAATTTGTTGTACTTCAGTATAAACACACTATATAAGTATAGAAAAACAGTTACAGTATTTGGAGAGAGTCAGTACAACAGTGAGCTTTATAGAAGGGAAATAATCAGTAGTCTTATGTTTATTCTGATTTCTTATCCTAAGAGGAGAAGTGTGATTATCTTAGTGCCTCTCTTTGATTTAAGTTAATATGGGAGGAAGAGAGAGGGAAACATAGTCAAATTTATACTTTAGGCCTGTTATCAAGATTTACATTTTTTTTTAAGTTTCTTTAGATTGCAGTATCCTGTGTCACAGTATTTTGTGTATAAGCCACCCAAAAAACTGATGATTAATTCATAACTCTTAAACTCTTAATCAGCCACTGTAGGGAAGTTAAGCCTTTTACTCAGGTACCTAAAAGAATGTTCTCATATTAAAAGCCATAATCAGCTATCAATTGCTGATGCTTCTTCTTTCTGCAAAAGAGGATTTTTTATTTCCTCTTTGAACCTATTACCACTTTGAGATTAGTGTAGGAGACTAACAGATTAAGTGTAGGAGAATTTGGTTGGTAGTTATTCTCAAAGATTACAATGAGATGAAAATCATCCCCTATTAGTTTTATCAAATGTTTAAATCAACTAATTTATCTCCAAAGAGGTATATGACAGAACTAAGACTTTGAGACCACACTGTTTGCCTCAGATACACTTGTAGCCTTCAGGAGAGTATCTAAATTTTGTCCCTTATGTTTTGCTTTCAGGTTCCCTCTTTGTCTTTCAACTGTTTATGATGTGTGTAGGTGTGGATCTCTTTAACTTTATCCTATTTGGGTTCATTGACTGTCTTGAATGTTTAGGTAAATTTGGTAAATTTTTGGCAATTATTTCTTCAAGTATTCTTTCTGTCCCTTTCTCTTCTCTCCTTCTGGGACTCCTGTTATGTGTATATTGGTACATTTAATGATGTCCCATTGGTCTCCGCAGCTCTGTTCGTTTTCCTTCATTTTTTTTGTTTCTCAGACTGTATAATTTCAATTGACCTATATTCAAGTTCACTGATTCTTGCTTCTGTCTGCTCTAGTCAGCTTTTTAATCCCTTCAATGAAATTTTTATTCCAGTTATTATACTTTTCAACTATAGAATTTCTATTTGATTCTTTCTAAAAATAATTTTTATCTCAATTGAGAGTCTCTGTTTGTGAGGCAGTATTCTCATATTGTCATTTAGTTCTTTAGACATAATTTCCTTTAGTTTTTTTTTAGTGTATGTAAAACAGCTGACCTAAAATTTCTGTTTAGTAACTCCAACATCTGGGCTCCTCAGGAACAGTTGCTAATGAGTACTTTTCTCCCCCTAAGTATGGACCCTACTTTCTCGTTTCTTTGCATGTCTCAATTTTTTTGTTGAAAACTGGACATTTTAAATGTGGTAACTCTTGAAGTCAGATTTTCTCCTTTCCCCAGAGTTTGTTTTTGTTGCTGTTTGTTTAGTGACTCTCCTAATCTAATTCTGTGAAGTTTGTATTCTTTTTCAAGTGTAGTCACTAAAGTCACTGCTTGGTTAGAATAGTAGTTAACTAATGATTGGACAGAGATTTGCTTAAATGCCTGAAACCAGTAAGTCACTCAATCTTTGCCGAAGGGCTCTATGTATATGTTGGGGCTCACCTTCAGCACTCCACCAGGCAGTTGACGTTTCCTTCCTCCTTCCATAGAGCCTCAAGATCAGAGTGAGGCCAGTGGTTAGGACCTTCTCAGGTCTTTCTTGAGCCTGTGTACAGCCATAGGCATGTGTGTAGACCTCTAGATTCCTAAGGATATTTAGAACTTTTCCAACTCCCTTAAGGACTTCTCATTCCTCAGCTTTTCCTTTGAAGTTTTTTGGTTAGCCTATTTACCCCAACTATAATCTAATGCCTTGGGCAGCTACACTGTTAAATAATTGACTATAATTGTTTTCAAGAAACACCCCTGGGAATTAGACTTTTCACACTGGACAAAGTCCAAGTCTGGTTAAATAAAGACAGCCTTGTGAGTGAGGTCTTCCAGGAAACCAACAGATAGGTCAAATTGTTATAGTTCTCTGAGAATGGGGCTTTGAAGGAGCCCTCCTCTGCCCCTTTTTGTGGTGACCAGGCTGCTGGTTTTCACTGTGATTACAGGCTGTTGGTTTTTTAGGCTACTGCTGAGCTTGGGAAAGTGGAATAGGAATAGGGCAAGTTAAAACACCACACAACTCACTGTGTTTACCAATATTCAACCAATTTTTCTTTAATAAACACTCCTCAGACTTCTGCAAGCCTGTGGTTAATTCCCACAGTTCAGAAAAAGATAATTCTCACAGTTTTGCCAGTGTTTTTATTATTATTATTATTTTTTAATTTATTTATATATTCATTTATTTTTATTTTTCGGCTGCATTGGATCTTCATTGCTATGTGCGTGCTGTCTCTAGTTGCGGGGAGTAGGGGCTACTCTTCATTGTGGTGTGCAGACTTCGCATTGCAGTGGCTTCTCTTGTTGTGGAGCACAGGCTCTAGGTGCGTGGGCTTCAGTAGTTGTGGCCTGTGGGCTCAGTAGTTGTGGCTTGTGGGCTCTAGAGCACAGGCTCAGTAGTTGTGGCACATGGGCTTAGCTGCTCCTTGGCATGTGGGATATTCCCAGACCAGGGCTCGAACCTTTGTGCCCTGCATTGGCAGGCAGATTCTTAACCACTGTACCACTATGGAAGTCCCTTATTATTTTTATTGAGGAAAGAATTCTCTGAGGTTTTTACTCCATTGTTTTTGCTGATGTGTACTTGTGAGTAGAAGGGCTTTCAACAAGTTATTCCACATCTTTTAGATAATCCTATATTATTTCTTATAATATCCTTGTGATCTGCTATTTTGGTGAGATAAGGTAAAAAATAAAACTTGTTGACTGAGTTTATGTAGAACTTCATGATAGGAATTTCTTCTTTGATAGAACTGCAGGTATTTGAAGTTAATAATCTAAAGAATTTCTTCCAGAATTCTGAAGTTGTGATCCAAACTATACTGAAATTCTCAGCTTTGTCTCAACTCATATATTGGCCATCTATCTGCGTTTGTTGTTTATTATGTATGTAGATAAGAAGGATGCAGTTAGAAGTTGTTAGGGGGGAAAAGAGTGTAAGGAATTGCAGAACAAAAAAATTAAACTGTGATAAATCCATTGTTGGGGAAATGAATACTTTAGATATTGATCACAGACTGTTTTAGAGAGCACTGAAGTTCTGGAATGTGACTGTCTCCGCATTTGGGTATATCAAATAATACTTTAAAAGATTTTTAATTTTTAGCAGTTAAGCTAGATTTGAACTGAAGACTCAGAACAAAATATCCCATCAATTTTTAAAAATGAATTTACATTCTTGAAATAAAAAAGTTGGTAGAATGCGGCTAATTTGCATTCTACCAAAAGCTAATTTGTTTCATTTGCTTCACTTCTGTTATACTAGGGAAGTAGTCTCTTGTCATCTCCCATTAACGTTTCTGTAAATAAAGGATGTAATTTCCTTGGGAATAGTAAAAGGAAAACATTAGACTTTTTTTCTTTTTTAAGGATAGTTTGTCCCCAATCTAAAAAAGCATCATCACTCTGTAGTTATATCTGGTCTTTAACTTACCTGCAGCCATTGTAAAATAGATGGAAAGTTGCAGATCCGTGACTCACCTTCACATCTGTAATTACCTCAGGCTAAGGACACCCGGGGTGACTTTTAACTCAGCATTTTCCCCCATATCCACTTAACTCTATTATAGTGCCTCCTAATTAATATCTGTGATGTGATGTTCCCTTAATGGAAATGGCCATTTCATCATCTATTTGATGTTGGATTTCTGCCATCTCCCTTCTTAGGAGACTCTTAACCATGCACTGCAATCTATCTGCCTGATCAATTCCATTCCTTCAATGATTCATCCAGGCTCAGTGAGCTAATGGCTGTGACTGTGCTGCCTGAATCTGTAGAAGAGTTTGAGAAATTGGAAATAAATTAAATTTATCATCATTGTGGGGCATCTGGTTGATATCAGACTTTTAAATGAATATGGAACAGGTCATGCAAACAGGCAAATACTTTTATCCAGACAGTGTTATCTCTCTACTTGCTGTGATCCTCCCTGGAGCAGTCATGAGTTAAAATCTTTCAGTAAGTGTAGATTGAGGGAAAGAATTAAAACTCCCCTCTCGTGTTCCTCAACAGCATTCTCTTGTGTTCCTCAACAACATACAGTAAATAGCTTCAGTACTAAAAGGTGTTACTGTGGTGCTGAAAGATTGTTTTGTTGTTTCTGTGTGGTGAGAACATAAAGCAGATGCCTAGACATGAAACTTACTGAGCAGAATGTTGATACATTTAATATAAAACCTACCCTCTAGTAAATCAAATCGTCCCAAACACCACAGGTCCTTATATCTTTTGTGAGTGTCAGCAGAACTGATAGAAAGGACAAAAGTGGACACCATTGCTTATAGTACTGGTACTTGTCATAGAGTAACAACACTAGAGGTGCCCATCACTACAGAAACAGCCCAGTGCTTACTAAATGATACCAGCTTATTGGGAAAGACCCAAATAAAGTTGGAGTTTGGCTTTTCTTAATTTTTATTAATCATGAGAATGAAAGGCAAGTGTGTTCTTTCTGCTGCATAATCACCACTGTTTTAATGATATTAATAAAAGTGGGAGAGATGATTTTTGTATAAATCTTCTTTCTAAGGGCATAACCCATTAGTAAGTAGAATTTCTTTAATCTCCAATTTTTTTTTGCTGTGTTCATCATAAACTTTCATTACTAGTAAAAGAAAATAAGAATTTTTCTTACTACTAAATCTAAGAACTCATACAGTTGTAATGAGCTCTTGAAAAGATTTAAATGGGTTCCTTAAAAGTTTTTAACTTAGGCAAAGGTTTGTCTTTGAGCATGAAGGTTTAAGGCTATATCCCTAGAGAGAACGATCACAAAGGTCATTGTCTTCTGTCTCTTCTTTGCTGTTATCACTGTTTACCTTTCCATTTTCAGAAAAGTTTATCAGTAAATTTAAATTTAAAGCAAGCTAAAGGTATTTGTTTTTCAGAACAAACAACATAATTTTGAAAGATGTTTACTTAGAAAACTCAGGATTTAATTTGTTTAGAGCAAAAGCGTCTGTATGTGCATTTTTGATTTCCTAAGCCTGAAGGAAATAAACCTAACCTTGTTTGTCTTAGGAAAGAAGACAGAAACCATCCTAATTTGAAATAGAAATTGATCATCGATATCTTATATTTTCCAACCACTTTTCAAAAGACAGGTGTTTATTTTCATAATTAAGAGATCCGAGTAGGCGTTATTATTGTTATTATTATTGTTAATAATAATAAACAGGGGAAATGAGGCTGCTCCACTGCAGGGCGAAAAACAAAAGAACAAGACTCTTCTTGGCTGCCTTTATTCCCAGTCGAGCCAGTAGGCCGGGTTTCTTTTAAACCCCACATAAACAGTCATACTGGTTTCTCTGCTCCCCTACAAAATTAAGTCTGATGACATCATTACCAACTGGTGTATGGTACTGAAGGATTTTAAACTCATCTTACTTGGTTTTCCAAGCTATTCTATGAGGTAAACAATATAAGAATTATTGACAAACCTCATTTTTAGATGTTGAAATGAAGTCCAGTGGGATTTGGTGTACTTAGGAATTCACTTCCTCATATCTCTTAATCTCAGTGTGGTGCTGTTTTTTTTTTACCATGCCACATTGTCTTTGTAAATGAATATTTTAATATGTCAATTACATAATATAGTCCAGATTAAGTATTTCTGAACTCATTATTTTAACCTCAATGTTCTTCCTGTTTTGCTTGTTAATTATGTTTATGCAGCAAGTACTTACTCAACTGCTTCTATATTCTTGCATTACAAGATGCTAATGTAGGCACAAACGTTAATAATATGTAATCCCTACCCTTGAGAAGCTGTCAGTCTAGTGAAGGAGTCAGATTATTGAGGTATAATTGACATACAACAAACTGTATATATTTAAAGTGTATAATTAGGTAAGTTTTGACATATGGCTACACACATGAAGCCATCTTTTTGCCTATGTTTTAATTGGGTTGTTTGTTTTTTTATTCTTGAGTTTGGAAGTGCTTTATATGTTTTAGATAAGTCTTTTATCAACTATATGAAGTATGTCCTTTCATTACCTTGACAATGATTTTTGAAAAACAGAAGTTTCTAATTTTGAAGTCCAGTTTATTAATTTGGATTTTTGGGGGGGTTTGTTTGTTTGTTTTGGTTCTTTCTGGTTTGATTACTGTAGCTTTGTAATAATTCTTGAAATGAGGCAGTGTGAGCCCTCCAACTTTGTTCTTCAGAGTTGTTTGTTGAATTTTAGAATGAGTTTGTCAATATCTACAAAAAAGCTTGCTAGAATTTTAATTAAGATTGTTTTGAATCTATAGATGAATTTGGGAAGACAACATTTTAAAAAAATTTTATTGAAGTATAGTTGATTTACAGTGTTGTGTTAATTTCTTCTGTACAGCAAAGTGACTCAATTATACACATACACACATGTGTTTTGTTTTGTTTTGGTTTGGTTTTTTTTTTTGCGCACGGGCTCAGTTGCTCCGCGGCATGTGGGATCTTCCTGGAGCAGGGATTGAACTCATGTCTTCTACATTGGAAGGCAAATTCCCAACCACTGCGCCACCTAGGAAGCCCACATGTATTATTTTTCATGATGGTTTGTCACAAGATATTGAATATAGTTCCTTGTGCTATACAGTAGGATAATATATAATAGTTTGCCTCTGCTAATACTAAACTCCCGTTCCTTCCCTCTCCTACCCACCCCCCTTCCCCTTGGCAACCACAGTCTGTTCTCCATAGAGTCTGTTTCTGTTTTGTAAATATGTTCATTTGTGTCATTTTTTTGATTCTATATATGCGATATCATATAGTATTTGTCTTTCTCTGACTTACTTTGCTTAGTATTATAATCTCTAGGTCCAACCATGTTGCTGTGAATGGCATTATATCATTGTTTTTGATGGCTAATATACCATTGTATATATATACCACATCTTTATCCATTCATCTGTCAGTGGACATTTAGGTGTTTCCATGTCTTGGCTGTTGTAAATATTGCTGTAGTGAACATAGGGATGCATATATCTTTTTGAATTATAGTTTTGTCTGGGTATATGCCCAGGAGTGGGACTGCTGGATCATATTGCAACTCTATTTTTAGTTTTTTGAGGAACCTCCATACTGTTTTCCATAGTGGCTGCACCAATTTACATTCCCACCAGCAGTGTTAGAGGGTTCCCTTTTTTCCACACCCTCTCCAGCATTTTTTATTTGTAGACTTTTTAATAATGGCCATTCTGACTGTTTTGAGGTGGTACCTCATTGTAGTTTTGATTTGCATTTCTCTTATAAATAGCGATGTTGAGCATCTTTTCATGTGCCTATTGGCCATCTGTATGGGGGAAGGCTTGACTTCTTAACAATATTTAGTCTTTGACACATGAATGAGATATTTTTATGTTTATTTAGGTCTTATTTAATTTCTCTCAGTCATATACTTTTTATTGTATACTTTTATATTTTCTCAGACTTATCTCTGAGTATTTCATATTTTTTGTTATTGGAAATGTAGTTTTAAAAATTCAGTTTTTGACTGTTCATTGATACTGTGTAGAATATAATTGATTTGCAGATTGCAATTTAATATGTTAAGTGCTGTACTGATGCTGTATGCAGAGTACTGCAGAGCACAGAGAAGGAACAACCAACTCTACCTACAGTGTCAAGGAAGCCTGACAAAAGAAACAACATTAATTTTGTAGTTATTTCCTTTATTTGTAGCTGACTATCTTACACAAATACTAGATGAATTTATAGGAATTAAACTATAAATTATTTTAAATTTTTGAAAAATTATTTTTAAAAATTTATTTATTTATTTATTTATTGGTTGCACTGGGTCTTCGTTGCTGTGCATGGACTTTCTGTAGTTGTGGAGAGCGGGGGCTACTCCTCATTGCGGTGCATAGGCTTTTCATTGTGGTGGCTTCTCGTTGGAGAGCGTGGGCTCTAGGTGCACGGGCTCCAGTAGTTGCAGTGCATGGGCTCAGTAGTTGTGGCTCCTGGGCTCTAGAGCACAGGCTCAGTAGTTGCGGCACATGGGCTTAGTTGCTCGGTGGCATATGGGATCTTCCCGGACCAGGATCTTCCTGTGTCCCCTGCATTGGCAGGCGGATTTTTAACCACTGTGCCACCAGGGAAGCCCTAAAAAATTATTTTTAAGAAACAGTGTGCTGAGTAATAGACTAGAAACTCTAGTATTGAGTTGAAATATTTTAAGTTTTTATTATGGAAAATTTTAATCATTTGTAAAAATAGAATAGTATTTTTCACAGCTTTATTTAATATTTGCTTATATTGTATATCTGTGTTTATATTTGTATATATATGAAAATTTTCAGATTTACAGAAAAGTTCCAAGAAAAATACAAGGAATTTCTGTATAATTTTCACCCAGATTCACCAGTTTACATTTCTGCCCCATCTGCTACATCATTCTTTCTCTATTTTCTTTTCCTGAACTAGGAGTATACTGGAGACATTCTGACCTTTTACCCCAAATATTTTATTGTATATTTCCTAAGAACTAGGACATTCTCTTACATCAGCATAGCACAGTTATCAAAATTAGGAAATTTGACATTGATAAAATACTATTAGCTAATGCCTAGTCAATATTCTAATTTTATCGATTATCCTAACTGTATCTTTTGTAGCTCCCCTCCCCCCCACCCCCACAGTCTACAGTCCAATCCAGGATCAAACCTTGAATACTCTTGTTATGTATTCTTTAAACTGGGACAGTTTCTCAACCCTGTGTTTGTTCACCTTGATGTTTTTAAAACATATAAGCCAGTTACTTGGTAGTAGAATATCTCTTTTTAGGAGTTTCCTCAGTGTTTCCTCATAACTAGATTCAGTTTATTCATTTTGGTAGGAATCCCACTGAAGTGTATCTTTTGAAGAGAAAAGTAGTACCATAAAATCCACATGTAACTTATATGCACATATAATTTACAGTAAGCCCTTCGAATACACATTTCCTTCATATATGGGGACCACATCTGTGGATTCAACCAACTGCAGATTGTGTAGTACTGTAGTATTTACTATTGAAAAATATATCATTAATCTTAGTTCTCAATGTTGTCTTGTTTCTCTTTTTTCTTCTGTTTTATATGTGAAAAGTATTATATTACTCAAGGTTTTCAGCTTTTAATTTTACTATTTTGTTGATTCTTCTATTGAGTTGACCATAGGAAGTGGAATGAGCTTATTTTGTTAAATAGTAGAACACTTTTGACACCATCCCTTTTGATATGTCCAGGCCCCATGAATTATAAATCTATATTATGTGCCAAGCTTGGTTCATCTTCTCATCAGATGAATGTTAATTATGCTTTTTTCCCTCCCTGTCTTCTTATGCATAGTATCCTGATTTTACAAAGCCCTTTGATATACCTTGCCTGTTGATAGGCAAATCCTGAATTTAATTTTATTGACACTTCTAGGGAATGTTTTTATGTAAAATTTATTTTTTCAACAATACAAATTAAATACTACCATCAGATTACAACATTGAAGAGTGGGCTTTTATAAGACACAATCTTTATGTACTCCTTATGAAAGAAAAAAATGAATATGACAGACTGCATTTTTTCTGTGTTGATTGGGACATTCATTCATTATATGATAAACATTGTGGTGGCTTTTGGAGGCATCATTTTTTTTCTTTATGGGAAGTAATAACAAGTCATTAAGACCAGTGGGGTTTTTTATTTGTTTGTTCCTTAACAGAGACCCTTTAGAAGGTACAGTTCTTAAGAAATTTTTTTCTGAAAAATAATAGTGGCAGATTATTTGTTTCAGGTACTGAACAGTACAGTGAATACACAGGCTATGCTGAAACATACCGTTGGGCCCGGAGCCATGAAGATAGGAGTGAAAGGTGAGTTCATTTCTGACTTCAGTATCACATGGCCAAAAGCTGAGGAACGTGGGCTTGACCCTGGTACAGTCTGTCTCCCATCTACTCTTTTTCCATAAATATAATTTACTTTTTAAATTCAGTAGTACAGGCTCATTAGTAGTTAAAACAGTATCACCATCTCCATATACCAAAGGGAAGAACAGAAAAATAAAAGCCAAATGTCTAAACCAAGAACAAGAAAGGACAGCTCTCTATGGGTGTGTCAGCTGCTAGTTGTAAGCAGCCATTGGAGGTTAACTTCCAAGGTCAAACTTATTTAGAATGGATTCTAATTAGAGCTTAAGGCCTTTAAACAGCTTATTTAGTTATCCTTAACTTTTTTGTGAGATTAGGAAACCTATGTTGGGACAGTTTGCCTAATGCCACAAAATAGTTGATAGCAGAACCTATGGTAAACTTTGCTGTTGCAGTCTCCTATTTCTTATTGAAATATATTTTTACACTTTGGCATTTTTACTTCCCCACTAAGTTGGTTTACCAGAGGTAAATTTTTACAGAAAGTATGTTTGTGGCATATGTATGTGTGTTTCAATGCAAAAGAGCCATCGTGGCCAAAAGAATCAGCTATTGCCCATGTGGCCATACAACCTTATTCTTTGTAATATCTCAAGTCCAGTCTCTAGTCTCTTTCCCTTTGTTTTGGTTAAAATATATGGTTGCAACAGTTGTGTATGTGGATGTTTAATTCTTGATAATTATTTACAGACTAACACGAAGGCTTCTGTTGCTATTCTTCAGTGTGAAAAGTTGACTGGCATATCAGTATTTGCATGTTTATGAAGAGGTGAAATATTTGGAATTTCACATTTCCAAAATCACCATCATCCAGTTTTTCCTATCTCCATAGGCAAATTGTTATCGTCTGCTTTGATTTGTTTGCCTTTTTAAAAATAGTTTTGCCCAGTCAGCAATTGAGCAGAGTAGGTAGAATTTTGTACTGAATTATTACACATTTTTTACAGCACTTGACTTCTTGGGATTAGTTCTTGGACAATAAATGGTGATGTTGCAAACTCAGTGACTTAGAACAGTTCTTTTAGAACAAAGGTGGAATGAGTTCTTGTTGAGATACAAACGCCATGTCTTTAGTATTGGAGGAAAACAAAGAACTAAATTCCTTTTGTTTGCCCCCAAAATCTTTTAACCTCGAGGACTCATTGTTAATGATGTATCTGTTTACAATATGTTCTGTTTTTTCATTGTACTGCTTAATGCCTGGCAGTCCACAACATGTATGCCTTGGGATTTAAAAATAAAGTGGTGTTTTCCATACCCTCCTGATTGGCCGAGATATATAACCACTGATTTGTTTGTTTGTAATGTGGTAACCCTGCCAAAGTCTCAGAAACCTGAGCCTGTGGAGGTTTTATTTTGTGAGTGCCTCTCCCCATTCCCCTTCCTCGCCCGTCTGTCCTGCCCCAGGGATGACTGGCAGCGGCGCGGCTCTGAAATCGTCGCCATCGACGCCCTTCACTTCAGACGCCACCTCGACCAGTTTGTGCCTGAGAAAATCAGACGTGAGCTTAACAAGGCCAGTAACCTCGTTTCTTAGTTTATCTGGCAGCTGTCATCTATTTACTGCCATTTTATTAATGCTGAAATTAATGCTTTCTGGTAATTCTTGCAGTGTCAGTCCGTCTGCCCACAGCTCTCCTGATTTAATGGGTCTGTCAGCTTGTACAGGATGTACTTTCCATTTTGTAATTGTTTGATTACTGATGCCAGATAGGCTGTTGCTTGATATTAAGCCCTCACATGCATTTATCTCATCAAGTACATTTAGCTGCTTTGGAACATTATCATTGTAAAACCATATAGATGTGAGTGAACTGTGAAAGTTTTTTTCAGACCTGCCCAATGACATTTTCTCTACAAGGTATGCTGTCAGGATTAAAACAGATAAACCCATGAAAGTCAAGTCACTATTGTTCTAGTACAGGTAAGATTGACATGTAAATTATTTATTTGGTAATTTGACATATTTATGATGGAATGTGGTTTTCTATGCTGCTTAGTTTTGCCTCCTATAATCATTTTCTTTTTTTTTATTGTTACAGAAATATAAAAATGAACCAGACTTATTGTTAGTTCAAATTATTACTACTGTTAACCATAACAAATAAATTGTCATACAATAGCATTCTAAGTCTATTTTCTGATAGATAGGGCTTTACCTAAACAGTTGTTATTTTTTTTTGGTTCCTCAAATTACTCTCACAGCCAAGAAGACTGACCCACTTCTGAAAACCTTTGTTTAACTTCCATGAGTAGGATTTGGTCATGAAATTTGTTATTAAGACAATGAAAAAAACAAAAAAAAAGACAATGAGGTTTGTGGTTTTGCATGACTACCCATGTGCCAGTCCCTACGCAGACTTTTGGTAATGACCGCAGACTAGGTGTACCATTGCAAGGGGATTGGGACTTCCCTTGGATTGGCATGTGTGACATTCAGTGTATCATCTTCACATCTTTTCCCTGGGTCTTTCCAGAGGAATGGCCTCCCTGTGGTGCCCTGCTTATCCCAGCTCAACCATCTTGCCTTTCATATTGTTAGTAAAATAACCAAATAATCCAGAAAGGCTTTTACTACACTTAAAACTTAGTAGATATTTCAAGTATAATTACATTTATTATCTTATTCTAATGTATTTGAGAATCTAATTTACTGTTGAACATTTTTTAATATATAATTTCTTAGGTTATTTTAATGTTTCAAAGGAAGTTCTCAAAGGAATCTCATAAGAAGTTCAAAGAATAAATGCACTATTTTCCAAAATTGAACTTACATACAAATTCCATTTTTCTTTTAAGCAATTCCTTAGAAAAGCTATCCAAAAAGACTGTTCTTTGGTATATCAACAGTTATAATTTCTCTTTTACCTGATATTACTGGGGAATATCTTTTATTATATTAGGTACCTTTTAAATGTGAGCCTGCTTTCACTGTTCTAAACTCTTGCCTTAAAGCAGTTGTCTTCAAGCACATGATGTTTGTATTACGTAGCATATCAAGTAGGATAAGAAGATGTATATTTAGCTCTTCATCAGATGTGTATGTGAATTTGTCACATGGTCATTGATACTAGGAGACATTTATATAAGCAGTAGGTGTGAGTTGTCATTGTCCGTCCCGTCCCCTACCCCATCCCCGACGCCAGTTCACATCCTGAAGCCCTTACCCCAGTAGGTTAGAATGTATACAGATATGATTAAGTTAAAAAGATGCCAGGGAGGGCTCTAATCCAGTCTAACTAGTCCTTATAAGAAGAGGAGATTGGGGCATACAAAAAAAATCAGGGGTGCATGCCCACAGAATAAAAACCACATGAGGGCATAGCATGAAGGTGACTGTCTGCAAGACAAGGAGAGAGGTCTCAAAAGAAACCAAACATGCTGACACCTTGATCTTGAACTTATAGTCTCCAAAACTGTGAGAAAATTAATGTCTATTGTTTAAGTCACTCAGTCTATGGTATTTTGTTATGGTAGAGAACTACATGAAAAGTTTAGAGAGAAGTATATGAAAAGGAAATGTATTTAACCATTATCGTACATTAACACACTTTTAAAGCTTCCTTTTTTTTTTCCTGATAACATTTATATTCCCACAAATACGTTCCTGTAGGAGCTGTCATTCACTTTCAGAAATTATCTCCAAATATGATCTTTTTAAAAGATAACTCTGGACATAAATAAATCTTCTCTTTTTTAATTCCCCATGGCTAATTGATGTTTTCTACATTTACTTGGATAGCACTAACCTGCAGTTTCCCATCCTCAGAGACACCAGAAATTTTAGATGTGAAGCCTTGGTCTATGTGAATAGGTTAAATTAGTTGTAAGTATTACCAACACTGAAAAACATTTATTTGTACAACGTAGAGTCCTTATGAGACACACTTTATAGAAAAAGAATGAGTGTTTGAAAAACCTGGCAGTAGGGCTTCCTAGGTGGCACAGTGGTTAAGGATCCGCCTGCCAGTGCAGGGGACACGAGTTCGATCCCTGCTGCAGGAAGATCCCACATGCCACGGAGCAGCTAAGCCCATGAGCCACAACTGTTGAGCCCATGTGCTGCAACTACTGAAGCCCATGTGCTTAGAACCCGTGCTCCGCAACAAGAGAAGCCACAGCAATGAGGAGCCCGTGCACTGCAATAAAGAGTAGCCTCCGCTCGCCGAAACTGGAGAAAGCTTGCATGCAGCAACAAAGACCTAAGACAGCCAATAAATAAATAAATAATAAATAAATTGAAAAACACACACACAAAAAATCTGGCAATAGAAGTTTTATTTCATTCAAGTCAGTCAGTGCCTAGCACACTGCCTTGCTTATGGGAACTTCTCAAAAATATTTGTTAAATGAATTAGTCAATGATTAAATAAACTTAATATTACTAATACCGTTTTAAGATAAACTTTTTATATATAAATACATGATCTCAAATCACTCAAATGTAACAGGTTTATGGATATTTTCTAAATATTCTTTTAAGTGCTAAATAAAGCCCAGTAAGTCCAGTGTCAATTCAAGTGTGGAACAGATGAAACCATATGAAGCAGATGGATTGATTTTTAATGTATAGTAATACAGTTCTCTATTTGTTTTCAGCCTGCCATGACTTAATGTCAGTATGCAATTAGTCTAATTTATATTTCATGAAAAATTCATTTCAGTCAAATGCAGGTAGAAATTTTTTTAAATTGTACTAGTAACAATAGTAAAAGCAATTGCTGATGTTAAATAATTTCTTACTATATGCTATGCAGTCTACTTAGCACTTTAAGTGTGATGTCTGATTTAATCCTAACCACCCAGGGAGGTGTAGATACTGTACTTATCTCCAATTTAGTGGCAGTGAACTGAGCCTCAGGAAGTTGAACAACGTGCCCCAGGTCACACAGATAGGCAATGACAAAGCCAGGACTTGAATACAGCTTCCCCTGTGTTCAGATTACCTTTTTCAAAATGTAACTCCTCCCACATATGTTTATATATTTATACATATTACTATAGCTAGATCTGTCTTTCTACACTTTTCACCTG
Organism: Hippopotamus amphibius kiboko; assembly: GCF_030028045.1. Classification (NCBI taxonomy): domain Eukaryota; kingdom Metazoa; phylum Chordata; class Mammalia; order Artiodactyla; family Hippopotamidae; genus Hippopotamus; species Hippopotamus amphibius. The sequence continues at coordinate 49,436,542 of NC_080190.1, forward strand.
TTTCAGTCTTAAATCATTAAGACGCTTCCCTGCATTTAACACATCTCCTACAAGCATACATGCCTGGGTTACCTCTTCTCTTTCAAGCATAATCCTGTACTGTGAGCAAGGTACTAGTTGAATGCTTTTCTCAATATCCTTTTCTGTTTGACATACTTTTTCAAGGAAACTTGAGGATTTTCTCCCCAACCTATTTATTAAATTCCCATGAGACAAGAAAATACCACAGGTATAAAATAGCCCATCAACACATGGGCTGATATTGAGAAAGCACCTAGTTCAGGACCTGGCACATGGGAAGGCATTTGTAAATGTTTGTTCTTTCATTCACTATCATATTCAAAAACATTTGTTTTTCTAATTCTTTCATTGAAAAAGAAGAAAGCAGTAAATTATTTTGTTAAATGTCATTAACAACTTAATTAGAAAACTAATCCAAATAACTTTGGGCCTTCTAAATTAAAGCATTTCATCATTTAATATTAGTTATATTTACCTATTAGAGTTATGAATTTTAGTATAAGCAACAAGGAATTTTACATAAATTGATAGCACAACTTGGAGAGAATAGTAAATTAAATGTTTTACATCTCGTGTTTTGTAAACTTGGGTTTAAAGCAGAAGTCTATATTTAAATCACTTTAGAGATAACTTGTACAATGCTACATTTTTTTGCACAGCAGAGAGAAAAGAAAGTAGGCAGGAATTAAAAAACTCCATTTTTCCAAATGAAGCAATAGACCAGTTTTCACCATCAGAATTCAGTGTGGATCCCTGAACTTTAGGGGGCTGTTTGCTGCTTTCAGGCATTACTCACCAGATAATAATTGAAAGGGCAATCCCACAGAGTGCTTCACTACCTTCGGAAACAGTCGACTCCATTCAGTCTCCACCTATCCTATTGGACCCACATCATGACCTACAAGAAGAGTTGGTTTTTAAAAGGAAGAATCAGTCTCCTTTTATCTAACTGATACTGTGAAGCAATGTTTAAACCTGTGAGAGATCAGCTGGGTGACTTTCTAGAGAATTATCTTTGGTTTGGAAAGATTTATGACTCCAGCTTGCAAAAGTGGCAGATAGCTCAGCAAGGGAAGAAAGAAATCGTCTGTGAAAAGTTGTGTGTAGCCATGTTAGACTCAATCAGGTAGGATTAAGTAATGAATATATTTCATGGAGTCATCTGGATCAGAAATTTAACGGAGTGAAGAGACCACCCCGGCAGGAAATCACCACCATTTACCTTTTTAAAAATACACTTACTGATTTTTGTTGTTGTTGTTATCACTAAATTTGGAAGGGGATTGTTATTAAATCAGAGGTTGATTAACAAAACTGATCAGTACTTGCTGCTGATATTTCTAAGAAGTTCAAAATTTCATCATTTATAATCTTTTCTTGAAGTTTGTGTTACTTTACTTTTCAAGAAAATCAGTTCAGGGGCTTCCTAGGTGGTGCAGTGGTTAAGAATCCACCTGCCAATGCAGGGGACACAGGTTCAATCCCTGCTGCAGGAAGATCCCTGCTCCAGGAAGATTCCACACACCGCGGAGCAACTAAGCCTGTGCGCCACAACTATTGAGCCTGCGCTTCAGAGCCCATGAGCCACAACTACTGAAGCCCAAATGCAACAAGAGAAGCCGCAGCAATGAGGAGCCCATGCACCACAACAAAGAGTAGCCCCTGCTCACCGCAACTAGAGAAAGCCCGAGTGCAGCAACAAAGACCCAACACAGCCAATAAATAAATTAATTAATTAAAAAAAAAGAATATTAGTTCAAAATGTATCATTTTTAATGAGTTTTCCCTTAAGTTTCTCAATGTATAGAATCGGAATAACCATAGAGATACCTAATCTGTCTTTGATTTCACACATGAGAAATCTAAGGTCTACATAGTGTTTTCATTTTATATCACATCTTAAAAAGGCAAAATCAATTTACTAATGTTACAATTATTTTAAAGACAAAAAATCATCTATAATTTTGCCTTTCAAATAAATGTTTTCATTTTTGTAGGTCTTCCCACATGAATACTAAGTTTCATATAAGTGTATTCAAAAGTTACCAATATTGTATTTATTTAATTTATCCATAAATTATGTTTTTCATACTTTCTAATGATCTTCATAATAATGTTTTTAAAAATAAATTTGATCTTTTTATTTTACTAATTTATCTGTTTATCTATCTATTTATTTATTTTTGGCCACACTGCATGGCATGAGGGATCTTTAGTTCCCTGACCAGGGATCAAACTTGTACCCCCTGCAGGGGGAAGCAGAGTCTTAACCAGTGGACTGCCAAGGGAATCCCCATAATAATATGTTTAATAGCTATAAAATTGGTTGGAGTGATATACTAGGACTTAGCTACTGTTTTTGAATTAATAGCTGGTCCCAAGTTTTTCTCTATTATGTATAATGTAAACATCTTTTTACAACTGTTATTTAATCAAATAAGAGACATTTACAAAAGAAGAAATTTATAAAATTATTACTGAATCTAAGGATTAATTTTAAGACCCTTAATATTATTTTATTCTCTTCCAGAAGATTCTTAAGGAACTTTTTAAAAAAAAATTATTTATTTATTTATTTGTTGGCTGTGTTGGGTCTTTGTTGCTATGTGCGGGCTTTCTTTAGTTGTGGTGAGTGGGAGCTACTCTTTGTCGAGGTGCACGGGCCCCTCATTGCCGTGGCTTCCCTTGTTGTGGAGCATGGGCTCTAGGCGCGTGGGCTTCAATAGTTGTGGCACATGGGCTCAGTAGTTGTGGCTCACAGGCTTAGTTGCTCTGTGGCATGTGGGATCTTCCTGGAGCAGGGATCGAACCCGTGTCCCCTGCATTGGCAGGCAGATTCTCAACCACTGTGCCACCTAGGAAGCCCTGGAAACTTTTTATGTTATGTTTGTTTTTAAGGAATCACAGTATTCTAAAACATCAGAAAATCATTACCAACACCAACAATGTATTAGTTTTAGTTAGATGAGTATGGTAGGTTGATTTCATGTAAACAACTCTTTAGGACAATAATTGTTAAATTATTAATCTAGCAAACAGTATACTGTGTTCACATTGTAATCAAGGGCATAGTTTAATTATATCTACTTGGAGCAGCTAAAATTGACATTGAAACCTGAGTTCTTCTTCAGTTTGTGTGTGCTCATGGGCATGTGCGCATGGATGTTTGTACAGACTCTTCCCCTGAATATCATCTATTTTCTGGGCTTGTAGGTTTCTACAACTGTTTTGTTTCCTTTTTCATTTTTTTTGGCCTCTTTCCTGTGTCTCTTTTTGCCACTTCTTCTTTGGGCTCTAGTTTTTAACTCTAGATACCAGTATTTTCCTGCTGCCACTTGCTTCTCAAGGCTCCCCTTTGCAACCTTCAGAACTCAAAAATTCCTTCTCTTCTTGCCTTCCCATCAATATTCATTCTGAGATGTGAGATATTTATTGGTATCTTCTACTTACTGAGGTATGAATGCTTCTTCCCCCCACCCCCTTTTAAAGTTGTTTATTAGTAAAAATAAATAGCTCTGTCATTGGTGAATGTCAGGTCAGGATGTGACTAGAGTTTAAGCTGGGTTTCTTTTCACTGCTCTGATTAATCTTCTCAAGTGCTCTGGCTCTCAGTGGGGAAAAATTTGTTGCCAGTGTGGAGCTCTTGAGAACTCCTAGTACTTTTCCCTATGAAGTATCAGTAAGAACTTGACAGTTCTTTTGAGGTCTCTATCCTTATCTGATCTTTGTTTCTTATTAAGAAGTTCAACTACTACCTTCTTACTAAAGAGGCTCAATTACTATCCTGATTAGTGGCCCTGCCCTGATCTCTTGCATGTGAGGGATTCCTCTCCTTACCGGAGAAGGGAGAGAAGCATGGATTGTCCCTCCTAAGGGGACTCAGAGGAGCTTGCTGCTTCTCTCTTATTTCTGTCCTTGCAAATGGTTGGTTTAAACAGAATAAAAGAATTTTGTAACAGTAGCCAAGGTATGGAAGCAACCCAAGTGCCCTGCCCATCAATAGACAAATGAATAATGAACACAATGATATATTACTCAACCATAAAAAAGAATGAAATTCTGCCTTTTACAGCAAAATGGATGGACCTAGAGACTATTATGGGTGAAATAAGTTAGAGAAAGACAAATACTGTATGATATCACTTATATGTGGAATCAAAAAATGGTACATATGAATGTATGTGCAAAACAGAAACTGACTCAGATATAGTGGTTACCGAAGGGGAGAAGGAAGGGGGGGAGGGGCATATTAGGGGTATGGGATTAAGAGATACAAACTACTAGGTATAAAATAGATAAGCATCAAAGATATATTATACAGCACAGGGAAGTATAGACATTATCTTGTAATAACATTTAATGGAGTATATTTTGTAAAAATACTGAATCATTAAGCTATACACCTGAAATTAATATATTGTAAATCAATTATACTTCAATAAAAGAAAGTTTTGTATTTAATCATTATAGTTATTCTTTATACCTAATTACTATTCAGTATTTTATATCACTTAATTTCTATTTGATTACCTTTCTAAAGTTTTATTTTACTTAAAACACCAAGTGCAGGTTAATTTCAGTTTTATAGTTCGTTTTTGTTATGGTTATTTTTCAAGATAGATTTTTTTTTTAGTAAAATTGGTTAGATTTTGCTTCTAATAACCTAAGTATTTCAAATTCTCTGTTGTTAGGCTTTAGTTTTACTAAGCTGTTTTTGCTCACTAAAGAAATGTTAGCCCAGATATGTAAGATAGCAGTGTGGAAAAGACTGAAACCATTCTGATGGTATAAAACAGAGACGACACAAACTAGGAGGCTAAGAAATTTTCCTCTTCATCTAGGCATGTTTGGAGAATTTGACAGGAAAGCAAGTGGCAAATTTATGTCTATTCTGACAGAAAGTCTGTTCATTCCCTTGTTGGCATAAAGGCGGAGACTATATCTTTCAAGAAACTGCTCAAAAAATTGAGCTCTTTGATAGCTTTGACCTGAAAGAGATTTTCAGAAGCTCTATGCATCTGATTATACAGGTAATTTGTGAGTTCTAGTGTAAGCTCTGTGCCACAGCATTGAATAATGGTTTGGTACCAACTTATAATTAATATCTGTCAGGATTTACAGCCTAGGAGGGGGTGGAAGGAACAGCCTTGTTAATCCATCCAGACAGTACGTAAAATAAATTTTTATACCTTTGTAGCAACTTCAGAGAGCAATTTACGGTATTTCTCCGTGTGGGTTTCATAGAAGCATCTTTCTTTATCCTTAGTTTTTTCTCTGGGAACATTTGTCACACATCATTCTTTTAATTTTATTTACTGTTATACATAAGCTATATTTTAGGCTTTGTTGGGTACTTGAGAAAGCCCAGGGGAGATCTGCTTTGCTATTGTATTAAACCTCTTAATATAGTCTGATAGTTTCAGAAAACTAAGAACCCTTAGGAGACAGAAAGACCAACTAGTCTGACAGCAAAGAAATGGAAATCAGAAACTCTGGGACCTTAAACTGCAGTCTTCTCATATATAAAATGAGCTGTTCATTTAATTAATACTTAGCCAGCATCCTCAGGATATATTGTGCTTTTCTCAGGTTACTGGCAAATTTTAAAATATTGCAGCTTAAAACAGCTGTGAAACTAGAGAATCTTGGAGCTGGAAGGGTTATTAAAGGTTATCTTGTAACCAGGTATAGGAGTCCCTTTTAAATATGGTTGGTCATTTTATATTATATAGTTGTTTAAGCATTTCAGTGGCAGGAAGCACATTTAAAAGCTAATCACAGTTATTAACCTAGTCCTAGCAAATCAGAGAGAGTGCTGAGGAAGGATTATACTAGTAACTCTTTAATGAAAAAATAGTAATCAAAAGTTTTCAGATGCCTTAAATGGCTTCAGTGTCTTCAATGCCTTTCTATCCTTCAGTCCCCTTGTAGTTTGTGATTGGGATCCCATTAGTTTTTGAAATATCTCTGATATTTTCATTTATAATTTTTTGAATTGGAAAAAGAAACTGAGACCTGTATTGGTTTAAAGGCTTTGATTTTCCCAGCATCAAAGCAAATAAATATTAGAACTCATCATGTCTTACTTTCTTCCCTGTGTAATCCTAGGATTTTCTCTTTTTCCACTCTACTTTGACCCCTAGGGAAAAAAAAAGGAGAGATCACATAAGCTTGATAATGGTTACTGATCCTAGTACATCAGTCAGAAATACTGTTAGTGTCTAGTCATTCACGTGCTTTGATATTTCTTTCATCCTGCAGGCTTACTGTGGATTTCTTCGTCCTGGAGTTTCTTCAGAGAATCTTTCTGCAGTGGCCACGGGAAACTGGGGCTGTGGTGCCTTTGGGGGCGATGCTAGATTAAAAGGTGAGTGAATCAGTTGTTATAAGAAGGATAATAGTATTTTGACTAAGGAGAAGAGTTAGTTCTTCAAACCAGATTTCTTATGTTCTGTCACAGTAAGAGACCACAAAGATCTAAAAGAAGAGAAAAAGAATATTTGATACCATCCTTTTTTATTGTGTATGAGGGAATCCATAGTTTAATTATTTTACTGTTTACCTGCAGAGCTCACTTATCTCTTGGATCTATCAGAACAGTATTTAGTTGAATAAGGGAGGAGGCCAAAATGACTAGAAGTTTCGAACCAAAGCACCCATTCATGGACGTTTCTTTACAGAAGTGATTTTTATGAACATAGCTATTTCATTGACTGACTCGTTTATTCACCAAACTTAAGGCACATCTGCCATTCTCTAGGCACTGTGGTAGGTTCTGAGAATACAAAGGTGAATAAGATGTGGTCCCTGCTTTGGAATTCACAGTCTAGCATGTGAGAGAGAGGTACACACAAATGCAGCATATAGTAATGAGTGCTTTCATAGAAATACATGGTGTGTGGGAATATAGCTCTGGAGAGCTGCATGAATGGCACAGATAAAGAGGCATTTGGTTATTCATGAAGGATAAACATTTCTTGCCCTTTATTGTTTATGGTGAAAAAAAATCACAAACATATCAACAAATCTATTGGTCATTTACCATATTATGACATTTGCTTTCTTCTCAAGAGTATCAGTTATAGAAAATCGTATTATATTATTACTTAGCATGGTTACTATTCTGTAAGACCAGCCCAACTGGTCTGACACAAGCTGGGTGTGCTACAGTACAGTCCTGACACTACCTCCTTGGAGTTAGTACAGACCCTCAAGTTAAGGGCACACATCCTCTGCAAGACTGCCTCTACTTCAGACTCTAGCTGCAAGTCTAGGGTGGGGGCGTCCCCCATCCCACCTGCACCTCTGATCAACTGGCTACCAATCTTGGGAGTTTTCCACAACTCCTCTGAGGTTTGATAATTCATTAGAATGACTCACAGAGCCCAGAAAGGTGCTATTATAATTTTATTAGAAAAGATACACATAGGGTGAGATTGGGAGGGAATACAGAGCTTCCATGCCCTGTCCCTATGGTGTCAAGGCATGTCACTCCCAGTACATCAATGTGTTTGCTAACCAAGAAGCTCCACTGACCTTTGGTGTCCAGAGTTTTTATTGGGGCTTCATTACACAGGCACCATTGATTAAATCATTGGTCATGTCCTTGAATTCAATTTTCAGTTCTCTCTCTCCCCTGGAGGTCAATGGCTGAAAGTCTAATCCTGCAATCTAGGGGTCCAGTAGGAGTCACTTCATTAGCATAACAAATACCGTATAACTCAGGAAATGCCAAGGGTTTTAAAGCTCCTGCCAGGAGCCCAGGACAAAGACCAGACAAATTCTTTGTTTATATGACAGTTGTCAAAGTAACAAGAAAAGAAAGAACACATAAAACAGCCAACTGGCCTGGATAGCCAAACTAGATATAGATAAAATCCTTCTCAGCTCTTTCTCGTTGGGAATAGAACAGTTGAGTCTGTCATAATTTGTGAGTCTAGTTTTTTCTTTCTTTTTTTTTTTTTTTAGAAAAATATCATGAAGTATATAAAAAATCACCAGAATTTACTGTTAATGTTTTGGTGACCATCCTTTCAGATATTTCTCTGTAACAGTCTGTGTGACCATTTGACATTAATAAAATCACACTATACATTCTATGCTCGGACCTCCTCTTTTTGAAAACCCTACAGTCTCATGATGGCTTTCAACACCAAAAACTGTCAACATTTTTTAATAGCTATATAGTATTCTGTTGTAGGTACCTATATATCATAATTTATTTCACCAATTCTCCATTCATAGACATTTGTTTTATTTTCTTTATTTTATATAAGCAATACTACAGTATATAATTATATATGTTACACATAATTATTTTCTTAGGGTTAATTCCTAAAAGTGAAATTAATGACTCAAAGGACATATATACTTTGTATTTTGATACTTACCACAAATTGTTCTTCTGAAAGGCAGTATCAATTTACAATGTCTTTCTTGCAAAAGCAATCTCACCACGATAGGGTTTTGTCAATATTTTTAATTTCTCTGAGGTTCAACAGTTTTCATATATTTTACTGGTCATTTGTTTTACAAATTGCTTGTTCACATCCTTTGCCCATTTAGCTTTTAGGGAGTAGATCTGGTTTTCATTGGCTGGTAATAACTCTTTGTATATTAAGAAATAGTAATTATTTATCTGTCATATGTTGCAGGTATTTTTCTCAGTTTTTTCATTTATTTCAGCCTGTTGAGTTGTCATATGGAATTAATTTTTGTGTGTTTATGTTTTCGTAGCATGCTTAGAAAAATCTTCTTTATTCCTTTATTCTAAAGACTTTCACCCACATTTTCTTCATATTCAGAAACAAAAACCACATGTTATTTTGTGTTTTGAATGTCTATAGAAGAAAGAATTTCTGGTTATTATTTTATGAAATTCTTCATCATCCTGAATTTGAGGAAACCTGTTTTTCACTCCAGGGTTATCGATCTTATGACAGACACTTTTTTCTGTTTTTCTCTTAAGTAAAATAAATGAGTAGATTCATATCATCAATCCAGAAACCAGGTCTGCCATAAGCCTTGGTCATTTGTGATGGACAATTTGGGGAAGCTTTATAAATGTGTTCATTTTGCTTCTTTTCTTTGTGGCATAAAAGCCTTTCTCTCAGACTGCAGCTTTGCTTGCTCTGCTGACTATCAAGGGTAGTATTCTAAGATTTTCATTCTGTAATTTATTTTCTCAATTATCAAGATTGTTTTTCTGTTGTGAGCATATATTGCTTTGTAGTTTTTCTCCAGCTATAATGAAATATAATTGACATACAGAACTATATAACTCTAAGGTGTACAACATAATAATTTGACTTATATTGAAGTGAGTATCAAGTAGGTTTAGTGAACATCCATCATCTCATATAGATACAACATTAAAGTAGAGGGCTTCCCTCATGGCACAGTGGTTAAGAATCTGCCTGCCAATGCAGGGGACACAGGTTCAATCCCTGGGCCAGGAAGATCCCACATGCCATGGAGCAATAATGCCTGTGTGCCACAACTACTGAAGCCCAAGCACCTAGAGCCTGTGCTTGGCAACAAGAGAAGCCACCAAAGTGAGAAACCCATGCACCACAACCAAGAGTAGCCTCCGCTCTCTGCAACTAGAGAAAGCCCATGTGCAGCAACAAAGACCCAATGCAGCCAAATAAATAAATAAATAAATAAATAAATAAATAAATAAATAAATAAATCTTTAGGGGGAAAAAAGGTAGAAAAAAGTTTTTTCCTTGTGATGAGAATTCTGAGGATTTACTCCCTGAGCAACTTTCATTTATAATGTACAGCAGTGTTAATTATCACATACATTACATTCCTATTACTTATTTATCTTATAACTGGAAGTTTGTGCCTTCTGACTACCTTCATCTAATTCCCTCTCCTCCAGTCTCCTGCCTCTCGTAACCAGAAATTTGATCGTATTTTCCTATGAGTTTGCTTATTTGTTTTTGAAGTATAATCGACCTACAACACTATGTTAGTTCCTCGTACACAACATAGTGATTCTATATTTCTGTACATTTCAAAATGATCTCCATGATAAGCCTAGTTGTCTTCTGTCACCGTGCAAAGATCTTACGTAACTACTGATTGTATTCCCTACACTGTACATTTCATACCCATGACTCATTTATTTTGCAGTTGGAAGTTTATACCTCTTCTGCCTCACCTATTTCTCTCCTCCTCCCTCCCCCTCCCTTATGGCAGCCGCCTGTTCTCTGTATCTATTACTCTGTTTCTGTTTGGTTATGTTTGTTCATTTGTTTTGTTTTGTTTTGTTTTGAGATTCCACCCATAAGTGAAATCATACAGTATTTGTCTTTCTCTGTCTTACTTCACTTAGCATAATACCCTCTAGATCCATCTATGTTGTTGCAAATGGCAAAGTTTCATTCTTTCTTATGGCCAGGTAGTATTTCATTGTATATATACACCACATCTTTATCCACTCATCTATTGATGGGCACTGAGATTGCTTCCATATCTTGCTATGGTAAATAAATGCTGCAATGAACATAGGGGTACATATATCTTTCCTAGTTAATGTTTTAATTTTCTTCAGATAAATACCCAGAAGTGGAATTGCTGGCTTGTATGGTTAGTTCTAGTTTTAAATTTTTGAGGAATCTTCATACTGTATTGCATTTATCGTCTATCAGTATGTATTCTCATCAGCAGTACACGATGTTTCCCTTTTCTCCACACCCTCAACAACACTTGTTATTTGTTGTCTTTTGATAATAGCCATTCTGAAAGGTGTGAGGTGCAATTTCATTGTAGTTTTGACTTGCACTTCCCTGATGATTAGTCATGTTGAGCATATTTTCATGTGTCTGTTGGCCATCTGTGTATCTTCTTTGGAAAGATATCTATTCAGGTCCTCTGCCCTTTTCTTTTTTTTTAATTTGCTGCATTGGGTCTTCATTGCCGTGTGGCGTTTCTCTAGTTGCAGCGAGTGGGGGCTACTCTTCATTGTGGTGCACGAGCTTCTCTTGTTGTGGAGCACAGGCTCTAGGTGTGCAGGCTTCAGTAGTTGTGGCACATGGGCTCAGTAATTGTGGCTCGTGGGCTTAGTTGCTCCGCGGCATGTGGGATCTTCCTGGACCAGGGATCGAACTGTGTCTGCTTCATTGGCAGGCGGATTCTTCACCACTGCACCACCAGGAAAGTCCTCCTCTGCCCATTTTTTACTCTGGTTGTTTTTTTGTTGTTGAGTTGTATGAGTTCTTTGTATATTTTGGATATTAACCCCTTATTGGATATATCATTTGCAAATATCTTGTCCCATTCAGTAGGTGCCCCTTTTCATTTTATTGTTGGTTTCTTTCACTGTGCAAAGCTTTTTTGTTTGATATAGTCCCATTTTATTTTTGCTTTTGTTTTCCTTGTCTGAGGAGACATATCCAAAAAATATTGCTAAGACCTATGTCAAAGAGCATACTGCCTATGTTTTCTTCTAGAAGTTTCATGGTTTCAGGTGTTTATTTATTTATTTATTTATTTATTTTATTGGCTGTGTTGGGTCTTTTTTGCTGCGCGTGGGCTTTCTTTTTAGTTGCGGTGAGTGGGGCTACTCTTTGTTGTGGTGCGCAGGCTCCTCATTGCCGTGGCTTCTCTTGTTGTGGAGCACGGGCTCTAGGCACATGGGCTTCAGTAGTTGCAGCACATGGGCTCAATAGTTGTGGTGCACGGGCTCTAAAGTGCAGGCTCAATAGCTGTGGTGCACGGGCTCAGTTGCTCCACAGCATGTGGGATCTTCCTGGAGCAGGGATCGAACCCGTGTCCCCTGCACTGGCAGGCGGATTCTCAACCACTGCGCCACCTAGGAAGCCCCCAGGTGTTACTTTTAATCCATTTTGAGTTTATTTTTATATATGATATGCAAAAGTAGTCCATTTTACTTCTTTTGCGTATAAGCTGTCCAGTTTTCCCAACATCATTTATTGAAGACTCTGTCTTTTCCCCACTGTATATTCTTGCCTCCTTTGTCATAGATTAATTGCCCATATAAATTTGGGTTCATTTCTAGCCTCTAATCAGTTCCATTGATCTGTGTCTGTGTGTTTTTGTGCCAGTACCACACTGTACTGATTACTGTAGCTTGGTAGTAGAGTTTGCAGTCAGGGAGTGTGATTTGTCCAGCTTTGTTATTCTTTGTCAAAAATTGCTTTGGCTATTTAGGGTCTTTTGTGTTTCCATACAAATTTTAGAATTGTTTTAGTTCTGTGAAAAATGCATTGATATTTTGATAGGGATTGCATAGACTCTGTTATTGTTTTTGTAACTAAAAACTTATAAAAAATGTTCTCAACAGGATGGATGGACCTTGAGAGCATGATGCTAAGTGGAATAAGTGAGATAGACAGATACACAGAACAGATTAGTCGTTGCCAGAGGTATAGGATGTAGGGTTCACAAAGTGGGTGAAGGAGGTCTAAAGGTACAGACTTCCATTTATAAAATGAATAAATCATGGGGGTGTAATGTATAGCATGGTGACTATAGTTAATAATACTGTATTGTATATTTGAAAGTTCGTAAAAGAGTAAATCGTGTAAGTTCTCATCACACAAAAAAATTTGTAGCTATGTGTGTTGATGTATGTTAACTAGATTTATTGTGATCATTTTGCAATATATACAAATATCTAATCTGTTGTACACCCAAAATGAATATAATGCCATATGTCAAATGTATTCCACTTGTATAAAAACAAAAAGAGTCAGCCATCAGAATTGTATAAACCCCTCTTTTATAAGCCCACTTGCTCATTTGCCACATAGCAGACATGAGCAAGGGAGCATTTAAATCCTAGATTAATTTCCAAGAGAAGAGAGCGTTAAGAGAGACGTTTGCTGATGAACCAGCATTAGGGAGACAGAGTGCGTGCACAGAGGAGAATTGGAAGCTATGGTCCAAGTTCAAAATATCAGTAGATTAAATAAAGTTGGTAAACTAAAACCCTTTAAGAGCAGATAAAGACAGGGTCAATATTAATTTCTTTGAACTGGCCATCTTTATCTGTCCCTAGGTCTTACTAACCTTTCACGAAGACTCATCTGAACCATCAGATGTTACCCCTACCCTATAAGAAAGAAGGGAGGAAAGATAGTTAAAAGAAACAAACACACAAAGCTTCACAGAGGGAGAACATGGGCATGTGTAAACCCTTAAACTTGTATTTCTTTTATTAGAAATAAGGCTAAATATTTTTTAACAGGCCTGTTGCCTAACTGTGCATGAGTTTTTCAATTTATAACAATTTAATTTTGAACAGCTTTTATTGTATGTTATGCTGACAACTAGTAAGGGTATTTTTCATATATTCATTCATTCAACAGACATTGATTAACAACTTTCTGCCCCAGGCAACCAGTGGCCCTAGGAGCCAGAGGGTAGGAAAGAAAGGACATAGGGAAGAGGGGCTTGATGCCTGTTCCCCAGCAGCAGCCAGTTACAGGCTTGTGGAACCAAAGGGGCTCTCTCTGTCCTCCTACCTGCCCCCTCATCTTTCTGAGGACCCTGTGGAGGCCTGTGGAAAAGAGCTTTTGAGTGAATGAATTTTCCTTATTTCTGAAGCTCATAGCTATTCCAAAGTGACACCACCCCCCACCTCCTGTTCACTCTTTCAGAATTTTAGCATTTTTTTTCCCCCTTCAGATCTTTATTGGAGTATAATTGCTTTACACTGTTGTGCCAGTTTTGGCTGTATAATAAAGTGAATCAGCTGTATTTACACCTATATCCCCATATCCCCTCCCTCTTGAGCCTCCCTCCCACCCCCCCATCCCACCCCTCTAGGTCATCACTAATCATTGATTTGATCTCTCTGTTATGCAGCTGCTTCCTATTAGCCATCTATTTTACATTTGGTAGTGTATATACGCCAGTGCTACTCTCTCACTTTGTCCCAGCTTCCCTCCCGTCCCCCACATCCACAAGTCTGTTCTCTACATCTGTGTCTTTATTCAGCCATAAAAAGGAATGAAACTGAGTTATCTGTAGTGAGGCGGGTGGACCCAGACCCAAACTCTGTCATACAGAGTGAAGTAAGTCAGAAGGAGAAAAACAAATACTGTATGCTAACGCATATATGTGGAATCTAAAAAAGGGTACTGATGAATCCAGTGGCAGGGGAGGAATAGCTGATTTATTCTCACCCATTTCTGTGCTGGCTACCTCTTACTCCCGTGTTCTTTCAAGATAATAGTTCATGTGTTTTTTCTCATGTTGGTGGAGCTTGTTGTACTTTGGTTACCCTGAAAACTCAGCTCTCTGGTAGACTCAGGAAGAGTTATGATTCTGTAGATTACTTGGCCTTTTCTCATTGTTAGAGTAGAAGCACTATTTTTTGCTTTTTTTGTTTGTTTCATTTTGTTTTTTTGTTTTTTTGCAGCATTATTTATCCCATCTTGGTAGAGACTGTTGAGTGGGCTCCTGTCCCCTTAGTGTACCACCAGGCACCCATGAGATTTTTAGGAGATAATTTGAAACCATTTCTAAATGGTTAGTTTTTAAAGCAAATTATGTTTATTTCTTTTATCTCTTATTTCTAATTTTATTGCATTATAAGCAAAGAGTATAGATAATATTATCTCTACTTTTTATAGTTTTTTGAGCTTTTACTTGTGGCCTAACATAATCAATTGTTGTATATATTATGTTGGCACTTGAAAGGATGTCTCTGAAGGGTGTAGAACTCATACAGTGTCAGATTCTATACCTATTAGATCACACACTATATTCTAGGTTTGTCTGCCTGCTTTGTGAAGGAATCAAGTGGTGCTCTAAAGTTCTTTCTGTTGTGTTTTGTCAGTTTTTCATTGCACATCCTTTGTGTTTATTTTTTGTACCTCTCCATACTGTATTACCTGACTTGTGAAAGATTATGTCATTGCTAGTTTACCATAATTTGAAGGTATCTTGATGTAGTCCTATGCATTTTCCTTTCTATCCCCATTCCCTACCTTCACTACCTAAAAGTGGCTTGCAAATAAAATATGCTTAATAAATTTCTATTTGACAAGTAGAAATTTCAGCTCCACTGCTTTCTGGCTCTGTGACCTTAGACAGGTTACATAATCTTTTGGTGCCTTTATCTCCTGACTTTCAAAATGGAGATAATACTAATATTTATTCAGTTTTTGTAAGGATTAAGTGAGTTAATCCTTGTGAATCTTGTTTGTCCTTTAAAAAAAGCTACACTGAATGTAGAACATTCAGCATGCTACAATATAGAGCTCAGTGTTAGCAGTTGATACTAATGTTACATGCTGATGGCCTCAGACCATACTTGTGGTGTAAGTATCCATGCTTTTACTCATTTTTTGTTCCGTTCATTTGTTACAATAGGACACCATGAATTGTTTTTTGATATTATTCATATTTATTTGAAGAATTTTCATAGCTTAACATTGATGCCAAAAAGAAAATTAAAACCAAGCTCCCTGCAGGTTAATTTAAGTGATTATTTTGGCACCTAGTTGTGCTTGAAGTTGGAATTTGATGCTTTTATATTATACTTGGAGTCGGTCCACACACCCTATCAGATTTGTGATTTATTCTCATCTAACTTGTGGTGCAAGAGAGTTCACTTAAATTGTGAGACATAATTGTCTAGATTTGCAAAGATCTTGGGGATGTAGTGAGATCTGAAGACAGTTCTGTTTAAAATGATCTTTTCTTAGTGATTACTGATGTATTTAAGGTCAAGATTAATTTATATTTCTGAAAATTTCCTTTGGGTATTTATAGTCTAATATCCGATGCAAGGAGAAAAATTAGAGATTATAGAATTCTGTACTCTGAAAGTCTTTCGGGATCATCTGATTCAACTTCTTCATTGCATAGATGGGGAAAATGCAGGCAAGAGAGTTAAGTGACTTGGCCAGAGTCATAGAGCTTAGACAGCTAGCAGAAGGGCGAGGCCTGAGTGCAGGTCTTCAATTTCCAATCGCAGCCTGTCTGACACATGCTTTTGTTACCGTGTGTACCCATACAGAAGTGGATTTGAAATTAAGAATATAATGTGAATTGGTTCTATTAGGACAGCCCCTTTTTTGGTAGATTTGTCAAGCTTAGCTCCATGAGCCTATCCACGGGGACAAAATGGCCTGTGAAACATTTTAAAAATAAACTCAATAGGGAGATACATTTTAAATATTTTTATTATTATTTTATTTCATAAATGGCAAATGACCAGTGATCTAGTATTTCTATACGTAAGGAGGAAATAGGACTAAAATGACTTTTCTTTGAGTCTCTCTCTTCTCTCTTTCGCTCTTAAATAGGAAATGCTTAAAGCCAAATTTCATTCAAACTAAAAGATAAGAAATGATACCTCTTGGTAGAAGATGTTGATTCATTGGTTTCCATTTTTATATGTAGTTTAGGTTAATTAGAAGCCTTTTAAAACAGTGTACTGAAGCTTTAATGTATGTACAAGTTGGTTGAGCAGTTTTAATTAAAACGTATCTATCTTGAGATCAATTATTTTCAACACTCCAAGATTAATGAGGCCTAGTCATGGAACCTCACATGTTGTGGATACTCAGTAAATATTAGTTTGGAAATTAGGAAATACTTTGGTATTTTAGAATCTCACATGTATTACAATGTCTTAGATTCTTTCCCAAATTTGGGAATACTCAGCTATATCAAATTTACTAGTTCAACTTAAAAATATTTTTCCTTCCTACATAACTTCTGAAACTTTTTATTTGAAAATAATTTCAAACTTACAGAAAGTTACAGAAAGTTAAACACCTCTGTGTATATGTACATATATATAGGCATGTATATTATATACATACACAATTTTTTTCTGAACCATTTGAGCTTAAGTTACATACATTATACCCCTTTTCCTAAATACTTCGGTGTTTTTCCTTTTCTCTTATATAAACATATTAGTTATAAATTCATAAATGTACATGGATAGAATATTTTTATTTACTCATCTATGTTCCAGTTTAATCAGGTGCCCTAATAAAACCCTCTATAGTAGTCTTGCCCTCCATCCAGTACAGGGTCCAGGGTCAGGTATTGCATTCAGTTGTCATGTCTTTGAGCCTCCTTTTGCATCTGGAGTATTTCTACAGCCTCTTTGTCTTTTATGACATCAACATGTTTAAAGAATACAACATTCCTTGAGTTTATCTGCTGTTGCCTCATAATTAAGGTGACATGCATTCTTGATCAGAGCAGTACATAGGTTTAGTGTCTAGAGGCACTTGGTGGTCATCTCACCCCATTGGTGATGTTAATTTTGATCACCCAGTCAAGGTGTTACCTGATTTTTCCACTGTAAAGATAGTTTTTTTTCTCTCTTGTAGTTAATAAGTAGTCTATGGGAAGACATTTTGAAGACAAAATTTCCCTTAGGTTTAGCATCCTTTATTGATCTATGCCTAATCCAATCTTGACCATGGTGGTAAAGAGGATTGTCTTGTTCTAGCACTCCCTCCAGACTTACCAGTTAGTCTTTGGGTTTTTCCTGTGAGCAAAAGCCCTTCTTCCTCTCCTCTATTTATTATATATTATCATTGTGGACTCAGGAATTTATATTTTTTCAATGATTCGTAATTTATTACTGTACATAATATTTTGGTGCTTAGGTAATGCAGATTTGGCTAGCAGGAGCTCCTTCAAACTGGCTCTTGTATCCTTATAACAAACACCCATCAATTTTCCCCCATCTGCTTTTGAGCACTTCTTTACTTTCTGGTATAATACAAGATTCTGGGTTCATCTTGTACCTGTCCTGTCCCAACCATGGAATCAGGTATTCCCTGAGGTATACATCTCCTTTTAGGGGGAATGGTATGAGAGACCAAGATCTGGGCACTATGTGTGTTCATTGCTACTGAGATGTCTTTTTGGCTCTTTCAGCAGAGAAAACTAAGAAATACACATACATACACTCTCTCTCCTCACTCACACAAATTACATATTTTACTGAGTACATACTAGTGCTTTCCATTTCAGTCTATCACTACAGAGTTGTTTTTTTGTCTTTTCCCATTCCATGTTTGTGTGTTCCCTCTTCCATAATAAGAACCACAGCTCCCAGCAATATCAACAAAGTAACTCATTTTTTCAGTCCTGAAATATATTTTTAAAAGTTTCAGAATTGCTTCACCTCTACTACTATGGTAAGCAAACCTAGTAAAAAGAGTCTGGGATTTGTTTGCAATTCTTTCCTCCTTGCCCAAGACTGAGGGCATATTAGTCATAATGTGTTCATAAGTTACTTGGATTAGTTCTTGCTTTAGTCCTTTCCCTTTTCCTTTCCCTGTAGTGTTGTTCTTTTGAAATAAAATTAGGCTCATTTGTTTTAGTTTGCTTTCAGTTATAGCTTCATCCTCATTCCCATTCTTATTGTTTTAATTTTGTTTTGAATATGTAGAACATTAATATACTCTCAAAAATCAAAACTTTATCCTCCATAGTGTTTTAGTTTGATTCCCACCTTCCCTTTTATGAAGGAAAAGATATGTTACTAGCAAAAGCGTATTTATTGTACCTATGTTCATTTTTGTTACTTAAAATAAATTTTGTCTACTGAGATTAAGATTATTAAAGAACTTAGTTTTTGAAATATACCCAGGCTCAGTGATTTGTAACTCTAATTCCTAGGGACAGTGGTTCTCAACAATTTTCCTGTTCCAGTACACCAGAGTTGCTGTCCAGTGTTTTCAGTAACATTCACTTCATGCTGTAGTGGAGATTGGAGTGCAGGAGGGATAAGGGTGGCTTCTCTAACCCATTTTGAGAATGCCTGCTTGTTGTAGGGTTAATGAGAACAGTAGAACCTCCCAAGTACATTGGTCAGGGAAAATCACAGAGACTCCTTTCATACAAAAAAAAAAAAAAAGAGCATGTAGTAAGATAAAATTAAATCAAGCAAGCAAACACAAAAATTTTAGTTCCACATTCATATAAGTGAAAAAAATACCACTTCAGTGCCTTAAGTGTGCTGCCTCAGATTATCTTCCTTTGTTTTCCCACAAAGGTGCTTACGTGGGAATTCTGTGGCTTAATATTCTCAGCAGCATGTCTGGAAGGTCACAACTAGATGATTTATACTCATCCTGTATTTGCCATTGCTAATAACGTGTATATTAGGTTTATGAATCTTTAATCCAGGATAAAGCTATGGCACACCAGCTATAATTTAGCTGGTTGAAAGAACTAAAGATATCTTGATGTGAAGTGTCATAATATAGCTGTGTTCTTCCTCTTTGCTACAGCCTTAATACAGATACTGGCAGCTGCTGTAGCTGAGCGAGATGTGGTTTATTTCACCTTTGGGGACTCAGAATTGATGAGAGACATTTACAGCATGCACACGTTCCTTACTGAAAGGAAACTGACTGTTGGTAAGTAGGGGATAGTCTTGACACTTGGTTTATCTATCTAGATGGATTGTACACCATCCAGGAGGAGCACTTGCTAAATCTGAATAGATCATAGTGGATAAGAAAAAAATGGAAGTGTGACTTTGATGGGGGGACAAGGTCTTAGAGGGGCAACACTTGCAGAATCTTTTTTCCTGACAAATGTTCATCCTCAATCTCGAATGAGTATGTCAGCTTATTAAGTTAAGGCCGAGAAGTTGGAGTTAGTTTCCATTTTTACTTTTGTGTGTACAGAAAACTGAAAGAGGGAAGATATTGGAGGGTAAGTTAAAATCTAAGAGGCCTCACTCTGAGTTACGTTTATCAGACATGCCAGCATGCTCCATCTACTGTGTTTCAGCTGGACTTGAAAGGCCTTGCTATTATGGGAGCTAAATGTAAACTTAGAGTTGCCACAAACACCCAAAACGATTCATGGATGATGTGCCATGTGTAGCCTGCTGTAATGATGAGCTAGTAAGTAGTTTTTTTAAGGTATTTTTAAAATTTTTAACTTTATATCAGGAAAGTCTTCCAGGCTTATGAAATTCATGCTCTATTTTTAGAAGCCAAATTTGACCATGTTATTTAGATTAAGATAAAACTGGAGTGTTCTGTAGTAGTTTTATCCATCTACATACCTTAATGTGCAAATTGGTCTGGCTTTCTGCTCTTCAGGAGATGTATATAAGCTGTTGCTACGATATTACAATGAAGAATGTAGAAACTGTTCCACCCCTGGACCAGACATCAAGCTTTATCCATTCATATACCACGCTGTTGAGTCTTGTACAGAGACCACCAACCAGCCAGGACAAAGGACTGGGGCCTGAGGAGCCAAGTGAATAGAACCTCCTTCCACCTCTCACCAGAAACATCCTTTCTGTCAGGTGTAACATATGAACTGACTTAATATAAATGTGTATATAATCCACATCTGTAGGCAAGGATGCAGTCCCTTCCACATACATGCAACTGTCAGTTTGTACCTCTAAACCTCCTCCGTCCTGACTTACATAGACTCAGACATATTTTGTTTCCTTTTTTTTTTTTATATTTCAGTCTTCATTTTTTGATTTTTCTTTCTTTGAACTGTCAGATTCCTTGTGAAATTCCATGAAAGTTTGTGCTCAGCCTGTCAGCTCTCTTTTTTGATACCTGTATATTATACAAATTGCCTCTGCAGCTAGCAGATGCCAGGGAAGAAGGTGAAATCATAGAATCTGTTTAACTGGGTCTGCTAAAGATCTCCCTGTGAGCCTTTCACCTCCTACTCTTGTTACGATTATGTTGTTGGAGTTTTTGATTTTTGAAAATTGAGTTGGGTTTTTTTTCATACATGTTACATAATGCAGATCTCCTAAGTTAAAAGTTTTGTATTTAAGACAGAATAATTTCCAGAAAGTTATTTTGAGACATCACCTTTATCTGTAATGGTTTGTCTCTCCTTTTTCCCCTGATCAATTTTTATTGATACTGTTTTTGGAAACTGACCAAAATTGAAGGAAATGTAGAATAAAAGAGAGTTTCCCAAATGGTGTTTAAAAAACAAACAGGTTCAAGAGACTTGAAGGATCTTTTGTTTCTTGGGATTTTTTTTTTTTTTTTTTGAATTAGGATTATTGTTTGTTCCTTGGTGCTTGAGGCATATTCATATAACCAAAGTTTAGGAACTGGGAACTTCATGGTGATTTGTACATATTGAAGTTTCTCTGGTACTCAAAGGTTATACAGTTAATAAATTTTCATTAACAAATCATTTGTCAAACTCCCATATCATCTGTATTTTATATACATATATAAATATATGTTCTTTAAGTGTGTCTACATGCAAGCACATAAAATCTGAATAAAACTGGAATTGTGGAAATAATTAGGTTTAGGCTTTGTTGGGACTCTTTAAAATCCTTTATTTACAATTCCGTCCATTTAAAACAGGCAAACATAATGTCTCTCAGAAGTTAAAGCCAATGCCAATTCTGTGTTGACTGAGAGTAGTGTTTAATCACAAAAGCACTTATTTATATTTCTAAAGTGATTCTAAACCATACTGTTGAAGTTCTAGTTTACAGTTAACAGTCAGGAAAAGCTATTGGTGGTCAAGTCCTATTAATAAGGAGCTTAAGTAGATGGTCCAAAAACCTGATATCAATATTGGCAAGGAAAAAATAGGGCCTTGGCCAGCATCTGTAACTCTGTTTATATAAAGATTGAGAGGTTAATGGTATTTGGCACGTGAAGGCAGCCACTTGTCATTGACAAAGTCCTTTAAGATTTTTCATCATCTCTGAGTTGAAGGTGTCTGGCTTCATTTCTATTGGTACTAAAGTCTTCTGTTTGCTTCCCAACCCATTCTATGCTTTGGTTAAGCATTCATTTCTTTTTATCTATGTCCATATTCTTTTCCTCTTATCTAGCCCCAAAACTAAGTGAACAGTTTTTTAAAACATTGCATGAACAGTTTAGGAGGTTCATGTAGTGCAGAAACCATTAAGTCCAGGTAAGAAGACACCACCCCTGTCCCCCGGCCTAATATTACAGAACATAAAATTTAAGACTCAGCTCTTAGTGCTGAACAGGTTGGTGACTGCCTTTCTCCTGTTGAGGGGTTTTCAAGAATAAAAACCTGCCTATTTCTTTGTCCCAGTACATTCTTGAATTGGGACAGTTTAATCATGTGTAATGTACAGAGAGAACTAATGTCCATTTTTTGAGGTGGAGAGGGTGGTGGAGAGAACATGATTGCTTTATTCCTAAAGGCTCTCTGTAAAAAGAGGGGAAAAAAATCAGACATTGATTTAACATTTGTGTCTATTTTAAGACATTTAACAGCACCTTTTTGTTCTCTTTCATTGAGGATTTATGTTATTTCATGTTGTTTATCCTTCCCTTCTTTAACCTATTGAGGTGGGGAAGGATATTTTTAGTTTAGAATTCTTAGGTTTTTAATATAACCCACTTGCTTTTCACTATCTAGCTCACTCAAATGTACAAAAACAGTTTAAGGAAATAACGTGGAGTAATGGAAATGGCATAAGACTTAAAATCAGCCAAGCTGGGTTCAGATGCTAGCTATATTCCTAGCTACCATTTTAACATTTTTTTGGATGAACTGAATTGCTGAGCCTTACTTATTTAACTCATTTAGAAAATGGGCATTAGCACCTATTAACAAATACTATATATAAAGCAATGAACATAGGGTCTGGCACATAGTTGGTCCTTAATAAATGCCAACTGTTATAGTTAACCAAGAAACATTTGTGGGGCACCTACTGTATATTAGGGACTGTGCTCATTGCTTTATATATTTTAACCCATTTTACCCATGGGCTAACAGATGCCCAGAGGTTAGGCAATACCATCTCAATTTCCAGGAGTTCGTTATGACAGGAAACTTACTTTGTCATCTGATAGAGCAAAGGTTCTGACATGTTCTCTACCAAGTTCCTAGTATAGCATATTCTCCATCATGAATAACTAATTATCAGTGGAGTATATTAAATGGTCTCTGTGAGAATTATCTCTTTTCTTCCTGGTTGAAGTGACACTGAAGGCAGGCAGATTAGTATTTAAAAGGGAGATTGAAGAGAAGATCTAACCAAGCTCTGGGATTGCTATGTCAGGTACTTAACCAACATATATTGCTTTGGAAACCAAGCGTTAAGTTGTCCCACTCCAAGAACATGATGGAACAAAGAATTTGTTGGATTATATTCTTAAACACTTCAACAGGAAGATAAGCAGTTGCATAGATTCTCACCTGTTTTCTTCTACCCATGTGGCTGCATGTTCTTGGCTTTTTTCTGATGTAAGGAAGAAGTGAATCCTAGGATGTCCACTTTAAAGACAAGCAAAGATTAAGAAGGCAAGCAAAGATAAAAGACAAGCAAAGATCAACTTTGTGGATCCGCCCCAATCCGTTGTCTAGAAGGAAGGGAAAGACCAGCCATTCCTGGAACTTGAGCTCTGAATGTTTAATCCTGTCCTTTGGGGGCTGGAAGTGATCCTAATGTGATCCTTATGAGAACAAACTGCTGAAATCCACTGACCCAGTGCTGTTCTCTCTGCCCATTGGAGTCCCCTTAGTCCCTCCTCACCAGATTCTCATGGATTGACTGAGCCTTTAGAGTGGAAGTTTTCCCAAACAAGACAACCAAAACTGTTCATCTGATAACTGGTTTTATTTTTCCTGTTCATTTTAAATGTAGGGCTAACAGGTCATGATGATTTTGAACCTGGGGATAAGGAGAGATCTATGCTAATGTTTACATGATTTTTCTAGGAAGAGAGTAAAGAAATTTTGATCCCCTTGGTACCACCTAATATACATGCTCTCATTTTTAAAATGTATTGTGTGTCTTAAGCATTTGGTTAAAGTTTTTGCATATAGATTTGTTATTCCACATTAAGGCATGTAGAAATGGTCACTGGCATAAGGAACTTTCCAAAGCTAAAGAGAATTCTGGCTGCATTAGTTTTTCTTCCTTGCCAGGTTCCTGAGGTCGTTTCCTGGTGTTCATTCCCTTTTCCGAGTTTCATCTTCTCTCAAGAGAGCTCAAATCAGGGAAGATGTCTTGAAGGTTCTGAGGACCACCGTCCTTCCATTCATTCACATAGTCACAGACACTTAACGAGTGCATTCTCTGGGCAACCACTGAACTCTCTGCTTAGGGATGCAAAGATGAATGACTTGTCCTCTGCACTCAGATCTAAACTGAGGCACACAGAGAGGAGGTTAAGTGATATAAAACCCCACAAATAGCATTTTCTTTTCACTACTCTGTTCCAATTCAACTGAGAAAAACCAATTGAATTTTTATGCTAACAATTCAGAAATTTGAATAGGCCCCTGGACCATGTCAGTTCGCCAGAGTGTTTAATGCCCTTACACAGCTTTCTGTGTTGGAGAGTTGTATAAACAAATGGCCTAGCTTATAACGTTAAGATGGGCTACCTAAATGCCATTTCTTGACTTAATATAGGAGCTGGCATTCAGCTTCTTGCCGTCTTGATTCCTGTCATCTCGAGTGCCTGTCATCTCTGGTTCTTGGGTTCTGAGAAAGTGGCACTGGAGACTAAAAAGTAGATTTCCTAATAGAAATGTTACTTTCCCCAATGGTGAGCCCATACAGGGTTGGTAGAAGGTCAAGTTTCTTTTATTTTAGCTGGAAGTATATTGCCTCAGTTTGAATACTATACATTTAATAGATGAAAAATGAAAATTAGCTTTTACTTGATATCAAGGAAAAAATGAATTTTACTTGGTATCAGAATACGGGAACCGTGGGGATAAAATAATAAAAGGGTCCTTGGTGAAAAGATCAGAGAGACGATGTCAGAATGTTGCATTTTTCTATTAAGATTTTTAACAATAACCTATAAAGTTGGGCCTTGCCCCTTCCACTAGGAAGTGTCAGAGGAAGCCTAACTCACAGTCAGAACTTTTCCCCATTTCATAGCAGAACTGAGGCCATTCATGCACTTCCATCTGCATTGTCAGTGGAGAATACATGAAGAGTATCAGGGTGCTCCCCTTCCTAGCCAGAATTATATCAGCATAGCCTACAGGGGAGCCTGAACTCCAACTTCTACCCAGCAGTGACAAGGAGCCCTCTCCTCTGTGTGTCAGCTGAGGCAGAGAGGAGAACCTGAACTTCCATCTCCATCCAGCTGTAATGAGGCAGTGTCTTGTTCCCCAGCTGGAGCAGTACCCGAGGCCAGCTAAAACAGGTCTCAGAAGAGCCCTGCTAAAACACAAGGCAATGATATCCAGATTCTCATAATATCCAAAATGTTCAATGAAAAATCACTTTCAATGAAAAATCACTTATCATACCAAGAACCAGGAACATCTTAACTTGACTAACAAAGGACAATCAACCAACAGCAATCCTGAGATGACACAGATGTTAGAATTACCTGGTGAGGATTTTAAAGCAGCCATCATAAAAATGCTTCAACAAACAATGAACACTTTAGAAATAAATGAAAAAGTCTCAGCAAGGAAGTAGAAAGTCTCAACAAACAGGTAGGAGATATAAGAAAAACCAATTTAAAATTTTAAAATTAAAAAATATAACTGAAATTAAAAAAAAACAAAAACCTCCATGAATGAGTTCAACAACAGAATAAAGAGGATAGAGGAAAAAATCAGTGAACTTGAAAATGGAACCATGGAAATTTACCAATTGAACAATGGAGAAAATAGACTGAAAAATAATAAAATTTCTCAGGAAAATTTGAGATTATAACATATAATATTCATATCATTAGAATTCCAAAACAGGAGAAAGAAGGTGTGAGATGAAGAAGTATTGAAAGAAATAGTTTCTAAAATTTCCCCAAATTTATCAAGAGACATAAACCTATAGATTCAAAAAGCTGAGTGAACTCCTAACAGGATAAACCAAAAAAAAAATCCACATCAAAGCACTTCACAGTCAAACTTCTGACACCAAAAAAGAAAAATTATTGATAGCAGTGAGAAATGACATCTCACCCACTGCCGGGGCAGAGGCTGAGGGACAGCACAGCGGTGGGTCTATATGGCAGCAGCTCTGTGGGGCCTGGCTGTCCAGCTCTCACACTCGGCCACCCCTGGCTCCTATAGGGTCATCTGCAAGGGGCTGACACGCATACTGCTCACTTTCTTCGACCTGGCCTGGTGGTTGCGCATCAACTTCCCTTGCGTCTACATCATAGCTTCCATGATGCTCAAAGTCCACCAGGTGCATACTGAGATCCATTGAAGGCCGTCCTTGGACTGACAAATGTGTCCTTAGGCTCAGGGTGTCAGAGAACAATAGCATGAGGGACGGAAAGAGGGACTCTCAGCATCCGCCTCATAGAAGAGAAGGGAGTGGATGATGATTCAGACAAAGTATTGTGTAGACTTAACAGAACACAGAAGGAGAGCCCTTGCCCCTCAGATATAACTTCCAGGATGAATAAGCCTGCAGTCGATGTAAATGGTAATTCACAAAATGAGGAGTTATCATTGGAAATGAAAAATGATCTGAGTGAGGTCAGCCTCTTGCTTCAAAGCCCTTCCATATTTGCAAGAATCAATAAGAAGAAATTCAGCTTCAGCAGCTGCTCAGAGAGAGACTGGATCTGTTCTTTGCTCCTGCAGAAGAGTGTTTTGCGGGGGTGTCCTGTGGCATTGGGGAAGCTCAGGTGAGGCACTGTCTGGGAGGAGGGTACATGGCCACTGACAGCCACAGAGGACAGAGCCCCAAAGGAGAGCCTTGGGGAGTCAGGACTATAGTGCCCTCAAAAATGGTCAGGCGGGATTTGTGAGGATGAACCATCAAGTGTTTTTCTGGAGAAGCTAGACTCTGAGTTGGAACTGTCTTGCCTACGTTCCATCCTGTCTATACTGTTGCAGCACATCCCAAATATTCTTGAAGAGACAAAATGTGTTTTCCCTGGCCATTCAAAACTCATGTTTTCAGAGCAAACAGTAGACTACAAGAAAATGCTTTCACATGAAAAAAGTACCTCAAATGATCTGCAGATAACACTGGCATTATTGGCTCTACAAGCTTTTGAATTGGCAAATCTCTTATGCCATAGTTAAGGTACAAGCAGAACAAGAAAAATAGTGAGACTAATTTTAAAAGTCGTCCTAGAATGATTTCTTTTGCATTGTCTGGATGCAAACGGTGCAGCCATGTAGCTCCTGCTTTGGTTTGTATGACCAGATAGACTTAAAGTAAGTGGAATTCAAATTCATGGAAAGCTGGCTGATATGGAAGGAAATTTTTGACTTTTAAATTGTGCTTGAAAGACATTCAGGATTGGGAAACCATTTCAAGGACAATATTGATATATCCTATATAAATATCAGATTAGAACCTAAAGATTTAATATGAAGTTTTTAATATATCTTCAACACCCATTCTAAAGGGCTGTTGTCCCAGATACTGTCTCTGACCATCTACTGGAAGTAGATATTTGTAAAATCAACCCCTCTGTACTTGCTCTGAGCCAGGCTGAGTTGATGGTAAGCTGTTACTGTTCCTGCATTTTGTAGAATAATTTTGGTCAACAAAATTTGATTTCTTTTCTCACATGCCTTTCCTTCCACTTGAAATGCAATAAATGGAGGCCCTACGGTGAAAGTTGCAATATTAACCTTACCTTTAGATAAACCTTTCTCTAATTAGGAACCCTAGCAGTGTTATTTGAAATAAAAATGAGCTTGAGACTATCTGCCGTTGCTCAGTTACAGAGAGGCAAATTAAGTATTTCCCTTATAGAAGGTTTCCAGTTTCTAGGAGTTGAGGTCTCTCTTACACTAACATTTTTCCGAGTTACCTCCTTTTGTTGTGTGTGGATACCTTTGACAAAAGGCACTTAAGAGTGTAAGTTTTTAAGGAGTCCCAAAGTCAGACTTAACCAATTTCGGAATTATTGATTGCATATATCAGTTTATATTGTGTACTAAATTACTATGTCGTGTGCTATTTTAGTGTTTTGGGAAAATGAAAAATAAAACCCATTCTTTGGCAAAATAAATGTCTCATTTTATGTGTGTAAAGAAAAATTACAGTTGGTTTCTCATCAGGAACAATGAAGGCCAGAAGAAATGGCACAACTTTTCAAATTCAGCAAGAAAAGAACTGCCAATGCACAATTCTGTATCTAGTAAAAATATGCTTCAGGGATGAAAGGGAAAAATCAAGACATTCTCAGATGAAGGAAAACTAAGAGAACTTGCTTCCAGCAGATCTGCCCTGAAAGAATGACAAAAGGAAGTTCTTGAAACAGAAAGGAAATGATAAAAGAAGGAATCTTGAAACATCAGAAAGAACAGAAAGAGTAAAAATATGGATAAATACAATACACTTCACTTCTCAAGTTTTATAAATTACGTTTGTTGAAGCAAAAATTATAGCTGTCTATTGTGGTTTTCAATGTATACAGAGGAAATAAGACATTTATCAATGGGAGGGTAAAGGGCATAAAGAGAGGTAAGGTTTTTATACTTCACTCCAACTGGTGAAATACTGACACCAGTAGACAGTGATAAGTTATGTATTTATAATGTAATAGCCAGAGCAACCACTCTGAAAGATATAGAAGGAGGCTCACTAAAAATGCAATAGGTACATCAAAACGGAGTTTTAAAATAATGTTCAATTAACCCACAGATAGGCAGGAAAAGAAAACAAAAATGTTAAAGATAGCAAACAACCAGAAAATAGGGAAATGGCAGACTTAAATATGAATACATCATAATTACATTAAATATTAAAGACAGATTAGCAGTACATAAAAAATATGACCCAATTATATGAACTATATGCTGTAAGAAACTGACTTCAAATATAATGAGAAAGGGAGTTTGAAAGTGAAAGGATGGAATAAAAGATATACCTTGAAACAATCAAAAGAAAGCAGGAGTGGCTATATTAGTATCAAATACTGTATACTTTAGAGCAAGAAAATTAGGGCTAGAGAAGGATGTTTCATAGTGATAAAAGTGTCAACCCACTAAGAAGACAGCAATCTTAAATTTTTATGCAGAAAGGAATAGAGATGCAAAATATGTGAAGCAAAAATGGACAGAAATGAAGGGAAATAGACAAATATAAAATTATAGTTAATGACTTCAACATCCTTCTCTCAACAAATGATAGAATAATTTGATAGAAAAATCAGCAAGGGAATTTCCCTGGTGATCCAGTGGTTAGGACTCCACACTTTCACTGCTAAGGCCGTGAATTCAATCCCTCGTTGGGGAAATAAAATCCCACGAGTTGCATAGAGCAGCAAAAACCAACAACAACAAAAAACCAAGGATATAGAACTCAGCATCATCCCATAAATCAATCAATGTGATCTAAACACTTATTAAAACACTGCTTAATGATGACAGAATGCACAATCGTTTCAACTATCCGGGGAATATATGCTAGCAGAGACCATTCCTAAGCTGTAAAACAAACCTCAACAAATTGAAAAGAACTGAAACCACATAAAATGTGTCCTTTGGCCACAATGGAATCAATTAGAAATCAATAACAGAAAAAAACTAAACAACACGCTTCTAAATAATTTGTGGGTTAAATCTCAAGGGAAATGTTAAGGTATACGAAAATGAAAATATATACACATTGCTACATTTAAAACAGATAACCAACAAGGACCTACTGTATAGCACAGGGAACTATACTCAATATTTTGTAATAACCAATAAGGGAAAAAAATACATATATATAATATATATGTGTGTGTGTATGTGTGTGTCTGTGTGTGTATATATATCTGAACCACTGCTGTACACCTGAAACCAACTATACTTCAATTACAAAAAAAGAAGAAACATACAAAATCAATCTAGGCTACTACCTCAAGAAACTAGGGGGAAAAAAGCAAAACAAACTCAAGCAGAATGCAAAAATTAATAAAGAGCTGAAATGAATGGGATAGAAAAAAAAGTTGAGAAACAAACAAAAAGCTGGTTCTTTGAAATGGTCAAATTAACAAACCTCTTGAGACAGGAAAAAATAGAGAAGACTCAAATTATTAATATCAAGAATAAAATAAGGGATATTACTACGGATCCTGCAGACATTAAAAAAAAATGGACTACCACAAATAACTCTACACACACACTTGACAACTTTGATTATACAGAGCAATTCCTCAAAAAAGTACAAACTAAGAGGGTAAGTCAAATATTATCTGCATTCCACTTATATTAAAACTTCTGTTGGCCTCACTGTGTTTCTAGCACTTTCTGTTCAAGGCTACTGTCTCCCCAGTCACTGCTGTGCAGGTGTGAATGAAAATGGATGCCCCACTTGTGATTTGCATGAAAGAAGAGCAGTGTGCAGTGATTCATTTTTTGCGGTCTGAAGGTGTACCTGGTGCCATTATTTATCAAAGACTTTGTGCACAGCATGGAGAAAGTGTTTTGTCACAAAGAAATGTGTATGAATGGATAGAGAAGTTCAAGGAAGGTCACACAAGTGTTAGCCATCAAGAAGGAGCTGGATTCACTTCTGATGAAGTAGTGAAGACAGCGGTGCATTCGTGGCTCACAGCTCAGCCTAAAACATTTTTAATGAGGGAATACAAAAGCTTGTTGACAGATGAACAAAGTATATTGAAAAGCAAGGAGATTATGTCAAAAAATGATGTATTTGTCTTTTCTAAAAGTTAATTAAATTCTACAGCCAGAATGCAGATAATTTTTGACTCACCCTCATACAACTCATGAAATATAAAATGTATAATTTGAATAACCATGTAACTGTTACGGAAATTGAATTTGTCATCTTATAACTCTCACAGAGCAATCTTTACACCTACATGGTTTCACTGGAGAATGCTACCAGCTGTTTAAAGAAGAATTAACATGTCTATACAAACTCTTCCTGAAATAGAAGAGGAGGGAAAACTTCGCAATTTGTTTTATTACCTTGATACCAAAGCCAAAGACAGTAAAAACACAAACAGAACTACAGGCCAATATCTCATGATTAGAGGTAGAAAAATTCTTAACAAAATATTAGCAAATAGAATTCACTAACATAGTAAAACATCATACACCATGACCAAGTGGGATTTATCCCAGGTATGCAAGGCTGGCTCAATTAATGTAATCATAGCAATAGGCTAAAGAAGTCATATGATCATATCAATAGATGCAGAAAAAGCATTTGACAAAATCCAAGACAAATTTATCATAAACACTCTCAGCAAACTAAGAATACAGGGGAACTTCCTCAACTTGACACACACACAAACAAAATCTACAAAAGTCTACAGTTAACGTGCTTAATGTTTAGAAACTAGATGCTTTCTTCCTAAGATCAGGAACAAGGCAAGGATCTCTCACCACATCTATTCCACATCATACTGGAAGTTCTAGCTAATGCAGTATGACAGTAAAAGGTATATAGATAGGCTGGGGAGGAAGAAATAAAACTGATTTCGTTCCCAGTTACGTGATTATTGTTGTAGAAAATCCCAAAGATGAACAAAAAAACTCCTGGAACTAATAAGCTATTGTATTAAGGTTTCAGGATACAAGGTTAATATACAAAAATCAATTGCTTTGCTATATGCCAGCAATAAAAAATTGGTATGTGAAATTTAAAATACAGTGACATTTACATTAGCACCCCACACATAATTAGGTATGTGTCACAAAACATGTACAGGATCTGAGGAAAACTACAAAACTGATGAAACAAATATGGATAGGAAGAGTTCATATTGTTAGGATGGCACAATATGCATTGATCCATAGATTTCGATGCAATCTCAGTCAAAATCCCACCAAGTTATTTTGGAGATAGACAAACTGATTCTAAAGTTTATATGGAAAGGCAAAAGATCCAGAATAGCCAGTACAATACAAAACAAGAAAAGCACCACCAGTAGGCTTACATTACCTGGCCTCAAGTCTTACTATAAAGTACAGTAATCAAGACAGTGTGGTACTGGCAAAAGAGTAGACTAATAGATCAATGGAACAGAATAAAGAGCCCAGAGATAGAGCCACATAAAAATAGCCAATTACTCTTTAGCAAAAGAGCAAAGGCAATTCAATGGAGAAAGGACAGCCTTTTCAATAGATGTTCAAACTGGACATCCACGTGCAAAAAAATTAATCTAGACCTTACACCTTTCACAAAAATTAACTAAAAATAGGTCATAGGCTAAATGTAAAACACAAAACTACAAAATTTCCTGAAGATAACACAAGCCAAAATCTAGGCGACTTGGGCTTGGTGATGAGTTTTTAGATACAACACCAAAAGCATTATCCA